>NW_011494625.1:269927-284127 GCF_000754665.1 Bison bison bison
AAGAGGCCCCTTTGTAGGGGGCATGGTGGGGGGCGGCTCCCAGCCCCTCCTAATCAGTCCTCCCGCTCCAAGCACACCCACCTCCTGCAGGGGGATCCATCTCCCCACCCTACATCCAAAGCCTGAAAGAGGAGGGGCGACGACTTCCACAAGGAAAGGTAACACCTGCGTTACAATATTCACGTTTATCCAGCTCGCACACAGGGCCTCCGCAGCCCCTGGGACAAGCCAGGCACCATCCTGGGCTCACCAGGGCCCTCGAAGGTCGGTCTTCCTCCCAAGCTCTGGCCAGGCCTCCACCGAGTGCTGATGTGATGGGCAGTCCACCACCGATTCGAGCAGCCTAATTCATCTGCAGACAGCGCTCCCCACCAGAAAGTTCTTTCAAGGAAGCTAGTCCTCAGACCTCATCTGGGCCCCTCGGGGGCTTCTGCCAAGATTCAGGCTCCCCAGCCCTACCACAGCGGCCCCTGGGTCTCAAGAGGAGGACCAGCGGGCGCCCTGCTCCATCAAACACGTCTCCGGAGTCTGGGTTCTGAGCTTCGCACCTGGTGCTCTCTCCTGTCTCCTTCCCTGTTTGTACCGAGTGAGCTCCTCTGATTTGTTCCATCACGAGCTCCCGGCCATGGGCATCTGCCCAGCCCGGAACCTGAGCACCTGCTTGTCCCGTGTACCCACGCGGGGCTCCCACCAGCTCCGTCAGCGACGGGCTAACCGTCTCTCCATCCAACAGCCAACAGCCGAGGTGGGCGGAAGCTCCACAGTGAACTGGGTAGCCTGACGGCAGAGCCAGTGCCCGGCGCTGAGAAAGCCCAAGGATGTGAAAGAACCACAAGTAGCAGCATCGGCAGCTACAGAAGGTGAACCCTAAACTCCGAGTTCCTAGCCGGTGGAGGCCATCAAGAGAGGCATGCAAGGAGTGCCCCTGGAGATGGAGTCAAGGATGCTTTGGATTCCACGTGGGTCAGGCAGGCTTCAGAAAGAAGAGACAGAACCAGCAAAGGCACGTGGGGTGTGTCCTGGGAACATCTGCCATTTGAACAAAAATGCAGGAAAAGGATAAACCGGGAGATCGGGTTGGACGGAGCATTCTTTGACGAATCCCCACAGAAGTCTTGTTGGGCTGGGCTCCCCCCTGCCAAGGCCAAGGTCACGGGTTCTAGAACTCTCGGGGGGTCTGGGGTAGCGAGCCGGTGATGGTTGGCTGCACACTGATTCACCCATCCTTGCTGCCCACTCGTCTGGCCGCCCGGGCAGGAGTCTCCTGTCCCACAGACCAGCAGCCCACCCAGGACATGCCACCCCGTGACAGCAAGCTGGGAGCAGCCCAACAGACTCCCTGGCACCAGCCCATACTTTTCATTTCCTCCTTTTTGCCTCAACTCAGATTAGTGCTGATAAAACCCCAGCCATGAATAGAACAGATACATGAGAACATTTTTACTGCTGAAATAATGTCTTGAATTCACATTCAAAATTGAGGGTCACAGGCCAGCAATCAGCCGACTAGAAACACCATCCCTGGTTGACCTGTTGACAAAATAATTCACAGGCCGTCCTCAGGCCTCAGCCACGGAGCTCTGAACAAGCTCCCGGTTGCTGAATGAACCATGGCAGACGCCAGATAAAACTATTCATCTTAAAATCATCTCAGGACCCGGGAATGCCTCTCAAAGCAAGTTCAAATGGCCACACGCTAGCACCAAAGGCCAATCCTAGAACACCAGTCTCTGCTTTACTGAGTTTTTATACTCTTTCAGCAAGGTGTCTTAGGCCCTGCCGTGTGGCTGAGAGTCTGGGAAGGCTGGTGAGAAGGTGGGTCCACCGGGGCCCCAAGGAAGTGTCACCAGCCAGCGCTGCTGCCGTGAAAAGTCCCTCCAAGTTCCTGTCTTGCTTCGTATGTGACGATGCGGTTGCAATGCTTCAACTGCCTCCCATGCCGGCAGGATTCGCTGAGCCTCTCTCACTTCTCCAGGACATGTGGAAGAGCGTCACCATCTCACAGGTCAGCCACTTCATCCGGGCCTTCTCAGGACACACCTCCTGATTTGGGACGGTAGAACCCGCCCTTCCGGGAGGTGCGGGGTGAGCAAAGCTAACTGCGTACTCACCCTGCCCTGCCTGTGTGTGCGGCCCACAGAGCGGATTATGGAACTGTGACGACTTTCATACAAGCAGAGACCAAGAGAGACGGGGTCTGAGGCAAACAAGTAACAGGAGGGAAAGAATAATTGCAACTCAGGAGGGCTCCGGGGAAGAGACGCCCTTTCCCCGTGGCTTAGAGTGTGAGTGGGATTCCCGGCAGTAGGGAGGGGCTGGGAGAGGAGTGTTTCCGCTAGAGGGGTGGGACTGTGCTCGGCGCACCTAGGGACCGTAGGCGATGCTCCCCTCGGCCTCGGAGTCAACCACCAGGAAGACGGACCGGAGAGCGGGGCTGGGCTTCACTGTGCGACGTCTTCAAGGCCGGGACCACCAGAGCCTGGAAAGCTTCTCCGTTCCCCCGTGACCCCGCTAGACCACCCCCCAGAGCCTCCCTCGGAGCCAAGTCCCGCCACATGACCCAGTTCTGCCGACAGAACACGGAAAAATGACGTAACGTGCACGGTCCAGGCCGGCCCGAGTCCCGCCTCTTCAGGCCGTGGCCGGGCCTCCATCCGGGCACTTCCGCGGGCTCTGCCTGTTTGGACCGCAGTGTCCGCGGCCACGTGGAGCCACACCGTGGAGACGGCCGGACCTCCGCCACCTCCCCTGCCCGTGACGCGGGTCATGACACCCCACCCACCCTGCCTCTGTCCCCAGGGCTGGGTGAGAGGCCCCCGCACGCGGCGCTGGGCCCCGGGTCCAGAGTGGGCTCTGAAGCCAGCGTCTCTCCAGCGGGGAGGCCGGGCCTGGGGGCGCGTGCTCCCCTCGGCCCCGAGAGCTGGGCTCAGGGAAGGTGGCGGCGTGGGTGCTGCTGTGGACCCAAAAGGAAACCGCGGCAGACGCCTGGCTCGGGAGCTGCTGAAAGGCTGGCGAGGGGGTGACTGACAGAGGGAGGGGACGTCGTCCGCCGGCTTCCTCCTGTTCGCTGCGCCGCCCATCTACGGGAGTGGGCCGTGCCCAGGTCTCTGGTCTTCTCTCTTCGTTAGCATCGGACACCGCTGACCCTCAGCGCTTCGCCGCTGTGACCGCCCCCTTCCCGCCCTCTGCTCCCTCTGCCCCCGCCCTTCCCACCCCTGGACCCTCTTTCTCCCTCCACCCGCTCTTCTTTTTGCACCAGGCCCTCTACACGAGTCAGCCGGTGGCTTCCGGCTTCTCTCATCCGGACGCATGGAGCCCCTGGGAGTCTCACTCCCCCATCTGGTCGCTCCCTTCCCGCCCCAGGACCCCTGAGCTTCCTCACCAGTTCCGGTTTCCCTCCTGAGCTCCAGATCAAGCTGTCCAGTGCGCCAGCCGAGCGGCTGCCTGCCCGGGACAGAATCCCGTCCCCATCTGTGCAGCTCTGCACTCGCTGCTCCCTGGGCACAGCTGCCCCTCTGGCTGTGGCTGTCTGAGACCAGGGGGTTGGGGCCAGCGAGTCGTGAAGAGTTTAAACGTCTCCCTGAAGGTCTCACTTCCTTCCGCTGCAGGGACAGTCACACTGTGCCTCCCCTGCCCACCTCCACGTCCCTTCTCTTCCCTGACCCAGAAGGCCACCCTCTTTCCTCTAGAAACAGTAACAATAACAGTAATACCCAACACTTAGGGTTGAGGCAGCTTTATATGTATCCATGCATGAAGTCCTGCTATAGTTCTATGGGACTTATTACTATTCCCATTTAACAGACGTGGAAACAGGCCCGGGGAGACCCAGGAACCTGCCCATGTCACAAGCCAGTCTGTAGTGAGCCTGCGTGAGAACCTTTGCTCCAGGAAAGGGGTGACAGGGCGTCGCTGAGGAGCTGCCAGGCTTTCGGCCCGAAGCGGTCAGGCAGGTGTGGCGGGCTCTTGATGAGAGGACTCTGCTCACAAGGGGACCGGGAGCACTTCGATGTGGAAGCCAGACCACCCGCTCCTGAGGGCCATGCAGATGACCGCACCCAGGCCACCGCGAGCCCTGCGTGTTCAGTCTTCTGCTCCTGCTGCTGTTTCTCTCGTGATGAGAACTTAACTCTGTGATGACGCAGCGGCCCGCCGACCGCCTGGGTACGCTGACCACAGCTCCGGGAGGACAAGCGGCCTCGGAGCGATCTGACTTTCCCCGCAGTCTTCTCCCAAAATTTATTTCTAGGTGAATGACTAACGTCAACTTCCCTATGAGGTTCAGCAGTAAAGAATCTGCCTGCAGTGCAGGAGACCCGGGTTCATTTCCTGGGTGGGGAAGATCCCTTGGAGGAGGGCATGGCAACCCACTCCAGTGTTCGTGCCTGGAGAATCCCATGGGCAGAGGAGCCTGGCGGGCTACAGTCCCCGGGGTCGCAAAGAGTCAACACGACTGAGCGCACACAAGGAATGGCGGAGCGTGAGAAGGAGGACCTGCTCGAAGGGCAGTAGATTTACTAAAACAACACATGGACGGAGGGAATTTCTGCGGGTGGAGAAATGAGGGGGATGCAAGAGGGAGCGAGATCCTTCTGTGGCTGGAGGAAGCCCCATCCAGGGAGGGAGCAAGGTGACTGAGGCGCATTCAGGGCGCGGAGGGATCTACCTGAAATTTCCTGTCTCACCTTCCCTTCCTCCAAAAGGTGGTTTTCTCTTTTCCGGACTAATTCCTCACACCTCAGTCTCTTCCTGCCAAGTTGATTTTGTAACTTCAGCCTGTGCCAGAGGACATGACGCCCTCTCAGCCTAGGCCTCCCGCTTAGCTCCAGGGTCCAGCGGGGCCGCGGGGTCACAGACGCGGTGGGGAGCACGTCCTGGGAGTGCGACCCCTCAGCAAGACACAAATCCAGGGGATGAGAGAGGAGCGCCCGAGTCTCCAAGCTCGCTTACCTTGGCAGCACATTCAAAGCTCAGTGCCTAGATTGCATTTTAATGGTCTCAGATTAGCACAAAGGACTTTTTCCCCCTGTGGTGAATAATTAACCCAATTCTCCCAGGCACCTTTTTAAAACTGCGGAAACCATTCGTGTTCATTCAAGGTGACAGAAAACCATCAGGGCCCTCAAATATTGCAGTTTCTTTATCTTCTTGCTCCACCCCTGTCACCTCGATGTCGGGACAATGTACACCTTATGCGGGACATCTGCCAAGACCGGAAGGAGGCCAGCCCCCTTGTAACCTCCAAAGCGCAGAAACATCCCACAGAAACCTCGGGGAGGGGCTGCTCAGGGTCAGCAAGTCTCAACCAGCAGGACTTGTCATGGAATTACAAAGGGAGAACACAGGGGCGTTTTCTGTCTTGTCTTACTTTGAGATTTGCAAAGTGGAAAATTTGCAAGAAAGAAAGGAACGGGAAAGCAGAGCTGAGGACCAGAATCCCCGAATCTCCCAAAGGAAGGAGGAAGGGATGGAGCGAGGAGGAGGGAGGAGGAAGCAGGGAGGAGGGAGGAGGGAGCAGGCCTTGACTCAGCTGGGCTTTGCTTTTCTACAGTATCTGTTCTTTAAGATTTTTTTTGGTGCAGACCATTTTTATAGTCTTTACTGAACTTGTTACATTGTTGCTTCTGTTTTAGGTTTTGTTTGCTTGCCGTGAGGCATGTGGAATCTCTGCTCCCTGACCAGGGAACCTGCACTCCCTGCATTGGAAGGCAAAGTCTTAACCATTGGACCACCAGGGGGGTCCCTCTAGTGTCTGTCCACTTCCCAGGAGCTTTCCTGTGCTCATCACGACAGCCTTACAAGGTCATAAGGGCGAGGAGACAGACCCCTGGTCACAGACGACCCAGCAAGGTGACGAGACCTCTCCCTCAGCCAGGCTGGCGCTCGCGGGTTGTGGCCTTGGTTCTTAGTTGACATGTCCTCTGTATAAGCCCCGAGTGACCCACTGCAGCCCCACGTTCTTCAGGACTAGCGAAATAAGTAATTTGTAAATTTGAACGGATGGATAATGATGGATTTTAAAAAACATTTTGTTGAGGAAATTTTAAGCTTATAAGAGCTGGAGAGACTAGTGTGAAGAATTCCCTTGTACACAGTTTCAGCCATCAGCTGTCTTCCTTACTAGTTTTATCTACCCTCTTCAACAAGCACTCATCCTTTTTTCTGGAGCTTAAAACACATGCCAGCCACTGCACCATCTCGCCTGTAAGTACTTCACTGTGCATTTCTAACAGATAGGACTTTTAAAATACAGCCATTGCCCCATTCAACAAAAGCAACAGCAGTCCATGTTAAATTTCCCCAATTGTTTCAGAAATATCTTTTTCCAGCTGGTGGCTGATACTCAGAGGAGTATTGACTTTCTGGAGAATCAAAGCAGAAACAAAAGGTTTTGCCTTGAACTTCTTGGCTGCCTGTCCATTCCTCCTGACCTCTACCCTCCCGTCACCCTCTAAGCAGAGCCAAGGGCCAGGGTGACACTTTGAGAGTTGGTGAGCAGGTGTCCCAGAGCCGTGTAGCTAGGCCTCGGAAAGGTGTGGTCCTGACACCAAGTCCTCCTCCAGGAGATCACCTCCTCATCAGAAAAGATGGACTCTCTCCATCCGCACTCTCCACGTGGGGCCAAGAGGTCAGAGGGCCAGCTTTTCCTGAAGAGCCAGAATCCACTGCAGATCTCGTGACTCCACATGGACTGCAATCAGGAACCGGGTTCTGAAGGGTGAGGGGAAGGGACACACTCGATTGTTCACAGGAGCGAATGCGTAACTACCCCACTCTGAAACACTTAGAGCGCTCTGCGTGTGCAGAAGCACTTGGGCACGAGCCTCAGAGCAGACGCCAGGGGAAGACGCCAGGGAGTCAGGGACTTCCCTGCCACAAGCAGAGGCCACATGCGACAGATCCCAGGGGGTTCCTTCCTGGGGTTCTGTGCCGTTAGTAACCAGATCTGCGTTCAAGCCACGAGTTCTAATAGGAATCATACTATGTGTTAATTATAGGTTTAAACAAAGAAAGGATTTTGTATAAACTTGACCAGCTCATCTGATAAAAATAGTTCTTGACACTTCAGTAAACCTCATTTCCAGCCTGTTTGCTTCCCCACGTATGAAAAGTTAACTCATCTGCTTACAGATATTTTAGGAATCCTCCCCATTTTTATCAATGAGCTCTTGGTTCCAGAGGGATAAATCCTGAAGGTAGTATTACTGGGGATTAAACTCAAGGCTCCGGGATCGGATGCCAGCACCGATGCTCCTAACAGTCCTTTCACCTCGGACGATCTAACTAGCCTCTTTGGTGTCATTCTCCTGCCTACGAAATGAGGCCAAGGTTATTGCCACCCCACGTGACAAGATAACACGTTCTCAGTCAACAAACCCTTACTGAGCGCCAGGCAAGGTTCTAGGTGTCAAAGACACTCCCGTCAACAAGTCCCACGGGGTCTTGCGCTCTCAGAGCTTTCATTCTGGTTGGGAAAGCAAAAATCAAGAGAAAAGGAAATATCAGAATGGGCATGAGCTCCATTCTGACAATTTTTTGAAACGCTGTGCCATAGAACAGGTCTAAGTGACCCTAGGGAGGCTTCATCGAGGTGGTGGTAATTAAACAGAGACCTGAATGATGGATGAGGAGTCGGCCATGCAAAGATCTTGGGGAAAAGCATTTTACGCAGAGGGAACAGCAAACTCCAAGGTCCAAGGGAGGTACAACTTTCGTGTGCTGGAGAAGCAGAGACCAAGGGGCACGGTGTTCGACGTGTGGACGGCGAGGAGGGCGGGGCCTGAGTCGGAGTCTGCTGGAGCAGAGACCAAGGGGCAGAGTGTTCCACGTGTGGACAGCGAGGAGGGCGGGGCCTGAGTCGGAGTCTGCAGGACTTCAGGAGACCGGACTCGCTCTGTCACCCGAGCCAGGAGGAGGCTTGGAGCACCATGTGCTGCTCTGACTCACGTTTCAAAACGATCTGTGTCTGGTACAGAGATACGTTGGGGAAGGGGAGGACTGGTCAGGAGAGTGTTGGAGCAGACCAGCTAGGAAGACAGTGGCTTTGACTAGGATCTGAGCCTTGCTGATGGGGGAGGTGGTCAGGTTTGAATATATTTCTGAAATAAATCTGCCAAGATTAGGTGGCTGAATGAAAAGAGCCAAAGAAAGGCATCAAGAATGATTCCTGTGGGAAACATTTGTTTCAAAGTTATGTGTGTGTTTGAGAGTAGAGTTATGTGTGTAATGGGTTCCTTAGAGAAGATCATTACCAAAATCTTTAAAAAGGATACGGCTAGAAGTAAAAAGTTCTTAAGATCATAAACAGAATAATCCATTTTGCCCTAATTTTCATTTATTCTGTTAAGTGCATTTTTCACTGCTTCAGTTTGATCAATTTAAATGCAACGAACTGTGGATATTTCACATGTGCAGTCTGATGTTTTAGCATATGATTATAATAACATGCTTTGTAAAGATACTTAATAAATAGTACATGATCATTTGTTTACCTAAAAAAGAGAATGATTCCCGTGAGACCTCCCTGGCGGTCCAGTGGCTAGGACTCTGAGCTCCCACTGCTGGGGGTTTGGGTTCTATCCTTGGTCAGGGAATGAAGGTCCTGTAAGCCACATGACACAGCCAAAAGAAAAAACAATGATTCCTGGGTTTGAGGCCCCAGAGAGTGGGATGGAGGTGCCATTTACTCAGTAAGACAGAGAAAACCCAGAAGCCACTGTGAAAGGGTAGAAAAGCAAGGACTCATTCTGGCCACCTGAGTCTGAGATGCTTAAAAAACACCTCTGTGTAGGTGCTAAGTTGAAGAAGGAAATGGCAACCCACTCCAGTATTCTTGCCTGGAGAATCCTGTGGACAGAGGAGCCTGGTAGGCTGCCGTCTATGGGGTCGCACAGAGTCAGACATGACTGAAGCGACTTAGCAGCAGCAGCAGCAGGTGCCAAGTGAGCAGGAATCTAAGACCCGGGGGGAAGTTAGGCTACTGGGGTCTTTGATGGGGTCTGTCGGTGGTAGAGGAAGTCAAGACTGCCGATGAGCTCATTGGGGAGAAAACAAGGAAAAGAGAGGGGTCCCAGAGCTGAGTCCTAGAATATTCTAGCATCTAGAGGTCACACACACACACACACACACACTGAGAAACAGCAGCCAGCCAGGTGTCAGGAAAGCCAGCAGAAAGGGATGGGGTGGAAGCTCAGAGAAACGTTTCCAACAGGAGGGTGTGGTCAGCCTTCCAAACACTGCTGAAAGGCGCAGTACAAGGAGGACAGCATCAGACCACTGGGGTCGGCAGGTCAGAGGTCTCCGCTGACCTTGATGACGACAGTCTCGGTGGTCCAGAGGGGCTGGAAGCCGGAGGAGAGGGATGGGGAGAGAGGGAGGTAGACAGGTGGAGCAGTGAGGTGGCGTTTTACTGGGAAGGAGAGCAGAGACGTGAAACGCTTGTGAGACCAGCATGGAGAACACAGGGGAGTCAGGGACATGTCAACGCGCCCCGGGGAAGGCTGGGCATTGACGACGCTGGACGGAAAGGGCGTCTTTGCAAAGATACCATTTCGTTAATAATTTGGGATATATGCATTTATTTATTTAAATGTATTATATATATATATATATATACACACACACACACACACATATATAGCCACACTGCACAGCTTGTGAGGATCTTAGTTCCCCAACCAGGGACTGAAGCCCTGCAGCCCTTGGCAGTGAGAGCAGAGTCCCAACCACTGGACCGCTGGGGAATTCCCTGTATGCTTTTATTTATATTGTTTATTTCGCCTAGGTATGTTTTTTAGCTTAGAGAGTATTTCTCTGGTTACTAATATAGCACCGGAGATATATGAAAAAGTTACCCTTTTTAATAGGAAGACTATCTAATCCTCCATTTGTGAGAAGATGCCCCAGAGGACTGGTTTAATTGGATATATGAGAGCCTTACACATGGAAATTCTCACAGCCCTAAAATTATTCATTTCCAATGTTCTCTACACATGACAGATAACACGCGGTCACTCCCATTTACGACCCAGCCTCTGACAAGCTGAATTACTCCCAAGTCCCTGAAGGCCGAATTGTTCCGGGCTGCTGTGCCTTGTCCCCTCACACCCCCGCGGCATGTCCACCCCCGGAACACCCTCCCGTCACGTTCCTGGAGAAGCCTCCCTCCCTTGGGGCTGCGCTAACCCCTGCAGGCTCCTTCTCCTTGTTTTCTTTTTGTAAAGGTAACGGGGGTCCCCAAGAGAGTGTTCCAACCAAGGATTGCAATTAAGCCAACTCTGTGAAACAGAGGTCCATTTTTTTAAAACACAATAATGATTTATTTAAAAAGAATTATGTGCATGCTTGCGAAACATACAAGCAATACTACAGCAATGAATAAAGAAGGGACAAAAATCCAAGTAAGATCCCACCCTCAGAAACAACCATCATGACCATTTCGCTCAACATCCCGTAGACTCTGTAATCCCCCCTCTCCCGTGTAGCTGACACCCGTCCAGGTGGAATGACTCCTGCTGGATCTGTCTCCAGCTTACTGACATGACTGCCTCACTCCAGTTTCTTTTGTATTCCCAGGGTTTAGCACAAACCCTGGCACCACAGAGGACTCATGCACACCTATGGAATTCATGAATAAGAGCATAACAGGCTGCAAAATAGCAAGAGCAAGAATGATGCCTTTCCCTGACATCACTGACCGATGAAGACATAGAGATTCAAAGAAATAGGGACTCACCTGTTCTGAGGGGGAGCACGGTATACTGAGAGGTTCATGGTCTTTGCTCCGAAATATCCAAATAAAAGTGATGCTTCAAGTCAATGTGGAAATATATAAAATAATATTGTTTAAATAAACGGTAAATAAGAAAAAGACTCAAGTTAGAGCATCATTCCATGCCTTATGAAACCACGTAAGAACTAAAAGACCATGTAGGTAATAAGCACAGCCTTGGGGTAAGAACAGAGTAACAAAGATATAGATATACAAGAAAGAACCAACTGCCTAACAGCACAATATGAAAAAGATCTTTAAAAATTGAAAGGCAGCAGGAAAATTATTTTGAAGTACTGTGTCATAGCCTTAATATATTCTTATGAATCAATAAAATAAAAACACTAATTGGAAATAGGCAGAAAAAAAGAGAAATGTAATTCAGAAAAGAAGAAATACAAACTGACAGTTCACACCAGATTTTATAGGATTATGTGTAGTATAGGACTTGAAGTCATTAGGGTTTGTGTGTTGGTTGCTCATTCCTGTCTGACACTTTGCAACCCCATGAACTGTAGCCTGCCAGGCTCCTCTGTCCATGGAATTCTCCAGGGTTGCTATTTCCTCCTCCAGGGGATTTTCCCCACCCAGGGATCAAACCCAGGTCTCCTGTATTGCAGGTGGATTCCTCACTGTCAGAGCCACCAGGGAAAGATTTAACAAAGGCAAATTTAAAGGGGACACGTTTTTTCCCCCTCAGTTTAGTTCAGTTGCTCAGTCGTGTCCGACTCTTTGCGACTCCATGAACCGAAGCATGCCAGGCCTCCCTGTCTATCACCAACTCCTAGAGCTTTCTCAAACTCATGTCCATTGAGTCAGTGATGCCATCCAGCCATCTCATCCTCTGCCGTCCCGTTCTCCTCCTGCCCTCAATCTTTCCCAGCATCAGGGTCTTTTCAAATGAGTCAGCTCTTCCCATCAGGTGGCCAAAGTATTAGAGTTTCAGCTTTAACATCAGTCCTTCCAATGAATACCCAGGACTGATCTCCTATAGGATGGACTGGTTGGATCTCCTTGCAGTCCAAGGGACTCTCAAGAGTCTTCTCCAACACCACAGTTCAAAAACATCAATTCTTCAGTGCTCAGCTTTCTTTATAGTCCAACTCTCACATCCACACATGATTACTTTTTTCCCTACAAGACTGCAAATGTTTTAAAAAGAATACTAACCGTTGTTGATGGCAACATTTAAAAAATAAGTGCTGGTTGATCGCGTATGGCAATAACTTTTCCTCGGGTCACCCTGGTTGCTGCTGCTGCTGCTGCTAAGTCGCCTCTGCTGCTGCTGCTAAGTCGCTTCAGTCGCGTCCGACTCTGTGCGACCCCATGGACAGCAGCCCGCCAGGCTCCCCCGTCCCTGGGATTCTCCAGGCAAGAACACTGGAGTGGGTTGCCATTTCCTTCTCCAATGCAGGAAAAGTGAAAAGTGAAAGTGAAAGTGAAGTCACTCAGTCGTGTCCGACTCTTCACGACCCCATGGACTGCAGCCTACCAGGCTCCTCCATCCATGGGATTTTCCAGGCAAGAGTACTGGAGTGGGGTGCCATCGCCTTCTCCGGGGTCACCCTGGCAATATATGTCAAAAGTCTTTAGCATGCACATGCTAGTTTATCCATCATTTTCAAAACTGAGAATTTATTGCAAAGAAGTTATTTAGAGTCACATGCAAAGGTGTTAACTGTGGTGACCTCTGATGAGATTTGGGAAGTGGGGGAGGGTCCCCTTTATCCTTTTCGTTATTTTCTAAGTGCTCTGAATTGAACTTGCATCTCTTAATTTGAGATTAAAAAAAAAAAAAAGGCCGAACTTCCCTGGTGGTGCAGTGGGTGAGAATCCGCCTGCCAGGGCAGGGGACGCTGGTGCCATCCCTGGTCAGGGAGGATTTGAACGTGCCCAGGGGCAACCAAGCCCAGGTGCCCAGCTGCTGCCCGAGAACCTCAACTACCCAGGCCGCTCGCTGCAGCTTCCGAAGCCCGCACGCCCTGGAGCCCACGCACCCTAGCAAGAGAAGCCACCACAGAGAAGCCCAGGCCCCGCAAGGGAGAGCAGCCCCACCTATGGCGGCTAGAAAGATGCCTGGGCGCAGCCAAGAGGACCCAGGGCAGCCATGAATAAACAAAAAATGAAAGTTTAAGTGACGACTTTCACTTAAGGATGACAGACTAAACGTTAATATTTACTTCCATTTCCTCCCTAAACCTAAGTAACGGTAAAGTGATCTTCAAGGCGTAGACCCACGAGGACAGAGGGGCTAGGGAGAGGCAATTTTGGAAGCTAGAAGGTGAAGGAGGAGAAGACACCGATTTAGCAAACCTGAGCCACTGGGGGGAGAGTCAGGATTCACACCACAGACCTGCAAAAGGCTCAGGAGCGGCGCCAGCGTCCTTTAAAAGTGGAGGAAAAGATGGGGCTGAAGACAGGTTTGGTTGCAAGGCTGCTTGAGACTTTGGAATCACATGTGGGTTCAACTACCAAGTATATTGGTCACTAGCTTGTGTGACTGTGGCCAGCCCTCAGCTTCCTCATCTGTAAACAGGAATGAAAACAGCCAACAGCCCGGGGCGGTTACAGGATAAAGTGAGCCAATACCTTTACAGCAGAGTCACCTCATAGTTCCTTTGCGAGTTCTCCACATTCTTTCAGCAGTTGGCTCCGATCTCCACCTTCAAAAGTTTGGACTTTGAGAAAACCATCTATGTGTGTAGGGTAATTTAAGAAATAAACTCACACTTTGTGTTTCAGAGTTTTAAAGGAAAATTTACAGATTTGTGGTTTAGTTCCCTGGTTTCAGATATTCAGCGCATCCAAACAGCATCTCACGGCTTCAGTAACTTCATCCGTTTCCTGATAATTGCCTAGTGCCTGCCCTACCCAGCCCTTCCCTGGCTTCAACACCAGAAGGCCCCCAGAAGCCCCAGTCCTTGCACTTACCCACCCTATTAACAAAACGGAATTCAAGAGCCCTTTTTGCTCACAGATAAGCTGGAATTACGGGCTTCTCAGGTGGTGCTAGTGATAAAGAACCCACCTGCCAATGCAGGAGACATAAAACATGTGGGTTTGACCCCTGGGTTGGGAAAATCCCCTGGAGGAGGGCATGGCAATTCACTCCAGTATTCGTGCCTGGAGAATGCCATGGACAGAGGAGCCTGGCAGGCTATATTCCATAGAGTCGCAAAGAGTCAGACACAGCTGAAGCAACTTAGCATGCCAGCAGGAATTACAAGGAGAAAAGGGAGATTTTTTTTTTTTAACCATTTGCTCCTCACAGGGGCAATTAAAAGAACAGTAAGGAAATGTGTGGAGAAGAGAGGGCTTTAGAAGATATATGGAGAGTTCTGAAAAGGGTTTTGTGTTGGCGACAAATATTAAAAGACTTTTCAGGCCGCCTATGGGATGTGATCGGAGAAGGCACTGGGGACCCACTCA
>NW_011494625.1:284227-284516 GCF_000754665.1 Bison bison bison
CCACTTTCATGCATTGGAGAAGGAAATGGCAACCCACTCCAGGGTTCTTGCCTGGAGAATCCCAGGGACGGAGGAGCCTGGTGGGCTGCTGTCTACGGGGTTGCACAGGGTCAGACATGACTGAAGCGACTTAGCAGGAGCAGCAGCAGCATGGGATGTGATGGATCCACCACTGGCCAGCACCTGTCAAGTGTGATCTCACTGCTGTGTCTGAACCTTCCATGACCTCTCCACCGCAGTTAGCACAACGGACCACTCTCTTCCGGCAGCACTTCCTGTCCTGCCTTCA
>NW_011494625.1:284729-289055 GCF_000754665.1 Bison bison bison
GCAATCCCCTGGTGACCATGCCTCATGTCACACTGTCACCCCCACCCTAACCTCCCTCTTAGCTTAGACACGGCAGGAGGAGGCTCCTCGCGGCTCCCAAGGGCCATCCTTGATTATCTCTGGTCCGTCTCCACTCAGCAGGGAGCGCTGACCGTTAAACACATAAACCAGGGCATGACCCCCCACGACAGTTTTGCGCTGCAGTTAAATCAAAGCCAAACCTCCTACACCTGGTCGCTCTGTGATCTGCGCCTTCCCCTCGGACCCCCTCCCACGCCGTCACACTGCTGGTACCAGATCTCTGTCCCGTTCTAAAAGAAGCCTTCCCAGCCACTGGCTACAGAGGGCCCCCGCCTCGTGGCTGACTCTCACGTCACCCTGCTCTGCTTCCTTCGTGACACGTACACAAACTGACATTCCTGTTTATCTTGATCATTTCGCCCTCTTCCCTACTGTGCAAGCTCCATGGGGGTAGGCACCTAGCCTGTCTTGCTCAATGTCTGGCTCAGTGAAAGAACTAAGTAAATATCATTCTGAACAACTAACTGATATTTAGAGGGGGAAAATTAACCATGCAAGAGAGATGGAATAAGATGAACAAAAACAAGATACCTAGAGGAAGCGGGTGGTATAGCAACAAGAGAAGAGATCTTCAGAACTTTCTAACCAGTATCTCAGAGAAAAGCAGCACGTAGAAGAGGAGGAGTAGGAGGAAGAAAAGTTGGAAGGAGGGACAGAGTGGAGGAGGGGGAAGAAGCAGCACAGCATGCTCACCCCAAAACTCAGATAAGAAAAAGGCCTTGAATTTGAAAAATATAATTGACAACATAAAACATTCGATGGAAGGGCTAGAAGACAAACATTAATATCTCAGATTATAAATTAAAAACGCAGAGATTTACAAAAAATACATTCAAAAGGTTAAGAGACTTAAGGAGATAAATTCAGGAAGTCTGACATCACTAATAGATGTTTAAGGGAAAGAACAAAAAAACATACAAGACAGGAAATTGTTAGCATTTTCCAGAGCAAAAGAAAGATACATCATTTTGCAGACAACACCAGGTTATGAAAAGGAAAACCACACAACCACACAGAGACACACACACATGGCCCTAGGGCAATCGTCCTGAAATTTTAGAATGACAGATAAAACGTTTACGGAAAGAAAGAATAAGTTGCCTACAGAGGAACCAGAATCATATTGGTATCAGATTTCTTATCAGCAACATTTAATGCCATTAGACAATGAGTATTGTCCTTAAGTTTTGAAGAAATTTTTTCTTAAACATAAAAGGTTGCATCTTCCTGAGTTTTCAGTCACTGATCATAATAAACTCTAGATGTTATGCGTGTGCGAGGACTCAGTGACTTATCACACAGTGACCTTCTCTGAAAGTATTCAAGCAGGTGCCACAGTCAAACAACAAAGAACTAGAAAAAGTGACAGACGAGGCCTGCAGGGAACTTAACCCGGAAGAGAGCAAGAAGAAACCCCAGGATGACAGCCATCCAGGAGGCTTGGAAAGTGGCGGGTCCAAATCAGAGCCTAGAAAAATTCAGCACGTTCTTTAAAAAAACGTGTTCATACAGAAAATTGGTTCCCTGTAGGAAATTATATAATTAAAAAGCTGGATAATTTTATTTATAAGATGGATGAGTAAGGTAGTGATCAAGGTAAGTAGTTACAATACGCTGGGCCTCTTCACTGGAAATCATTCTTCTGGCCCGTTTTTGAGAGGTTCCTCCTTTAAGAACCGGCATTGGTTAACATCAGGTTTCATCTGCTTCTCTAGTTTAACAATCACGTTTATATTATCTTAATAATAAACTCTGGATAAATTATAAACCCTTGGCTTTCAGTTTTTAGAACCAAACTACAGGGAAAGCATAGAGGACATATATGGTTATAGAACAGAATCTTAGGTTATGAACCAAGACACTGAAGTGTAATGGTATGGAGACCGCTGGAGGTGGGAGAAGGAAGCCAAACGTGGAGGGACCAGTCTTCTCATCTTATGTGGTGAGAACTCCAGGGAAACTCAAATCGATAGGTCAAGATCCAGAAGTTCCAAAATGTTCCTTGAATATCTCATATTATTAAATATTATTGATTTATTATTAATGATAGTGTTAAATATCAATATAGTGGTAACCAAGAGAAGGGCTACAAACAAAATGTGACCAGCAGACAGTGGAGAGGAGTAAAAAAAAAGGTAAATTCATCACTGTGGTGGGGAGGCAACAGATACTGTCTGCAAAGTTACAAATCAAGAAATAGCAGTCCTGTAGAATTGTGGCAGGGGGTACCAGAAAGACTGAAAAGAGAAAGTTTAAAAAGTTATCTCTAAGGAGAACAGGCTGAGGTGACCGGAGAAAAAAAGAAAAAATTTTGTGTATGTGTGTACAACTCTCGTGTCGTTTAAAATCCCTCCTGTCCCTGTGAGAAGGCATTATATTTATAAATCAAAACCCACATGCAACAGTTAATGTCAAGCTTCCAATGAAGCTTCCAAATCCCTGGCCTGAATTCATACCTTCTTGGCTGCGGTTCCCCAGTGACTGGACGTGAGCCCTGTCCAGCCCTGACAGGCGGTGATTCAGTGCCCTGGGCCCTCTTGGAGGGTCTGAAGGAGAAGTTAGAAATCTGACTTCAGAAGCTGCCAACACCTTCTCTTCTGGAAGCGCACTGACAGTGCTTCTGCCCAACCCAAGACTTTAGCGGAAGTCTCCGAGAGCATCTCCACGTCCTTCCTGTGATTTCTATACAGTATCACAGAGGGATGTTTCCCCAAAGCCAGCGTTGGCAGGCATGAGCTTCCCTATAGGATTTACACTGCACTTTGGCAGGAAGTATCCCGTTCAATGCC
Source organism: Bison bison bison (assembly GCF_000754665.1). Classification (NCBI taxonomy): domain Eukaryota; kingdom Metazoa; phylum Chordata; class Mammalia; order Artiodactyla; family Bovidae; genus Bison; species Bison bison. The sequence continues at coordinate 287,600 of NW_011494625.1, forward strand.
CGCGGCAACGCAACAACCCTCTGAAGCAGGAAGAGTATGTACTGCTACCTCCCATTTAACTGATGGGGTGAATCCCAGAGATGCAAGTTACCAGCCCAAGAGCTCTCAGCTACTAAACGGTAAGAAGAGAGCTCAATCATGTCTCTGACTCCAAGTGCTGGGCTCTCCACTAAGCTGACTGGCTCTAGCATCTGTAAAGACCCAACAATCCAAACCTATGCCAAGTAGGAGACTCAGGCTCAGTCCCTGCATCAGAAAGATCCCCTGGAGAAGGAAATGGCAACCCACTCCAGTGTTCTTGCCTGGAGTATCCCATGGACAGAGGAGCCCAGCGGGCCACAGTCCACGGGGTCACAAAGAGTCGGAAACAAGTTAGCAACTAAACAGCAACAAAGACCCAACAATCCAAACTTATGCAAACTCTTTAGAGAACAGGAAAAAAAGGAACACTTACCCGACTCAGGCAAGGACCGAACTAGAGAAGAAATTGAAGATCAATCTCATTCACAAACATGAATGCAAAAGTCCTGAGCAAAATACTAGCAAACGGAATCCAGCAACTTAAAGAAATGAAAATAAATCATGACCAAATTGGGTTTATGCTGGGATTGAAAAGTTAGGTCAGCATTAACCCTAATCATGATGGTGTGATCACTCACCTAAAACCAGACATCCTGGAATGTGAAGTCAAGTGGGCCTTAGAAAGCATCACTACGAACAAAACTAGTGGAGGTGATGGAATTCCAGTTGAGCTATTCCAAATCCTGAAAGATGATGCTGTGAAACTGCTGCACTCAATATGCTAGCAAATTTGGAAAACTCAGCAGTGGCCACAGGACTGGAAAAGGGCAGTTTTCATTCCAATCCCAAAGAAAGGCAATGCCAAAGAATGCTCAAACTAACGCACAATTGCACTCATCTCACACGCTAGTAAAGTGATGCTCAAAATTCTCCAAGCCAGGCTTCAGCAATATGTGAACTATGAATTTCCTGATGTTCAAGCTGGATTTAGAAAAGGCAGAGGAACCAGAGATCAAATTGCCAACATCCTCTGGATCATGGAAAAAGCAAGAGAGTTCCAGAAAAACATCTATTTCTGCTTTATTGACTATGCCAAAGCCTTTGACTGTGTGGATCACAATAAACTGTGGAAAATTCTGAAAGAGATGGGAATACCAGACCACCTGATCTGCCTTCTGAGAAATCTGTATGAAGGTCAGGAAGCAACACTTAGAACTGGACATGGAACAACAGACTGGTTCTAAATAGGAAAAGGAGTACATGAAGGCTGTATATTGTCACCCTGCTTATTTAACTTATATGCAGAGTACATCATGAGAAATGCTGGGCTGGAAGAAGCACAAGCTGGAATCAAGATTGCTGGGAGAAATATCAATAACCTCAGATATGCAGATGACACCACCCTTATGGCAGAAAGTGAAGAAGAACTAAAAAG
>NW_011494625.1:289199-301170 GCF_000754665.1 Bison bison bison
TAAAAAGCAGAGACATTACTTTGCCAACAAAGGTCCATCTAGTCAAGGCTATGGTTTTTCCAGTAGTCATGTACAGATATGAGAGTTGGACTATAAAGAAGGCTGAGCACCGAAGAATTGATGCTTTTGAACTGTGGTGTTGGAGAATACTCTTGAGAGTCCCTTGGACTGCAAGGAGATTCAACCAGTCCATGCTAAAAGAAATCAGTCTTGAATGTTCATTGGAAGGACTGATGCTGAAGCTGAAACTCCAATACTCTGGCCACCTAATGGGAAGAACTGAGTCACTGGAAAAGACCCTGATGCTGGGAAAGATTGAGGGCAGGAGGAGAAGGGGACGACAGAGAATGAGATGTTTGGATGGCATCACCAACTCAATGGACATGAGTTTGAGTAAACTCTGGGAGCTGGTGATGGACAGGGAGGCCTGGCGTGCTGCAGTCCAAGGGGTCACAAAGAGTCAGATGTGACTGAACTGAACTGAAACATGTATCAGTGTAATTTCTATTGTTAGTAGGAGAACAACTACATTGTGACCTGAATTGATATGGGATAAGCATTTGATAAAATTCAAAAGGGCATTCGTGAGGAAAAAACATTTTTAATTTCTTTACAAACTAGAAAGAGAAAGGAATGTCCTTAATGCTCTCTTCAAACTAATAATGCAAATCTTGTTCTCAGTTGTGAAGTATTAACACATGCTCTTTAAAATCAGGAGTAACAAAAGGACACACTGTGCCCACCTGTTCTCAGCTGGGCACTATAGATCTGAGCAGTGTACTAAGCAAGGATGATACAGGTTCAGAACAGAAGGAAACCAAACTGTCATGAAACCAAAATGTCATGCAAACATTAAGTTCTTCATAGAAAACTTCCAATTATCTATAAACTCCTAGAATTAACAAAAGACTTTAGTAAGTTTGCTAGACATAAAATTAATATACAGGTCAACTGCATTTCTACATACCAACAAAAAAAAAGTTAGGAAATGCAATTTGTAAAAATATCTTTTGCAATAGCAACAATAAAATAAGGTACCAACGAATAAAGTTAACAAAAGATACGCAAGACCTTTTTGGAGAAAGTTATAAAACTTTGGTGGGAGACATTAAATAAGACCAAAATAAACAGAATGACAAAATTTTTCTATGGATAGGAAGATTGAATAGCTTCAGGATCTCATTTCCATCCAAACTGTTGTATAGATTCAATGAATTCCAATAAAAATCCCAAGAAGATATGTTGTGGAGCTTTGTGATCCAGAATTCTAAAAGGGCCAAGAATAAGTGAAAAGATGAGCCTGTTCCACCAGATTAAAGGCGTATCATAAAGCTTCAGTGATTAGGATGGTGTGTTACTAACACAAGGATGGAAAACAGACCAACAGAAAAAACAAGAGAGAGAGCTCAGAAACTGACCCACACTTAAAAGAGACACATGATCGACCAGGCATTGCAGACCAGAGGGGTTACCCATAAATGAAAATGGATTCCTGTCTCACACCATACATAAAAATCCATTCCTGGCAGATCCGGAAGTAAAATAAGAAAAGTAAAATTTCGAAGCTTTTAAAAAATAATAATAAATAATATCTTAATTATCTTTTTAAATGAGTGAGAAAAGCACAAATCATAAAGAAAAAAATTGACAACATTGATTAATAATAAGGGCTTCTGCTCAGTAAAATCACCACTTGAAAAGGGAAAAGATCAGCTTCAGTCTGAGACGTTATTTGTGAAACACAACTCGCAAAGAATCATTATTCAGAATATGTGAAGGATCCCAGTGAATAAGAAAGAAAAAGAGCAGGAAATATACAGCAGACATAAGCCTAGCTGTGAAAGGGGAACAGGAATGGCCAATATATATGAATACGTATATGTGAAGACACACTCAACCTTATTATTAATCATGGAACCACAAATTCAGATTACAACAAAGTAGCTTTTCAAAAACAAAACCCCACAAAACCCAACATTGGCAAGAATGTAGAACCACAAGTACTCCCCTGCTTTGCTGGCAAGAGACGAGACTGGCTCCACCCCACTGGGAAGCGATTCGACATTAACTCTGAACTAATTTGCTCTATGTTCATTCTGGCCTCCTTCTAGGGTGCCATTCTGTATTTCAAAGCACAGAAAACTGAAGTCAATGGTTCCGAGACGCCCCGGTCGCCGGGCCCCTGGGTGTGACGAAGCCTTGGCCCGTCCCGTGCGTTCAGTGAGACCTGAACTCCACTAAGTGGGGAGCGAGGCAGAGCTTGGGGCCTTCGCTTTACTGGCAGGGATTATAATGGTGGCTTCCCAGTTATAAAAGTCAGTTTCAGGCCAGAGGTAGCCTGGTTCTGGAGCCAGAAGGTCTAAGAGCGGCTTCCTGATTTAGCTGAAGTGGCTTCCTAATTGTACGTGGCGCTCTGTGGCTTTGCAGCCAGAACTACCCTGGCAGCTTTCCAGCCCGAAACATCACTTCCTGATGAAGGGGCAAGTGGCAGCCTTTCCGGGGGCCCGGTCGTTTGGTGTGGCTTTGGGAGTCATTCCTAGAAGCTCAGCCTAGAGTCTGTTCCCTCAACCCTGCCAACACCTCTGCAAATGATCAATAACCTATACTAAATCCCTTTCTGTCTTGATGAGCTAGGCTCTTGTGTTCTTTGTAATGTACCTTGACTGACCCACCTGGCAAAGGTGTACTCGCAGACGCCATTCCATACCCCTGCAACTGCACCCTAGACAAACTCCTGGACAAGCAGACCACAAATATGCAAGAAGGTATTTCCTGCAGTACCGTCTGTAATAACAAACATGGACAAAATCCAACGTCAATCAAGAGTAAGTGTAAGCAAGCGTTAGTCACTCTTTGCGACCCCATGGACTGCAGCCCACCAGGTTCCTCTGTCCACCAGATTTTCCAGGCAAGGATACCGGAGTGGGTTGCCATTTCCTTCTCCAATCAAGAGTAGGATGAATAAATAATGCAAGAGAATAGGACACAGACATGAAAATGAATGACCTGTAGCTTCATATAGCAATTGGAAAAATTGCAGAATCAATGCTGAGTGAAAATTATGATTTCATTTATACAAGCTTAGAGCTAAAAAATGTATTACTTGGAGGTATGCATACTTACGTGATAAAACTAAAGAAAACACAGGAAGTAGTCAACACAGCATGTAGGATAACAGAAAAGGTACGGCGGGTATTGGAAAGGGGCACGCAGGAGGTGTCAAAGACACCAGAAGCGCGTTGTCCGATGGCATCAGCTGTGTGGTTCTGAAGCTACGAGCAGCGTGAAGGGCACCACATCCCCCATGAGGTGCTGTTGCCAAACATATTCAATTGTAATCGAATCAAGCCTTTGGTTCCTTTTCAGTTCCAGATGCAGGAAAATCAGAGGATAGAGGAACCAGCTGAGCAGGACTGTAAGGAGACCATCCGGCAAATCCAGACTGTGGACATGCAAAGGAAGAGGTCCAGCCGCTTCAACAAATCAGTGTGTTTGGGAGGAAGAAGGGGAGGGGCAATTATTCTAGAAAAAGAGGGATGTTCTTGCCTGGATCTTGTTTTGAACAAACCAGATATGCAAACTATGTGGGGGACAACTGAGGAAACTTAAATACAGACTGTGAAATTATTCGTTGAGTTAGGTGTGATACTGGTATTGCAGTTATGTAAGAGAATGTCATTTTTAGAAAGGAGCACTCAAGTATTTAGAGGTGAAGCTTTGGGGTGTATAAAATTTAACTTTTAAATGGTTTATAAATATATTAAATACATATTATATTTAATATGTATATATAAGGCTTATATATAAAGCAAATATGGGAAAATATTAAAATTATTCAACCTAGGTATATATTACGTGTACCTGTACTTTTCTATTACTTTTTAATTATAATTTTTTACTTTTTTCTAATACTTTTTTAGTATTATTTGAAATTTTTCATAATAAAAGGACAAAGTAAAAAATGAAGGAGAAGAACACAAAATGGATAAAAGTGCTAAATAGTGTTGTCAACCGTTGTTTAACAAATATTTGACACCTACCCATACAAAACATTTTCAATGTTAAATAAAATTTGTCCTAGAAAGAAGGCTTTCAGATGGAAATTACCTCGATGGAGTCGCTGGAGGGAAACATTTGGAAACCACGGCTCTGGGTAGAATACTTTCTAGATCAAATCAAAATAAGGGAGTGCTTGGCCCACGCTGATGGTCCCTGGAAACCTGCTCGTCTGGGCCAAGTTTGTTGAGAGCGCCTCAGCCCCACGAAGGATGCTACAGGCAGTAGCAGGTGGTGACCACTCCACAGCTGGCAGAGGCATGGTGAGGGCACATTACATCACAGAGGGGCCTTCTGTGAGGCAGGGTCCCTGCCCGGTGAGGGACCAGGCAGAGGAGAGGCTGACCAGAGGCCCCGGGGCAGGGACGCACGCCGGGTTCAGTGAGCACCGGATCCTTGAGCAGAACACCTATCTCTACCCAAGAGCATTCCTCCTAGAAGGCGATGAATTTCCAACGGCAGTCTCTTCAGACTCATCTCAGGGGACCACGCAGGTAGGTAGAAAGCAGGCCGTGGGGTGGCGGGGGCAATGGAGAGGAAGTCAAACCCCACCCCTGATTCACCCGAGATTTCCACTTTCACAGGCTTGGCTTATGGAGCCCCCCCACGCTTTGAACAAAAGATTCCGTTTGAGCAAGGGTTTTGTAGCTTGACGAGAGTTTTAGAACTACCGTTACGGGGAGCAGAGCGTGACATAGAAGATGGCAGAGAGACCACAGAAGGCCTCAAACTCAGGCTTTCATGTCAGGTCAGCGGGGACTCCCTGCCCTTAATCTTAGCCAAAAGGCCGGGAAGCGATTGGTCAGCGGGGAATCCCTACATGACAGAGGAAATCGGAAATCCCAAGTTTCCTCGGGAGGCACAGAATGGTGAACACAGAGTTTCAGAGACTAACTCGTAGTTACAGGGCTTGGGACGAGGACCAGAGCTGGGAGATAAAACTGGAGCAGCAAAGGCTCCAAGAATCACATATAAGAAGGTCCTGAATTAGAGGGAAAAGAGAGGGAAAGATGCAAGGGACATTGCAGAGAGAGAAGATTGCAGAGAGAGAAGATTGCAGACGCGGTGCCTAATGTGACTAGGGGGTAGAAGCAAAGTGGAAGTCCCAGAGTCCATTCAGGTTTTCAGTGGAATGACTGGCCAGTGTTTGGTCGTGAGCAGGTAGCGCTGCCCTAGTAGAACAACACAGCCTGGGCGGCTGCAGCAACACACAATTGTCTCTCGCCAATCTGGAGACCGGAAGTCCAAGACAAGGTGCAGGCAGACTCAGTATCTGGGGGATGGGGTTCACGTCCCGGTTCATAGACCATGTCCTCCTACAATGGGAGGGATGAGGGAGCTTCTGGAGTCCCTGTTTTAGGAGCAATAATCCCACCCATGAGGGCTCTCCGCCTCATGACCTCACTGCCCCCCAAAGGCCCCACCTCCTAACACCATCACACTGAGCATCGGGTTTCAACATTTGAACTGGGGGGACCAGGCATTCCTCTCTAGGAAGCCAGAGAGAGAGACTCAGAGGACTATGGGGACCAGGCATTCCTCCCTAGGAAGCCAGAGAGAGAGACTCAGAGGACTATGGGGACCAGGCATTCCTCTCTAGGAAGCCAGAGAGAGAGACTCAGAGGACCATGGGGACCAGGCATTCCTCTCTAGGAAGCCAGAGAGAGACGCAGAGAACTACAAAGAACTCCGTTTGGGGCCTGGGGTGACGGCAAGACACAGCGGGCACTGCTTATAGGCCGTCAGTCAATCCATTGATTCCCGCCATCGTTTCTATTGATATTTCAGCACCCAGGACTCTGGACTCAGCTTCCTCATTACCTGGCTCATTTCTGTCTTCAGTACGTCCCATGAAGCTAGCCACCGCCACCTCTCACCTGAACTACACCCCAAAGCACACCGACCCTTCTCTGGTTTGTCCTTAGGGCTTCCCAGGTAGCTCAGTGGTAAAGAATCTGCCTACAGTGCAGGAGACAGGGGTTCAGTCCTTGGGTTCAAAGATCCCCTGGAGGAGGCAATGGCAATGCACTCCAGTGTTTTTGCCTGGAGTATCCCATGGACAGAGGAGCCTGGCGGGCTACAGTCCATGGGGTCGCCAAGAGTCAGGCACGACTTAGCAACAAAACAACAATACAACTTGTCCTTCCACAGTAGCCACGTCATGTTTTTGGGCTGAAAATCTAATTTATTTTACCTCTTTTTGCATTTGCATTAAGAAGGAACTCTAGATTAGGAAATGGTTGTTGGTTCCAGGCTCAAAGATCCAAAAGGCAAGATAAAGCTAGCCAACTCTTCCCCCAGCCTTGGCCCCAGGGGGAGCTAAGCACTCTGGAGCCCGCAGCCAGCTGGAAACCCCTACGCTTTCCTGACCTGCCTCTCCCAGCACTGCCCGCTCCCCAGAGCCGCCAGGAGGTCACAGAAAGCCAGGAGTCGCTCCTTAAGACACAGGTCAGTAAGTAAGGGCACATTTATCTCTGTACAGAACGCAGGGCCTCCTCCGAGCAGGCATGAACCAGTCTTCCTGTGGATGAGTCAACAAACACCTGGAACCAGTCTCACCACTGCCCCCTCTGAATCTGCCCCCACCTGCTGCCCACACACGGCTCTGCACACGCTGTCTCCCTGACCCAAAACCCACGTGGCCCCCACTGCCTACACTGGTGACCCGGCCTCAACCAGGACGCTTCTCCAACGTGGCGAGACTGTGGTCCCCCCTGGAGGATTCTGATGGATAAGACAGAAAGTGAAGCCACAGCCCTTACGTCTCTCTTACATGCCAAGCATTTCATGTCCAGCACTTTATCTGATCTTCCCATATTCCCCTAAAGGCTTAGTCCAGTCACCTTTGACACTGAGACTCAAGTAATCTGTCTAAGATCACATCACATCATTACCAAAGCGATGGAACTGTAATTCAATGCCAAACCTCTTGATTTTTTTATTTTTTTTTTTGGATCATGTGATCCCTGGCCATCCACATCCCTTTCCTGAGCATTCAAGAGCTTAAAAAATCTGACTCTTAAATGGGTGCCTTGTTTTGTACACAAGAGACACCTTAATTTGTAACAGTTAATATTATCCTCACAACACTTAGTTTTTTGATGACTTCAGTATACCCGTCATCCACTTTGCCCACCAAGCCTTACACACACACACACACACACACACACACACACACAGCCCTTAGGGATCAGGCTGCTCCTCTGCCATTCTTGACACCCGGCCGTCTCCACACCTGACGGTGTGTTTCTCCGGGCCCTCTGCCTCGGGCCTGCCATCCACTCTCCACACTGAAAACACGCCTCTGGGCCCTGCTCCCGCTCCCCCAGGCTGGGAATGAACCCGGTCCCGGGCTCCAACTGAACACCTCATTACTGCTTCCTCATTTTCTGAACTTTTGTCTAAGACGTTATGGGTGTGTCTGTCTAACAGAGCGTAGGTCACTTGAAGACGAGAACTACCTTCGTGTCATCCTTACGTACCCCAGCCTATTAGAAAAGATAAAGAAAGTCAGTGATGGAGGCAATTCTTAGTATGGTGTGATGTGGACACAATTCCGTGACCAAAAATGACAGCTTTCCACCCTCCTGATGGCATCCTCAGGTCCTTGGCTTGCTTACTCCTTAATATATTGTAACACTTCTTGCACATCGCAGGAAAGCAAGATACTAGATACTCTACAAGACATCTATTGTGGAGAGGAAGAGCAGGTCTGACAGCTGTAGTCACCTTTTCTTTATCATTTTCAAGGTGATGCTCCTTCCGACGCAGTGCTAATGATGCCTGTAGCCCGAGCACAGAAGCCAGGCTTGCTCTCCATCCGGACCTCAGGAAGAAGCGACATCCTAGGAGCCTCTGTTCTGACCTGGACTTTAGTAAATTCCTTTTATCGGGACTGTAATTGCAGGTGGTGATCAGAGGCCGCAGAGACCACGGAAGAATTTTATGGCATTCCAGACAGGACACAGGCCAGCTTGGAGGAGGAGCAGCAATAAGACTTGGCAATACAGGGAGGGCGTGGAAGTTATTTCCGAGGAGAGACAATGGTAAGACCAACTTAACTAGTTCTGGTGTAGGAGGGCAGAATTCTTAGAGGGGCACCTTTTATATCAAGACAGTGATTTCACTGGTCTGAACTCAGAAGTTGTTCAACACCAGCATTCTGAAAACCAAGCTCTCCTCTTCTTCTGGTACCTTTACATCTTCTCCCATCTGGTGTCTCTAAATTAATTTTTTTGTAGCCAGAACTTCCATTTTATTGCAATAGCTACTTTTGTGTCTCTTACTGCTGTCTTTAATAACTTTTAATGACCTAAGAAATAGTTGGCTGAGTTCCGTTTTCCACTTCCTCCAAGGCCAACGATGGTGCATCCTACGCCCTGTGTGTACAAATAGAGGAGGCAGCGCTCATTCTCCCTGCCTCATCTTCACCCCAGCATGCCTGGACTCTTGACAGGGCAAAACAGAGTGGGAAAGTGGTTTTCTACAGAAATAGCCGGCAAGTCCAGATGTCTCGAGAGCTCCCAACCTACAGAAGTCATCTGTCTGTTGCTGCGTGTACTTCCTTGTTCAGTACCTCCCATCAGCAAATCACGGGGCAGGGTGACTCATGGTGGACAGCCACGAGTGAGACAGACCATCTCAAGGAGCTCTCCTTCTGCAAGGGGAATCAGGCAGGTGCTCAGATCTCTACACGACACAGGTAGCAGGAGGTTGATGCCCCAAAAGAGGCAGACAGGGCTGCGGAAGATGGAATGAGAGAGAGATTTTATTCTATCAGGGAAGACTTGGTGGAGGTCCCAGTCAGTCTGGGGGACGTCGAGTTTGCAATCAGTTTGCAAGCAATTCAAGTGCAAGGACTCACAGGCAGTAGGGACATGGGCCAGAAATCAGGAGGAAGAGGGTGTGTCTGGGAAGTAAAGAGCCCAAAGTTATGATGGGAAGAGTTCATTCTCAGTTCCCCAACTTCTGTTTTGACTACAGTAAGCCCACTACATATAAATCTTCAAGTTTCAAACTTCTCAAAGCTGTGAGCGTGCGTCCACATGTCCAACCACGAAAGTTTGTCTGTGTGTCCGGCTTGCGTTGTCGCACGCCTGCACCCTCTCCAGGCGGCTGTGCTTTTGTGTACTTTGCGTGAGCACAGTAGACAGTAGCTGTATCTCAAGCCCAGGACGTCCAGAGCAAGCAGAAAAGCAGTAACGATGCGGCTGGGACTACTGTACTTTTTAAGGAACTGTACCATAAGCTTTGCTGCTGTTGTTCAGTCGCTCAGTCGTGTCCAACTCTTTGTGACCCCATGGACTACAGCACGCCAGGCTTCCCTGTCCTTCACCATTTCCCGGCGCTTGCTCAAACTCACGCCCATCGAGTCAGTGATGCCATCCAACCATCTCATCCTCTGTCGTCCCCTTCTCCTCCTGCCCTCAATCTTTCCCAGCATCAGGGTGTTTTCCAATGAGTTGGTTCTTCACATCAGGTAGCCAAACTATTGGAGCTTCAGCATCAGTCCTTCCAATAAATATTCAGACTTGATTTCCTTTAGAACTGACTGGTTGGATCTCCTTGCTGTCCAAGGGACTCTCAAGAGTCTTCTCCAGCACCACAGTTCAAAAGCATCAATTCCTTGGTGCTCCTTGGTGGTAGTTTGGTCGTTAAGTCGGGTCCGACTCTTGCAACCCCATGGACTATAGCCCGTGAGTCTCCTCTGTCCATGGGATTCTCCAGGCAAGAATACTGGAGTGGGTTGCCATTTCCTTCTCCAGGGCGCTTGTTAAAAACGTTTTATTTCTGGGTTCATTCTTTATATATTATTTGTGTGAGAAGTATTATAAACCTATTAAATTACAGTATTTATAACCGATTGTGTTAGTTGGGTACCTAGGTGAACTCTGTTGGAGTTGACACACCAGCTGGACTCACACATGCACTCTCAGAATGGAGCTCCTTTGCGTGTGGGACTCACTGGGGCGGGGCGCCCTCAGCCAAACCCCACTTGCAGCTGGGGCTCTTCATTTCCCAGCAGAGTCTTCCTCCTGCAGCTGAGATCAAGGACTTCCGCCTAGCAAGGGTGCAACTCGGCGTTTAAAGTGAAAGCTTGTTGTTCTTGTTTATTTCAGGTTTTTAAGGTACTACCTTTAGTTTCTTTATTTTAAAAGCACAGAGTTTCTTCTAAACGCTCATTTATACCCCCTGCCACCCAGCAACGAGACGCTCCCTAGCACCAACATTCTCTTTTTAGTTAACGCAACTAATGCAAATTAATACCTGCATACTGATTTTTTGTTACTTGCATATTTTTTTAAAAAACACCTGGACACTGGTAGTCATGCCTTTTGGTCTTATTTTCTCTTTAAGTAGTATACTGTGTCCTTCTTTGACATACACACCCACAGCGCCATTTTGGATTTCTGTAGTGCGTTCTATCTCCTTATTGACAGATATTCAGGCTGTGTCAACTTTTATACTGCTTTTGGAGAAGGAAATGGCAACCCACTCCAGTACTCTTGCCTGGAGAATCCCAGGGACAGAGGAGCCTGATGGGCTACTGTCTACGGGGTCACTCAGAGTCGGACACGACTGAAGCGACTTAGCAGCAGCAGCGGCAGCAGCAGCTGCCTTTAGATGACGCTGTGATAAACATCCTTGGATGTGTACCCCTGTGTGTGTGTCTGGACATTTTTCCTAAATATAAATTTTTAGAAGTAGAATTACACGGTCCCAGAGAACACAGATCTGTTTAATCTGTATCAAACAGATGTGTTTAATACAATTGAACACACCTTTAATGAAGGAAATTAAAACATAATTAAGAGAATTAAAGGCATGTTTTACTGTATTAACGCACACTGTCCTTAAAATTTAACACCAAGTGGTGTAAGCATTGGCCTCATCTCACTTCAGTTTAAATACTTCCCACCAATCATGTGGCCCCCTCCCCATCCATACACCCCTCTTGAACCCCCGATTCTTGCAAGGCCTGAGCTATTGGCTAATCTCTTTAATCAATAAGAGACTCACTCTGCAGGGCATTTAGTGGCCCATTTTCATGCACACTAGGATGATGGGTGAAGCCACAGGAATGGCGATGTGACACAGGCAACAGAGGCAGGGAACTGTTATGAGGCAGCCCCCAACTGCCAACCCTCAAAGCAGCCTGTCCCCACCCAGGTGAGGCGTTCTCAGTTAGAATCCGTTCATCAGCGTGAAATATTCTTCATCTTTCATTAGCATAATCACTTCATTAAAATGGTCACCAGAATTTTCACTTTGGGGGGCTCTTCCCGCTTGCCCTAATACACCTTCTTTTGCCATCACAGAGAAAAGAAATGTCTCTGCCACCACAAAAACAGAGTTGGACCAAATTCTGCCCACTGTTGGGCCAAGTCACAGGTCCTTTGGCCTCTGTCTTCCTTTCTACTGTGCATTTCAGCTCAGGATCAGTTCAGATCAGTTCAGTTCAGTCGCTCAGTCGTGTCCAACTCTTTGCGGCCCCATGAATCGCATCACGCCAGGCCTCCCTGTCCATCACCAACTCCCGGAGTTCACTCAGACTCACGTCCATCGAGTCAGTGATGCCATCCAGCCATCTCATCTGCTGTCGTCCCCTTCTCCTCCTGCCCCCAATGCCTCCCAGCATCACAGTCTTTTCCAATGAGTCAACTCTTTGAATGAGGTGGCCAAAGTACTGGAGTTTCAGCTTTAGCATCATTCCTTACAAAGAAATCCCAGGGCTGATCTCCTTCAGAGTGGACTGCTTGGATCTCCTTGCAGTCCAAGGGACTCTCAAGAGTCTTCTCCAGCACCACAGTTCAAAAGCATCAATTCTTCGGCACTCAGCTTTCTTTATAGTCCAACTCTCATATCTGTACATGACTACTGGAAAAACCATAGCCTTGACTAGATTGACCTTTGT
>NW_011494625.1:301336-310676 GCF_000754665.1 Bison bison bison
AGATGCCATGATCTTCGTTTTCTGAATGTTGAGCTTTAAGCCAACTTTTTCACTCTCCACTTTCACTTTCATCAAGAGGCTTTTGAATTCCTCTTCACTTTCTGCCATAAGGGTGGTGTCATCTGCATATCTGAGGTTATTGATATTTCTCCTAGCAATCTTGATTCCAGCTTGTGCTTCTTCCAGTCCAGTGTTTCTCATGATGTACTCTGATGGCGACCCCCAAATTACTTGGTCCACTGAACTCAAATTCTGTCACATTATCAACCACGAACATCACATCCTGCCCCATCTGTGGCAAGCTGCAGAAGTCAGGGAGAGTTTACGATGAGAGTCTGGGATCTTATTTCATGCCCTTGCAGCTCACTGAAGAAAAAAAGACTTGTTACTTTTAAATGCTGAGTCAAATTCTTACAAATTTCACAAGAGGACAAAAGAAAAAGATAATTGAGTCTTAAAAATTTAGCCTAAAAAAATAGATATATATGAATATATGTAACATAATATAACTTTTAAAAACCTAACCAGAATGAGTGGCTACTGACTTTTTCTTTCCCTGAGTTTGATGTTTGAATTGTTACCTTCCCAATGTCAAATTTTATTTTCTATTATCCCCTTACATGTAGTGGGTATTCAATAAATGTTTATCACAGGGGACTAAATTTAATACCCTTAGGTCAATATATTTCATGCATTTCTAGTGGTTGTTTATAGTTGGAAAACAATATTAATGACAACCATTTCAGTGTAGCGATAATACCAAAGAGAGCAATCCTGACACACCCAAGGTGAGTTATCAAATTCTAATTTTACCAAAACCAATATCACAAATTTGTAATAACTCATCCAACTCTTAGAAGGGAACAATGATTTGGGAGCAAAAGTGGATCAAGAAAATTGATATTCAAAGACCGGGGTAAAAAGATACATATGTGAAATTCCGGCTCCCTAAAGTGAATAGTCAAAAGCTCTCCTACCAGAAAATAATACTTTGAATTGAGAAGCATTCAAATCACAGTAAATTTCTAACCTAATTAAATTTCTCCTCCCAGGTAGCCTATGTACCAGAGCAGTGTGACAGCTGTTAATACTGTCATTCAATAAACATTTCTCTAATGGAAAAAGATAAAATAATAAAGCTATATTCCAACATGTAAACAAAGATTTCTTCTCAAAACATTAGCTTTGTTTGTAGTTGCTGGGGTTTCCACCCCCCCCCCACCCCGCCAAAGTGGTCTATCTCTTAGGAATTAAAATATTACCAGTAAATACTGGCAAACGTATCAGTAAATATGCCAGTAGGTAGTGACACAAAGAAATGAAACATGCTCTTCGTACTTGTATCTTCCTATCTTCTCCACAACACACTGGAAGGACAGGGAAACAGGAAGCGATCAATCCAAATGCCTGCAAGTGTCTTTGAAATCAAGAAGAACTATATTCTAGAAGCCCGGTTTTCCACTGCAAAGCTCTTTGCCACTGTCTTCTTTTCCAACTTCCTACTAAGCCCTACACATCGCTCCTCGGTTCTTACAGTTCCTCAGGTGACTTCCCCTGGAGAGTAACCAGACCTGAGCAGACAGAACTCAATAAAGCACGGTCTCTCCATATTACACGCTTTGCCTTTAAGAAAAGCATTTCAGACAGATTTTCTCAGAAGTGGGAAATATTCTATTATTTTTAGTAAAACAATTTTAGCTTAAATATCATCACAGAAATCTTTTGAAAGATAATGATCTTCAAAAACCATTTAGAAACGCTACAAGAGTCCATGCCACCGTGAGAACCTCATCGGGTTTGCCCAGAACTGTCCTAATTTGAAGACAAAAAGCCCCAAGTTCCCTCAGGGGAACAATCGGGGACAATTAGTCAACTTACTATAAGCCATCTTTGAATGAAAATATCAGAAAAGCCAGACAGCTCCATTTAATGAAATTAAAAAGCCTTTTTCTGTATTAAATAAAATAGCCGGTGGGAATGACGCAGGGAGCCCCACCTGCGCTCTGTGACAGCCTCGAGGGGTGGGATGGGGCAGGAGGTGGGAGGGAGGCTCAAGAGGGAGGCGACGTGCGGATACCTATGTCTGACTCTGTTGGTGTATGGCAGAAAGCAGCGCAACATGGCAAAGCAATTATCCTCCAATTAAAAATGAGTAAGTTTTCTTAAAGCCTTTTTTCAATGTCCTGCTGTATATAAAGAAGGGGGCTGAATCAGTCAGGGTCCGGTCAGGGTCCAGACAGGAGACAGATGGCACAGCCAAACGGGGTAATTTGAGAAGAGTTTCATTAAAAAAAAAAAAATTTACCTGCAGAGCTGTGGGCGGAGTCAGGGAAACCTACAGGATGCGTCTAGTGTCTGGGGTGGCCGGAGACACCAGCACCTGGAGAGGCGGGGCGGGGATGGTCTGCAGAACCTGGAGACCCCTGGGGTCCCCTCCCCCTGCAGGCAGGGGCTGGCTCCACACTCCCTGCGCCCACCCTGAGCAGGGCGTGGCCGGCAGTATCAGTGCCTCCCATTGGCGGGTCCCCCTGGACGGCGGAGGAAGGGGTCCTGTGGACGGCAGTCCGCCACCCTCAGCATCCTGGCCACTGAGCAGAGTGGCAGCGAGTCTGGAGGGGCCCAGAGAGACGCAATTTTAAAAGTGGAAGAAATTTTAGAGCACCCGTTTGTTCTTGCTCAGTTGCTAAGTGGTGTTTGACTCTCTGCGACCCCACGGACGGCAGCACTCCGGGCTTCCCTGTCATCCACTGTCTCCCGAAGTCTGCTCACACTCGTGTCCACTGAGTCGGTTACCATCATCGAGTAGCCATCCACAAAGACATGGGATGGGCTGGGGCAAATATGGCAGCCTGATACACCCTCGGGCAGTGGGGCGCGGTGGAATCCTCCATGTTTACAGAGAGGAAATCTGAGAGCTCCTCTCACACTCAGCAGCAAGACCCTCTTGCCCATTCGTAGGGGGTTCCCCGGGGGCAGCCTTTTGCAGCCCAGCTGCTGTGGGGAGCGTGAATTGAGACAGAGCAATGGTGTCAGCAACCAACTCATCCCTCTTCACGCAATCTAACCAAGTACTCTCTGCTTTTTCCAAGCCCAGTTTTGTTTTGGGCTCTATCCATCCTTATCCTTCAGCACTGCCAAAAGAAATTAAGATTTTTCAAGTACCTCCTTTTGATACTGCGTTTAATGGAAGCTCTGACTGGTCACGGATTCTCCTTCTTGAATGTTCACTGACAAACTGCTTCCAGCTGCCCTCTCGGGTGGGAGGCCACCACAATAAAATGCAGTGTTAGCTGGGGATTTCAGCTGCCACCTGGGGGCTAGAGGTTCTCAATGGATGCTATTTAGCAAGGCCGGTGATGAAATGGTGACAAATGGTATGTTGGCTTTTTTTTTCTCGAGTCTGTGGTTTAGGACTGGTTGGTTTCAATCTTGCTGGCTCTTTTTTTTTTTTCTGTTACCAATCTTTTCCACATTTAAAATCCGTTACTGCCTCTCCTACGGGGATATGGCAGCAAGCTTGGTGCTGTCGACAGAAGCCATTTGTTGGTGAGAAGGTTCATGTGTTTAGACTCCTGGCAAGTACTGATTTTTAGAGTTAATCCACGCTACAGAATTTATGTTTATTTTCTTATTTTCTTTTTCAACTCACAAAATAATTTTCCTTCCAATTGTTATCACTCCACTGACATGAAATGACCTAGACGGTTGCTTCTTTTATCTCTGCTCACAGCTGGTCAAATTAGGCTCGTTGGCATCTGATTAGCCATAGACGGTCCGCATCTGAGCCCCTTTTACTCTCCAAACATCCCTGCCGGCCTCCCTGGCTGGTGGGCCTTGGCTTCGGGCTCTGCCCCCTGGCAGTCACCCTCCTCCCCACTCAGAGCCGCTTCTTTTATTATATTTCTTTTCACACTTAAGCACTTCTTCATTAATACTATAATTTAACACGTCAGCCTTGATGAAAGTCCTCCACGCTGTCCCCAAATGTCATTCAATGTTCCGTTACTGTTATTTTTTTATCGGAGCGTCGTTGACTTATGATGTTGTGTTAGTTCAGGTGTTCAGCTCGGTGATTCAGTTACACACATTTCCTGGCCTTCCGCCTTGGCCAGAGCTCTGGAGGCTCCCTGGCACAGCCTTCCGCCTGCATCCTTCCTGGTTCTAGAATACTTCTAACCTGTGCTGATCACTGGCTGAGCTACAAAATGGAAAAAGGAGGGGAGCTGGGCAGAGAGGCCATTGAACTAAACCGTCCAAAGGTCGTGAGAAAGGATGGTCTCCACTCCACGCCTGATGAGAGGCCCCGGACTCCCGCTTATTAAAGGGGAAGGAGGTCAGTGTCACTGGAGTTGCGGCGAGGCTGGCAGAAGATGTCTGGTGCTGGGGTAGCTTTCTGCTTCTAGCAGCAGAGAGAGCTGAGACCATCTCTCCTTCAAAGAGACGTTGTGGGCTCAGGGCCCCTTCTGTGCAGGTCATATCCTGTCCACCCCAGCCCAACAAGGCAGCTGCCATTTGAAGTGGAGAAACGATTTTGCTACAGTCCAGAGCCACTGGGGTATAATCCACGGGCAACTTAAACTGTTTGCACCACGTCCGTATCTCCGGACCATATATCCTTTTGCCCATCTACCCAGACAATGGCAATCGCATCACATTATATACATGTATTAAATCAACACATGCGTGCATGCTCAGTCACACCCAACTCTCTGTGACCGTGGACCATAGTTATCAGGCTGTGTCCAAGGGATTTTCCAGCCGAGGATAATGGCATAGGTTTCCACTTCCTCCTCCAGGGGATCTTCCCCACCCAGGGATGGAACCCTCGTCTCTTGCATTGCTAGGCATATTCTTCACCACTGAGCCACCTGGGAAGCCTGTGATACACCTTAAACTTACACAATGTTGTAAGTCATGTAGGTTTCAATTTAAAAATAAAGCGAAAGCCCAGACAGAGTAGGGTTGCTCCTGGGTCGTTCACTCTTTCAGAGGAGGGAACAGTTGCCACACCGAGACAGGATCTGACAAAAGCGCTCTCTTAGTCGATGTGCAGAAGGCTCGGTCCTTACACAAAGTGAGTGACCCCATCACTTTTAGACCGTAAGGGTCACAGGCTAGAGATGGTGATGTAGGTGACCTGAAACATCCAAAGATCCCAGAGCTGCTTCTCTATTCCAAAGGCATCAGGTGACTGTCTTCAGCAAGTGTATTTTTCTGATGATGTGTGATTGAGTCATTTTAGAGTAAACCCCGGGAGTCTGGAAAATGGTCAAGGTGACTTCTGGGTGGCACAGTGAACCGACCCAACCTGAGATGATTAAATGTGTCTGATCATGGAAACCTATTTTTGTGTTTTTCTGAGGCTCTGTGACAGATAATGTACCGTGTGTGCTCCCAAGTGACGGAAGGTGGTGCTTGGGGAGACAGAGCTCCGTGGTTTCAGTAGCGGCACCAAATGTCTTCCTGCTCAGCAAGTCAGTTTTGAGGTTTTGTTCGTGAACTGAGCGGATGGAACACACAGGGGCTGAAAGTGATGAGTCAGGGACACAGCTAGCATTGGTTCCCTACGAACAGGTGAATCAGCATCACGCATCTACACCGCGTCTGTCCTGAGAGGGAGGGACAAAAAGGCACAGGTTTTCTGACCTCAAGGCTCTCAGGGTCTCAAGGACCTTGGCGGATGGGGATGGAGAGGAGCTGGGAGAGAGCAGCCACTTCGGGAACCGAACCCTGCAAAACCCAGGGGATGTCTGCACACACCTCCTTTCCACGTCAGCTCTGCAGGTCTGCCCCAGCCCCCACCAACCACGAGGGCCCGCGTGGTCTCTGAAAGGACCCTGGAGCTGGCCCCCCCCCGCCGCTGCAGTTAAGCCCTTCACCCCTCCCCCCATCCTGGCCGTCTGCCTCCTTGCACAGTCTGGGTCACTGCCCTTCCTGCTTTTCAGGTTCTGTTTGGCAAATACACTGGAAGGACATTCCCAGAAAATGTGCTGTGAATGTTTGGAATGGCGCAGTTACCCGGGACAGGCGTTTTCTCCTCCAGTGCGTGTTCACCGAGTGTGGGCGTGGCCCAAGTGTCACTTGGGCCGTCTGACCAGGGCGTTCAGGTGTGAGCGCAGCAAAGCTGGTCTCCCATGTGTCTGGAATGCCACACTTCCGGTTACACAATCTGGACGGTGCTTGTCTTCTCCAAAACTACCTCATGCGTTTGGCTTCAGCAAATCCTGTGGGTCCCTAAAGCCCCCAGGTCTCTTTACATGAAGTATTGCTAAATCACGAATGTCCCATCCTATCTCCTTCTTTATGAGTAGTTAAGGCATAAATTCTTTCCACAGCAGTAAAGGGTGTCAGTGCGTTAGACTAGTCTAACCAGCAGCATGCCTTAAAGGGAATCACTATGACCTAATTCAAGTGGTGAGAATCCCAGGGAGCGGGTCAGGCCTACCTCTAAAGCGTGTGCTTGGTGAGCAGAATGGGATTTTGAGATTTCTTGTTTGCTCATTGGTTGGTTTACCGAAGTATATTTGATTTAATAATATTGTGTTAGTTTCACGTACACAGCAAAGTGATTCGGTTATTTATTTTTGCTCAGATTCTTTTCCCTCATAGGCTTTTATATGAGATACTGGATATAGTTCCCTGCGCTATACGGTAAATCCTTGTTGCTCACCTACTCTATGTATAGTAGCGTGTATCTGTTAATCCCGTACTACTCCTAATTTGTTCTTCACCCCACCTGCCTCTCCCCTTTGGTAACCATAAGTTTGTTTTTATGCCTGTGAGCCTGTTTCTATTTTCCTTGTATACAGACTCATTTCTATTTTTAGATTCCACTTGTATACAAGTGATAGAACATTTGTCTTTGTGTTGCTCCACTTGGTATCTAGTCTCTAGGTCCGTCCGTGTTGCGACAGTCGGTGATCCTTTCCTCTTTTTGGCGGCCGAGTAGTCCTCCGCTGCACACACACACTGCATTTTCTCGAGCCCGTCATCCGACCTGGATGCTCAGGTTGTCTCTGTCTTGGCTGCTGTGAACACTGCTGCTATGAACGTTAGTAGTGCTGCTCATTTGGTCGTGTCTGACTGTGACCCGGTGGACTGTAGCCCGCCAGGTTCTTCTGTCCATGAATGAAATTCTCCAGGCAAGAGTACTGGAGTGAGTTGCCATTTCCTTCTGCAGGGAACATTAGTTTGCTCGTATCTTTTTGAACTAGAGTTTTCCAGATGCATGCCCAGGAGTGGGATTGCTAGATCATACAGTAGCTCTACTTCTAGTTTTTAAAGATCCTCCATACTGTTTTCCCAGCAGCTGCACCAATCTGCATTCCCACCAGCAGGGTAGGAGGGTTCCCAGAAGGACAACTTTGACTACAGTTCCTTCTGCCCACTGTCCTTCCATCCCAGATTCACAAGACATTTCTTGGAATATTACCTCCTGCAAAAGTTAGCATGTAAGAAATTCAAAGTTGTGATAAGCTGTGAAGGGGAGGGAGGGAGATGCTCGTGGTTATTTCTATGGGGTATCAAACACAAGGGGACTGTTTTATTTTATATCCTCTAGTATGCATGAAGTACTACATGATAAAAATTTTAAACATATAATAATTTTTAAAGGAATATGTGAGGTTGGTTTAAAGTGGGGAGAAAATGCTCATTACTTTTTTGAGTTTTGAGTGAAAATAAAAGGTAACGGAGAAAAATGAGGAGAGAGAAAGTGTTAAATAAGCGAAAGGAAGGGGAAAAGATGGAAGACCAAGAAGGAAAATGAAAGAATGAAAGTGATCAGAAAGATGCAGGCTGGAGTTGGATTGGGGGTTGGCGGCTGGGGAACACGGTTGGAACAGATGATGGGGTGGGGAAGGTGTGGAGGACACTTAACCCTACAGGTGGGGATATGGGGCCTCGGGAGCGGCCTCACACCCCCAAACCTCGGCAGGTCTTCCTACCCACCGGCCATCGGCCTCAGCCCTCTAAGAGAGCCACCCTCCTCCGTGGTCCAGACAGGGGCCCGTAGCCAGAGGGTCCTGCCAGGCCTACCTCGAAGCCCTGAAACCCACAACCCAGACTGGGACTCGAACCCACCATCTTTATTAAAAGATACTTTTATTACTTATGTGTTCATGGCTGTGCTGGATCTTCCTTGCCGTGAGTTCTTCTCTCCAGTTGCAGCAAGCAGGAGCTGCTCTTTGCTGCGGCGCTCAGCCGCCTCATCGTGGTGGCTCCTCTTGTTGCCAAGCAGAGGTTCTAGGGCGCACGGGCTTCGCTAGTTGCAGCAGGGTAGTTCGGGCTCCCGGGCTCTCAAGCACAGGCTCAGGAGCTGTGGTGCACGGGCTTGGTTGCTCTGCAGCATGTGGGATCTTCCCGAATCAGGGATCAACCCTGTGTGTCCTGCATCGGCAGGCAGATTCTTTACCACTGAGCCACGAGGGAAGCCCAGACTCACTGTCTTCCAACAATCCCCTCCCCCCTCCACTGTCTTTTAATTAATATCACACACCTGATCTCAGGATTTAATGAAACTCAGGTTCCTGATATCTCATTGTAGGAAGAATTCAGTGAGAGATAGTGACAGGTAACATGTGGATTTATTCAGAGAGAAACACTCCCCAGACAGAGTGTGGGCTATCTCAGAAGGCAAGAGGCCCTGAAATATGGTGGGGGGGTAGTTTTCATGGACTGAGTCATTTTCTGAGGCTAATGAGTAGGAGAATGATTCCAGCTATTTTGGGGAAGGGGCAGGGATTTCCAGGGCTCGGGCCATTGCCCACTGCTTGGCCTTTTACGGTTCGCCTTGGCATCTGTGGGCGTGTCACTTAGCCCGTGTACTACAGCGCGTGTATAATGAGGCCCAAGATGCACTGGAAGTCGAGTCTTCTGCCGTCTCGGACGTAATCAGTTCTAACCGCTTATTGCCCTGTCGACAGTGGCGGTGTCATTCTTTAAAAGGCTGTGCCCTGCCCCTCCCCTCCTAGTCCAGCTCTGGTACAGATTCTGCATAAACAGTGGGTGTCCCCATGTGACTGGTTTGTCCGTCCTTCCCTCCCCCAGGGCCTCAGCAGCAGCCTGGCGCACTACAGCCCACCAGAGCCGGACCAACCTGGGAAGGAAGAGCGACTCCCCCCCAGGGAAGCCTGCAAGGTAGGTGTGCAGGGCCTGCCTGGGCCTGCCTCGGTCACTCGGGGACACCTGACTTCAGGGAGAAGGCACGCTACCCTCTACCCACCCCCTCGTCCACAGTATGGCAAAATCCCATTGGTGTTAAAAAGTGACATTTTCAAAAAATGAAACTGTAAAAATACACTTGACTCAGAGAGGTAAGTAAAAAATATAAGTTCTGTTT
>NW_011494625.1:310776-321211 GCF_000754665.1 Bison bison bison
GAAAGGAAAAAAAAAAAAAGGGAGAAAGGGATTCATGAGTACACACCAGTACAGATGGGTGGTCTACAGTGGCAGGGAGTATGCGAAATGATGGTTTTTTTTCAACCGCTGTCTTCAAATCTTCCTTCCTTGTCTTGTCTTGACCCCTCGGGCTGAGCACACAGCGCCTTAGTCTCTAGTTGTAAAAAAGTAGCCTCGTTCTGGTCATTAAGATTCTACTTCAGGTTTTTAAAAGTCAGGCCAGGCTAAGCTGAAGACGGACTTCATGTCCGTTCAAGGAGTTTCCCCTGCGTCCATCTCAGGGGGAACCTGTAGCCCAAGGGTCCTCTGGGAGGAGATAGAGGCCACTTTGGCCTTGTGCTCCTCTCCCTCACCCCGGCTGCTTCTCACCCCTCAGGGCTTTGTGGATGAAGGAAGCAAAAAAGCAAAAACCAAGACAATGTATTTAAAAAGCAGAGACATCACTTTGCCGACAAAGGTCCGTCTAGTCAAGGCTATGGTTTTTCCAGTGGTCATGGATGGATGTGAGAGTTGGACTATAAAGAAAGCTGAGCACCGAAGAATTGATGCTTTTGAACTGTGGTGTTGGAGAAGACTCTTGAGAGTCCCTTGGAGTGCAAGGAGCTCCAACCAGTCCATTCTGAAGGAGATCAGTCCTCAATATTCACTGGAAGGACTGATACTGAAGCTGAAACTCCAATACTTTGGCCACCTGATGCAAAGAGCTGACTCACTAGAAAAGACCCTGATGCTGGGGAAGATTGAAGGCAGCAGGAGAAGGGGATGGCAGAGGTTGAGATGGTTGGATGGCATCACCAATTTGATGGACATGAGTTTGAGTAAACTCTGGGAGTTGGTAATGGACAGGGAGGCCTGGCGTGCTGCAGTACATGGGGTCACAAAGAGTCAGACACGACTGAGCCACTAAACTGAGCTGATTTTTGCCATGCGTGTTCATGGACACGGTGAATTCTACCCACAAATCCTCGAGGACTCTGGATCAAGAACCCCATCCTGGAAGATTCATTGTTGCGGGGACCCCTCCCCCGACAGGCTTCCTGCCTCTGCTTGTAGGTCAGCAAGGGGAGAGGCGGGGCAGCGGCATGGCCGGTGTGGTGGCCTCTCAGTGAAGCCTGCGGCTCCCAGCAGACTGGAGAAAAATTTGAAACCAGTAGTCCTCAGCTTTGAAACATGCAACTTTGAGACGACAGAAAAAGTGCCCTGAATGACCTGCTGCTGTGAATTCATTTTCTCTCCTACATTCGGGAAAATACACTGGAATCAATACCCGAGAAACTGTTAACATTGATTGGCTCTGAGGAGTGGAGATGGGAGGCTGGAAAGAGGGGAAAGGAATTACTATTCTTGCTAAATTCTTTTGTACTATCTGAAAAACAATAATAACAATAAAATATATTTTGTTTATATAATGGAAACAAATTTTAAAGAACACCTGAAAAGCTTTTCTGAAGGAAACTAGATGTGATTTTAACTGATTCAAGGCTAGTGAGGCCAGCTTTCTAAGCATAAAATTTATAAAAGAAATAATGGGGAAGGTAGGTTTGATTATGCAAAAAGGTATGTCAAACAGTGATATCACAGACAAAGCTAAAAGAGGAAAGTGACAAGCATGAAGAAATATTTGCAATAAAGATTACCGTAAAGGAGCTAATAGTCTTGCAGCAACTTTATAAATCAATGAGAAAAAGAATAACACGCCTCATACAGCTGTTTTGAAGTTTTCAGTACCCCTCTTCCTTGTTTTTGTTCTTGATTCACCATCTCCAGAGAACAACTGGGTAGCAAAAGGGAGAAGGAAATTCCTAAACGTGCAGATGAAATCCCAGGAATCTGTGATGGCTGAGGCCACATCACTTCACTTTTCTTCCCAGTCCAGGTAAGGTTCGCTTACTGACCACTGTTGCTTCAGGCCACATGAGACTTGGAGGATCCTGTACCAAAGTGGACCAGAACTTCCAGAACTTCCTCCCACACTGGAAGAAAAATGAGTTAACCTCAGAGTCTCCATTCAAGCATATCCTTAGAGATACATGATACCCTCACTAAGGATGCAGGAAATTTGCTTGAAAAATAGAGCGTTATGTTCATTTGCACAAGGCCTTCTGTGACGGCATCGTGCCTCGTGGGAAGCAGCACGGACTTCGGAGACCAAACAAACGTTTCACTCTCGTAATATTAGGAAAAATTAAAAATTGAGTAATACCACGTGTTGGAGAGGACTGTGTGGAAAATAGCTTCTCCGCACTGTTCCTCGGAATACTAACCGATCCAATCACTTTGAGAACAGTTTGGCGGCACCCAGGAAAGTGAAAAATGGGCGCAGTTTCTGACCCAGTAATTCTATTTCTGAAGACCCCATTGCATGTGGGTGAAAAGAGACATACAAAGATGCTTACTGAGGCGTTACTTCACAATAGAAATTAACCAGAACCTGCCCAAATGTCCATCTGTACAAGGATGGGTAAATAAAATCATAGCCCATTTATACAATAAAGACCACACACAAGTCAAACTAAATTAACCAGATTTGTATGTCGCAACATGCAGGGATCACAAAAAATACATAATTTTAAGTAAAAAAAAAAAAATGTTGCAGATGGTTTCATACAAAACGATACCATTTATGTAAACATTCTTAAAAATGCAGAGGAACCCTAAGTGTTGTTTACAGATGATCTTTGCACTAAAAGTATGAAAATCAAGGCCTGGATATACACCAAAATTCAGATGGGAAGGAAATATAGGAGAATTGCTATTAAATTTTCATATACGCTTTTTGAAGCACATTAATCATTTTTATTGAAATACAGCTGATTTACAATATTGTGTTAGTTTTAAGTATTCAGCATAGCGATTCAGATATAGATAACTACACATACAGATAGAAATACATACTGTGTTGCTATTTAGTTACTAAGTCGCTTCCGACTCTTTGTGAACCCATGGACTGTAGCCCCCAGGCTCTTCTGTCCATAGGATTTCCCAGGAGAGAATACTGGAGTGGGTTGCCATTTCCCTCTCCAGGGGATCTTTCTGACCCAGGGATCAAACCCACATCTGCTGCTTGGCAGGTGGATTCTTGCCCACTAAGCCCCCTGGGAAGCCCCGTGGCCTTTATTGCTGCTGCTGCTGCTAAGTCGCTTCAGTCGTGTCTGACTCTGTGTGACCCCAGAGACGGCAGCCCACCAGGCTCCCCTGTCCCTGGGATTCTCCAGGCAGGAACACTGGAGTGGGTTGCCATTTCCTTCTCCAATGCATGAAAGTGAAAAGTGAAAGTGAAGTCGCTTAGTCGTGTCCGACCCTCAGCGACCCCATGGACTGCAGCCCACCAGGCTCCTCTCCATGAGATTTTCCAGGCAAGAGTACTGGCGTGGGGTGCCATTGCCTTCTTTGGTGGCCTTTATTAGGTGCCTGTAAAACTACGGCTCTGGACACTTTCCATCCAGTAGATGTAACCAGAATGTATTCCTGTCCTGCCTCCTGATGACACCGGCTAGTGGCTTCTCCCCGCCTAGCACACCAGCTGGCAGCGGGCTCTGTCGTCTTCATGCTAACAACATGAAGTTAGTGTGTTGAACATCATTATTTGGCCAACGGTTCTCAACTAGGGACACTATCCACCCCCAGGGGGCACCTGGCAATGTCTGGGGACATTCTGGTTGTCAGCACTGGGATGGGGGCATTGTTACCGACGTAGAAGGCTGAGCCGGGGAAGCTGCTGAGCATCCTGCGAGGCACAGGGCAGCCCGCACAGCAGAGACCCATCTGGCAGAAACTGTCATGAGTGCGGAGCTTGAGAAACACTGTGGAAAGCCCATCGAAGGCAAATATCATTGAACTGAATTTAGTAGGGTAAATTTGACTATTTTCCCAATGAGTCCTTCCTCTAAATTACCAGACATGAGAAACCACCCGTTCTTGATAACAGTGGGCACTGGGGCCGGATCAGAGAGAGTGGGTGACAGAGCTGCTCCCACTCAACCCTGACCCCTGATTCTTCCCTCTGCCTCCACACCAGGCATAATGCCGTCTGCCAGACAGGGTGTCCGCTCTGTAATCACTTTAATTTGGCAAATCACTGTGGAATCTTTTCTGATCCTGAAAATGTTATCAGGCTTGCATCTTAATTCAGTCTAACCCTGACTGTTTCCAGGGCTAAAGGAAGAAGCATATACTTCTTTCCAACCTCCCAAGCAACAGTTCAGCTCACCAGTGGACCAGACCTCCAATCCACATCGCTAATCAACTGCCCCTGATTCTTGAAGTTCAATTGGTCAGATCCCACAGAGAGCATCAATCATGATGAGATTCAGCTTCCTGCATTGGAGGAATTCAAAAGCCTCCAAATACAGTGGTTTAAATAAGATAGAGCTTTATTTAGCTCTCAGTTCAGTGACATCTAGAGGTGGGCAATCCAGGGCTGGTTTGGTAATGCCACGATGCCATCACGCTTCCTGAGCACTCTGCGGCCCGCGTCCTCACGGTCCAAGATGGCTGCTGAAGTCCCTGCCGGAACACCCAGGTTCAAATCAGCATCATGGAAGAAAACTCCCTTGCCCACTGCTCCCACAGCCTTTGGCTATGCCCTCTAGAAGGTCCTTCCTTGTCTGCTTTCCTCCATGGCTGTCTGAGCCGCGGGCACCGAGGATGCGGTCTTCTCTGGAGCTGGTTTCCATGGCCAACTTCTTGTGCAGGTGCAGAGACCCAGGGGGCCTTTTGAGAGCTGAACAATCGTAAGCTTTTGCTGGCCAAGCTGAGGGCTTCTGTCCAAATATAGTAAGCCACCAACCCGTTTGCTTCCAGTGGGTTCCAAGTGTGAATTACCTCAACCTAAAACTGTGTCTAGAAACAGTCTTTAAGCCTGAAGTCACTGATCGTTCATTTTATTTGGAGCCCTTTAAGCCCTGCCCATCCCTTTCCTCTCACATCGACATTGGCTCTCCTTGAGATTGTCAGAAGCTAAGAAAGAAAAGCTGGGTGGGATGCAAGCCCCTCCTTCCATCTGATCTTCTGGGCTTGTTTCATTGTCTGGAAGTGAGTCCCAGGGAAGACGGCTGAGAAGGGCCGGGGGCCGCCTTCTCCTCTCCTGCCAAGGCTGATGGGCTTGCAGCCACTGACTGCCACCTCAGTCTGCATCAGGTAGTACTGTCAGCCCTCCATACCCACAGGTGCTGGGTCATGGATTTAATCAATCCCGGATAGAAAATATTTGTTTATTGGAGTGTAGTTGCTTTATAATGTTGTGTTAGTTGCTGCTGTACAACAAAGTGAATCAGCTATATGTATAAAAATGCTGCTGCTGCTGCTGCTAAGTCGCTTCAGTCGTGTCCAACTCTGTGTGACCCCCATAGACGGCAGCCCACCAGGCTCCCCCGTCCCTGGGATTCTCCAGGCAAGAACACTGGAGTGGGTTGCCATTTCCTTCTCCAATGCATGAAAGTGAAAAGTGAAAGTGAAGTCGCTCAGTCGTATCCAACTCCTAGCGACCCCATGGACTGCAGCCTACCAGGCTCCTCCACCCATGGGATTTTCCAGACAAGAGTACTGGAGTAGGCTGCCATTGCCTTCTCCGATAAATATGCATAAATATATATACATGTACATCTCCCTCTTGAGCCTCCCTTCCACCCACCCCATGCCCCACCCCTCTAGGTCATCAGAGCGCTCGGGTGAAAAACTCCAGAAAGTAAAGCACGGGGTTTGGCACGCGCTGGCGACGATTTGCATAGAATTTACGTGGTGCTGTATTAGTTGCAAGTAATGCAGAGTTGATCTGAAGTTCATAGGAGGGTAGGCACAGGCTACATGCAAATACCAGGCCATTTTATAGAAGAAAACTTGGGCATCGGCAAATTTTGGTATCTTTAGGGGGTCCTGGAACCCATTCCCGTGAGGAATTAAGGGACAATGCGTTGGATTTTTCACCCCTGTAAGACTCCCAGGTGTAAGACTTGGTCCATTCAGACCACAGGCAGAGACATCACTTAGCAAAGGCATTTCCCCACCCGTCTGTGCCAGCAGGAGGGACAGCTCCAGCCCAGGTTCCTGTCTTGGCTAAAAGTCACAAGAAGCAACCAACACAAACCACCATTTTATAGGTGTTCCCTTTCCCCCTGGCTGCATGGTTTTTTTGGCTGCTTCAGCAGGCGATGGTTGGATCAAATGTTTGCTAAGCATCACAACATCACCAGGGCTTCCCTGGGGGCTCAGACAGTAAAGAATCTGCCTGCAATGCAGGAGACCTGGTTATAGTCCCTGGGTGGGGAAGATGTCCCTGAAGAAGGAAATGGCAACCCACTCCAGTATTCTCACCTGGGAAATCCCATGGACAGAGGAGCCCGACGGGCTACAGTCCATGGGGTCGCAAAGAGTCAGACACGACTGAGCAACCAAAACTTTCGCAGCATCACAGGGGTCACTAACTTCCCAACTAATGAGCTCTATTTCATGACTATTCAAGTCTTGGCTTTCTCTACAAAGCCAGTGCTACTCTTGGATTTTGTTATATCACCCAGCTCCCAGCTGTCACGTTTCCTATTGACTAGGATGAGGTTTAGCTGCATCGGGGCTTCCCTCGTGGCTCAGCTGGTAAAGAATCCGCCTGCAATGCGGGAGACCTGGATTCGATCCCTGGGTTGGGAAGATCCCCTGGAGAAGGGAAAGGCTACCCACTCCAGTATTCTTGCCTGGAGAATTCCAAGGACTGTATAGTCATGGGGTCCAAAGAGTCAAAGACAACTGAGCGACCGGCTTTCACTTTCACTTAAGCTGCATCAAATATGAAGATGCAGAATAATAGAGGTTTAAACATAGAACAAGTCCTGATAACCAAAGATGTGGCTAGTCCGATGACAGAATAGGCAAAATAGATGATAAGAAACTCATGCATGTTTAGGAATTGTAACAGTTCTAGTACTGAGCACTTAGGACTTAGATGAAACGCCCATGAGCGTGCGTGATAACAGTGCCTTTCCCAAGCTGGAACAGGATTTAAAATGTTGTTTCTCACAAGAAGAGTTACACAGATGTCATGATTGTATTCATCAAATCCTGATTCGGAAGAATTTTGGAACTAAATTCTTTACATATCTTAGTATATACCATTGTATAGATAAGAAAACTAAGACCTAAAGAGGTCAAATAATTCACCCAAGGTCACAGTAAATGGCAGACAGAGACCTGAACTCAGGTGTCTCGGAGACTAAATTGTTAGTTGCTCATTCCCGTCTAGGACTTCCCTCGTGGCTCAGACAGTAAAGCATCTGCCTACAATGAGGGAGACCGGGGTTCGATCCCTGGGTCAGGAAGATCCCCTGGAGAAGGAAATGGCAGCCCACTCCAGTACTCTTGCCTGGAAAATCCCATGGACAGAGGAGCCTGGTAGGCTACAGTCCATAGGGTTGCAAAGGGTCAGGACTGAGCAACTTCACATTCACTCTCATCTGATTCTTTGTGACCCCATGGACTGTAGCCCACCATGCTCCTCTGTCTGGCAAGAAATTCTCCAGGCAAGAATACTGGAGTGGGTAGCCATTCCCTTTATCAGGGCGTCTTCCCAACCCACGGATCAAACCCAGGTCTCCTGCATTGCAGGCAGATTCTTTACCATCTGAGCCCCCAGGAAAGCCCTTTAAGCAATGTGGTATGCTGTTCACAGTGACTGATTTCTGGTTTTGGTTTTTTCCCTCAAAGGAGTAACTTCATCATGTTAAGTATTCAGTCCTAGACAATCATTCATTACCTGCACCATCAGTCTGGTCTTAGGAGGAAGGTCACTCCAGCTCTAGATTATTAATCGATATTTTTAAACCACATATTACAGTGTTAATGAGCAGAAGTGGGGTGGAGAAGAAGAAGACGTTTGCTTTTAGGAAAATAAATAAAGAGACCAAGAACAATGGGAAGAGCTTTCATCCCACTCTTACCCTTTCCTCCCCTTGCTCATTCCTTCCTTCATCAAGTCGGCGCATCCGCTCTGCATCAGCTGCCAGGAGCATCGCCGCACTCAAAGCCAGCTCTGGGCTAATGGGTCAGGACAGTGGTGCCGGCGGGCTGAGGCGGGGTGCTCCCTGAGCACATGCGGGCAATGTCACATCCCATCTGGTGGACAGTGAGGGGAAGAAAAGGCTTCCTTTAGGGCAATGATGCCTAGCAGAGGCCAAGAAGGATAAATACAAATTAGCCGAGTTCAGGCAGGTAGGAGGGCCACTTGTGCAAAGGCCCAGGAGAGAGAGCGAGCGTGGGTTCTGGGTGCTGTTGGCAACGGCTGTGGGGCATGGCAGAGGAGTAACAAGGGCCAGCCCGATCGCTGCACTCAGATCCTGATGGTTCCAGTGACCTGCTCCCCAGTTTGGAGTTTATCCTGAGGATGATACGAGAGGGACTCCTCAGACGTGGGCGTGGAGAGCTCGCTGCAGCTCCAGGCCTCCAGGAAGGTGGCTGGAAAGACAACTTTCGGTGGAGAACCCCGTGAATGGTCTCCCTCGTTAAAGCAGTCTTGAGATGATTTGGCTAGAACTCAGGTGCCGGCAACAGGAGTAGACAGAACTGGACAGACTGGAATGCCTGCTTAAGGATGGCAGACGAGGGGGACACAGACGCCTGGCCCAGGACCCTGGTGTCCGGCTTGGAAAACTCAGTGGCGGGGCGGAGGGTGCCAGGGGAAAGAAGCGGGTCTGGGTCCCTGGAGAGACCTGGCCTGGGGTAGAAGCTCTGCTGTGCTCTGTGTCCAAAGCCGCTGGAGCCGGGAAGGGCTGAGTGTGTCCGGGGCAGAGGCAGACCTTCTCTCCCGCGCGAGTCCCGGCCCTCCTCACCGT
Organism: Bison bison bison; assembly: GCF_000754665.1. Lineage (NCBI taxonomy): Eukaryota > Metazoa > Chordata > Mammalia > Artiodactyla > Bovidae > Bison > Bison bison. The sequence continues at coordinate 319,614 of NW_011494625.1, forward strand.
GTACTGCCCCCCAGGGGCCGAGTCCTCCCCCAGGGTGGCCCCTACCCAGGCTGCTCTCTGCCGTCTTACCCCCTTCTTGGATAGTTGCCCTGATCCCCATCCAGAATGAAGTCCTTGCTCTCAGACTTTCCCTCCTACTCAGATGAATGATTTACTGCTAAAAACCCATCGACATTAACGCATTATGACCTAACACGCTTCTGAATTTTGATTGTAGAGAGCCAATAAGATTTAAATCCATCGCAACCTCAGATTTTCCTCTTTTGCTCCTTCTCTCTCTCCTTTTCTCCCTTCCTTCCCCCCTGTCTTCCTCCCGTCCTCCTTCCTTCCTTCCTTCATGTTTGGGTAGGTGGTCTGTCCTGAGGCGCCCTGACCCTTAAGACCCCCCGCCCCCGCCACTGTAACGCCCATTTCCTCAGCCATGGATTTTCCCCAAAATTGAGGATGGGGTTTTTCGCTTTTGAAAGCATAGGTCTAACCTGCCTTTCTGTATCCTGATCCTTTTTTTGGGTAAAGAACATGTACCCACGCTCGGTACGTTTATTTGCAACGTGGAAACCTCAGCTTGTGGTGATTCTGGCACAGACGAAACAGAATCGGACCATGTGTCTGTTCCGCCGACGCAAAGCCCCAGGTCAGGAACACGGGCAGGGTGTGGCGGAGAAGAAACCACTGCGTTTGAGATGCCCTAGATTCCTCAGGAGTTCCCACAGCTGTATGGCGTTTCTCACACTGCGTCCTAATTCATTTGCTTACAAGTCCATCTTTTCCCCTTTATCTTAAGTTCTAAGAAGAGAAATATCCCTTACCCTTCTATGGATCCCCTGTCCCTGGGCCTTGACACAGGGCTGTGCATAGCAGTGTTCAATCCATATCTGTTATGCCAATGACTGAGCGAGTCTGCAGACAGAGATGCCGTTCACAGGCGGGTCGGGCAGCTTCCTGATACACCAAGTCCACGGGCAGCTTTTCCAAGAGGCGGGAGGTTCCTGCTGCTCGATCTGCCCCTGAGAAGAAGCGTAGAGAATGTGTGTCAATAGCACAGGTTATGTGGCGCGTGTCTACTTTGCAGGGGTGTGTGAGGAGGGATTCTGAGTCCACAGATGTGGAGCCTGATAGCGAGAACTGAGACCAGAGCAAAACTGAGGCCTGAAGGCTTTGGGAGGGAAGGAAGACAAGGGGGTGGACAGACAGGACAGGGAACCAGGAAAGGGAAAACTCTGTGGCTGGACAGAGAGACTGATGGCAAAGAAATGAAAAAAAGAAAAAAAGGAAATACTGGTAAACTATAAACGTGGTAAATCTCGGTAAACTGACGACAGAGTTGAGAAAGAAAAAAAGAAAGCATACAAAAGCTAAGTGCCCACCCCAAAGACTGCGACCATCTTATTCCCTCTGCTGCTCAAAGCTTTTCTTTTTTAAAAAAAATTATTTATTTATGTACTTATTTATTCTGTTTTATTTCTGTCTGTAGGCGGGGGCCACCAGCTGTAGAGCAGGGCACCGGCTGTAGGCGAGGGGGGGCGCACCAGCTGTAGGCGGCGGGGTGGGGGGGGCACTGGCTGTAGGCAGGGAGCACCGGCTGTAGGCGTGGAGCA
>NW_011494625.1:321402-322105 GCF_000754665.1 Bison bison bison
GGCTGTAGGTGCAGAGCACCGGCTGTAGGCGCGGAGCACCGGCTGTAGGCAGGGAGCATCGGCTGTAGGCGCGGGGTGGCGGTAGTTGTGGCCTCACCGCCCGAGGCATGTGGAATCCTCCCCAACCAGGGATAGAACTTGTGTCCCCTGCATTGCAAGGGAACGTAGACCACCGGGGAAGTCCTCTTCAAAGCTTTTCTAAAATCCTCTTCCTAGAAATCTTTAGCAGGAGGGAAGAAAGCATCTTAACTCCTATAACAGAATTGTAAGATTAGAAGGAACCCTAACAGTTTTCAAGCACCTTTATTTCACACACGAGGCAACCGAGGCCCAGAGGACGGAGGGACGTCCGTGTCGGCAAAATCATGGTCTCTGTGCTTCCAGACCTTTGTTCATTCGCAGCAGATATTCACTTACTGTTCCTATTTCTCCAAACAGAACTGAAAAAAAATGTTTGTTTTAAAAAATAAGTCAATAAACATCTCTGTCTGAAGGAACAAGAAGTCTTGGAGGCAGAGGCTATGTTTCAATTGCTGTTGTATTTCTAGGACCTGGCCCAGTGCCTGGCACAGAGTGGCTCTCAGTAAGGTTTTGTTTGGACAGATGGACAGACGGGAGGACGGAGGGGTGGGTGGATGAGTGTGGGTTGATGGAATGGTGGGTGGATGGGAGGATGGATAGGTGGGTGGATGGGAGGGTGGGT
>NW_011494625.1:322213-324448 GCF_000754665.1 Bison bison bison
AGGCGAATGGGTGGAGGGTGGGTGGATGGAGGGACGGGGGGACGGATGGACGGACAGAAGGGTGGACAGCTTAGGTGGGTAGGTGAGTAGCGCTCTACCAGGGCTACCAGTACTACCCAGGTGTTAGTGGCCAGACCTGTGTTTCCTGACGGCGCACCCTCTCAGACTCCAGCTCATAGTTGCATGTGGACCGTGCCTTCAGGTTGTTTTGAAGAATGTTCTGTACACATTGATCAAGTGAGTGAATGTGATTATTGATAACCTAAAGGAGACTATAATTTCATTGGAAACCTAGGACAGGGACACAGCAGAAATAATAGCAGTAATAATAGCAATACAGGACAACAATGTGTTAAATGTCAGGCGACTATATGAGTAGTATGGGCTATATGTAGAGTGATTCTCTGACTTACTTTACTTTTGAAACTGGGATGCTTTTGAGCGTGAAAGGGGTACTTATTAATAAATAAACCAAGAGAGTAGGAACCAACTGGACATATGGTCAAGGCGGGTATAAGGGTGTTCATTTGAGAGAACAAATTCTCCATGGGGGAGCCTCTGGGCCTTTGCATATACCATTCCCACCATTTGGAACACCTGCCATCTCATTCCTAATTAGGACACTACCACTTAATCTTCTAGAATTAATAAGTATGATCATGCTGTGTGTGCTCCGTCACCCAGTCGTGTCCGACTCTTTGCGACGTTATAGACTGTGACCCGCCAGGCTCCTCTGTCCATGGGATTCTCCAGGCAAGAGTACTGGAGTGGGTTGCCATGCCCTCCAGGGGATCTTCCCAGACCAGAGATTGAACCTGAGCCTCCTGCACTGCAGGCAGATTCTTTAACGCACCAGGGAAGCCCCTAATAAGTTAATAAGTATTAAATGGGAACAGAAACTGTGTGTGAATAATAAAGGCTAGAGGAATAATTTTTAAAAGCTTCTGTACATGCCTCAAGTTTGTAGTAATGAGTTAGCTGTCTTAAACACACACAAATTCAGACATGTCTTTCTAGAGTTTTTAATTACAGACATTTGGCTTTGAGCAAAATGCCTCTTTTAATGATCTAATGAAGGTAATCCAGAATCATTTTTAAAGAGCTGGAACTGTTCCTAATAAGGGTAGTTTATGCCCTTCCTGTATAACGTGAAGGGGTTTCCCTGGTGGCTCAGTGATAAAGAATCCACCTTCGATGCAGCAGTTGCGGGTTCGATCCCTGGGTTGGGACAATCCCCTGGAGAAGGAAATGGCAATCCACCCCAGTATTCTTGCCTAGAGAATTCCATGGACAGAGGAGCCTGGCGAGCTACAGTCCACGGGGCCCCAAAAGAGTCGAACACGACTGCAGTGATTAAATAACAGCAGCGATATCCAAAGTCCCTGGACCGCAGTGTCAGCGTCACCTGGGGATACGCTAGAAATGCAGGCTCTCAGGCCCCATTCCAGACCCGCAGTGTCAGAATCCGCCTTGAACGAGGTCCACGGGCGGTTTGCAGACGCATCAGTGTTTGGGAAGCACTGTTCTGTACCACATTAATTCTTCCAAAAGAATAACATTTATTTAAACACTTAAATATACTTCTGTTTTGCTGCTGCTCTCCTGTATAAAATACATCCAAAGTAAGTTTCCTTTTGCTTTTAAGCCATTTCAGCATTTAGAACGTTAATGATGATAATGGCGATGACCGTTGTTTACCAAGAGATCCATCAAAATGGGGCTGAGACGCCTGATATCCCCACAAATTGCATTCTCCATTTGGGGTAAGGATAGAAAATAAACTCAGATTCACACAATAAGCGACTCCTTTCTGGCAGAGACCAGCTTTTAGCTCTAGCCAACCAATTTTGGTGTAAAAACTTCTCCCAGTGGGAGGAGAAACAACTAAATGACGGAAGAAACCTACTTGGAAATGCAAACGAATCCAGGAAATCTCCACTTTCCTTCATTGTAAATGTTGAACAAAGGGTTTTATCTGGTACAAGTTGAAGGATTATGAGGGTGCTCTGGGGGTCCCTCGCCCAGTTCTCCTGCCAGCATTGCTGGCTCGGCCACCACGAATTTGCCAACCCCCGGCAAGGCCACAGCTGCACACCGGAGTGTTCCTGCCCCCCGGAAACAGCTTCTCCAGGCCCCAGCCTGGGCTGCTGCACATGCGACCCTGTGAACCCCCTGCCGGACGAAGACAGTCACGTGGGGGGCAATGAGACAGCACGCCAGGCTTCCTGGCCACAT
>NW_011494625.1:324548-334295 GCF_000754665.1 Bison bison bison
GGGGCTCTCCTGAGAATTCTTCTGACGCCCCATGACTGTCCTGCAGGCTGGGAACCAGGAGGGACATCAATGGACAGTCCTTCCCAAGGCGAAGTTCGTGCAGGACCACATGAGGGCCCGGAGCGCCTCTGAACACAGGCCTGCACGGCTCTTGAAAGCTCACAGTCTCTTTTGCCTGCTGGTATGACATCTTGAAACATTCCCATGTCCCAACAACAGGCGTTCATCCAACATGGGGGAGGAGGAATCAGAGGTCAGGATAATACTCACAAAGCACCTGCGTGCTGCTCCTGACAAACGCCCTGAGTCTGCCTCCTAGAGGGTGCCTGTTCCAAGAAGCACGGGTGGATGCTGCAAGAATCGAGGCCATGGTCCTGGAAGGCCAGAGAGGCGAGAGGTTTCACGGTGACGATCGTGGGTTCTTAGCCCTCAAAGAGGCTTTGGTCCCCTCTCCCTTTTTTGGCCACTGTCTATCGGTTCAGTACAGTCGCTCAGTCGTGTCCGACTCTGCAATCCCATGGACTGCAGCGCGCCAGGCCTCCCTGTCCATCACCAACTCCCAGAGTTTACCCAAACCCATGTCCATTGAGTTGGTGATGCCATCCAACCATTTCATCCTCTGTCATCCCCTTCTCCTCCTGCCCTCAATCTTTCCCAGCATCAGGGTCTTTTCAAATGAGTCAGTTCTTCACATCAGGTGGCCAAAGTATTGGAGTTTCAGCTTTAACATCAGTCCTTCCAATGAACACCCAGGACTGATCTCCTTTAGGATGGACTGGTTGGATCTCCGTGCAGTCTTATCAAATGAGGATTAATCCTGCCCTGTCTCATCTTACGGCAGGAAGGACCAAGTCAGGCCAAACAAGAGACTGTCTTTGAAAACCCTTATGTTTCTGGTTTACATGCATGTCAACCAAAAGAATGCATGTTTTTAAAGATCAGTATTCTTTTAAACTGAGAGAGCAGGTTCAAGGGAGTCAGCTGGTAACTTGCCCACAGTCACTAGACCATGTGCTGCCCATCTGCGAGCTGAGCTGGACCAGGTTGCCTTCCCGAGAGACTCCGGTCCTTCCCCGTGGTCTGCAGTTGTCCAGACGTGCCTGCCTGCCTTCCATCTGATAGGACACCAGCGCTCCGGCCTTGCACTAAAGAATCCAAGCTTGAGCTCTCTACTGGCCAGTCCTCTAGCAAATAGTGATTTTTTGAAAAATAACGTTTGAGAATTCCCTGAAGGGTATGTAAATTATCCATTCTGCTGGATACCCTCAAATTTAACCTGGGATCAAGTCTGGGCATCTGAGCACTGTGCGTTTAGATCAGAGGCACTTGCCTCCTTGTAGAGCGGACTTGACCAAGTTGTGTGCACAGAGAGGGCTGCTATCAGACCCAGCCCAGGAATGTGTCCTTCCTCTTAGCTTAGGGACTTTATTGATAGCCTGGTCCGCTCTGTCGCTAGATTCCTCTTCGTGCGGACCCACAGGAAAACTCCCCCTGGGAATGCAGGGGAACCGTCGATTTTCCTAAACAACCTTTTAATCTGATCAGCAGTGCGCGCTCACTTCCTATCTGGGAGGTTTCCTCTTTCCTCTGGCCACTGGGAAACTTGGGCCAAATTTGCTTAGCAAATGGAACATATTACTCTGAAATAATTTTATCCTTGGTGCATGCTGCAATTTTCTGATCCCCCTTTCCCTCTTAAAATTTCTTCTATGTCTTTGTATGGCCTGTATTTTGTAAATCAACTCATTTTTATAAATCAGCTGTATCAACTTCATAAATTTCAGTTGAATGGAACAGAGTCCCTAGCCTTATTTGCTGGCGAAGCCTTTACTCAAAGCCTTTATGCCAAGTACTTGTAGCAGTTGGGCCTTGGCAACCATGCTGAGCTATGATTTTTCTTGGACCTATGGCAATCATAACGCAGCTTAAATACACGAAGTCGACAGATCTTCATGCAGAAGCTGTGTTCACCTCTGTGCTGCTGCTGCCGCTGCTGCTAAGTCGCTGCAGTCGTGTCTGACTCTGTGCGACCCCATAGATGGCAGCCCACCAGGCTCCCCTGTCCCCGGGATTCTCCAGGCAAGAACACTGGAGTGGGTTGCCATTTCCTTCTCCAATGCATGACAGTGAAAAGTGAAAGTGAAGTCGCTCAGTCGTGTCTGACTCTTCTCGACCCCATGGACTGCAGCCCACCAGGCTCCTCCATCCATGGGATTTTCCAGGCAAGGGTACTGGAGTGGAGTGCTATTGCCTTCTTCGTAAGATCTCTTAAACATACAGACAGGTACTGAAGGGCAGACAAGGCACTTGGTCTTTGACGTTCAGTTCTTGGACTCACCCACCTGCTAAACAGTAAAATCCCAATCAGATTGTATCATTTGAAATTTGTGAAAATTTGGACAAAGAATGGTTGAAGTTGACTCTTTTTTGTTCTCTGGGTTTATTAAACAAATGAAGAGTATAATTTGTAAGAAGGAGTAGATGAATATTAAAGAGTTATTTCCCAACAATTTTTATTCTTATGTGTATATTAAAATGTCATTAGATTATCTTCATAAGCAGCACTGCTCTGGCTAGTACTTTAATATGCTGATTACAAAGTCTTCCTCTCTCTTAAATTAATATTTGATTACTCTGATTAGAAAGTCTATCCTTGAAGGTGATAAATAAGTACTCTTGAAAAATATCCTAGTAGTTAAATCATTTGTAACGTATATGATCTTTTTAAAAAATTCTATTTGCCGTCATTTTCACTTGCCTCCGCTTTTTTCCATCTTCTGTTAGATTTGATCTTTGTCCTCTTTCTGTTCATCACTGAGTTAGAATTAGTAGTGATAGTTGCTCAGTCTTGTCTGACTCTGTGACGCCATGGACCGTAGCCCACCAGGCTCCTCTGACTGTGGAATTCTCCAGGCAAGAATACTGGAGTGGGTTGCCATTTCCTTCTTCAAGGGATCTTCCTGACCCAGGGATCGAACCCAGGTCTCCTGCATTGCAGGCAAATTCTTAGAAATAACATATTCTATTTCCACTATATTAGTGGTTATCCCTAAAATTTAACACAAACATTTATTTTTTCACTTTTTAATTTAATTTTATATTATAGTTGGTTTACAATGTTGTACTAGTTTCAGGTGTAGAAAGTGATTTGTTTATACCTCTCTCTCTATATATATACACACACACACACACATATATATCCATTCATCTTCTGATTCTTTTCCCATATATAATGTGAATGATCTTGATAGTCATGCCAATTCTTGATATCGCTCAAGAATTTAAGTAATACCTACCTTTTTGATGGAGAAGGCAATGGCACGCCACTACAGTACTCTTGCCTGGAAAATCCCATGGACGGAGGAGCCTGGTGGGCTGCAGTCCATGGGGTCGTGAAGAGTAGGACACGACTGAGCGACTTCACTTTCACTTCTCACTTTCATGCACTGGAGAAGGAAATGACAACCCACTCCAGTGTTCTTGCCTGGAGAATCCCGGGGACGGGGGAGCCTGGTGGGCTGCCGTCTATGGGGTCACACAGAGTCGGACACGACTGAAGTGACTTAGCATAGCATAGCATACCTTTCTGACAACATTTGGGAACGTTCACTACTTCTTTGTTGAAATCACCCCCCTCTTTTTTCTCTGTTGGCTCCACTGGGTCTTAGCTGTGGCATGTGACCTCTTAGTACAGCATGGGGGATCTAGTTCCCTGACCAGGGATTGAACCCCAGGTCCTGCATTGGGAGCGTGGAGTCTTAGCCACCGGACCACCTGGGGATTCCCTCACCCCTGTCCTGAACTCTGTAATATTGCATCCTGTTTCTCCTCTCTCCCTCGCTGATTAAGCCTTTGTGAAGCTTTCCTCTTCCTCCTCGCAGCCTCCCGCTTTGGGTGTCCCCTAAGTTCTGCACTCAGGCCACGTCTTCTCCTTTCGTGTTTGCTAAATAACGAATCCTCCTTCAAGCATCAACTATCACTTGGAACAGATGACTCTCCAGTCTGAACACTCATTTAGTTCCAACCTCTCCACTCAGATTACCTACTGGATACTTCCACTGACACATCAAAGGCATTGTGTCAGCCATTAATAATGACTGTCAATTTAATTCATTAGCACCATAATAAGGCTTGGCAATGGCAAAAATAAAAGTCATTTTATTGATCATATACAGGCTACCACCAGTGCTTTGAAATGAAATGTCATTGTTTAACCCTCCGAAGCATCCTAGAGGTGGGCCACCTTCGCTTTACCTAGCAGGGGACTGGGAAAGAGAGAGGCACAGAATCTTGATTTCACCAGGCTTGTTCAACATTACGAAAATAAAATGTGAACTCACGTCTGTCATGTGAAGCTGCCTCCCAAAATTTATACCTAAAATTAAATTGCTTTATTTTATCCCAAACTTTTGCTCTGTCCCTATTTTTGCCTATAGTACCATAATTCTCCTAGTAAATATGAAAGCTTAAAATTTTGGGTACTTGATTGGTCCTCCCTCCTCATCACCCTTCATGTTGAATCCATCACCAGGTCCTGTAATTGTGCTTCTTCCTAATTTTTCTTTCCTCCTTCCTCGCGTTCATACACTTACCCATTAGCGTCTCCAGTAAACTGCTGCCCTCTCCCTCTGTCTGACTCCTCTGCACACCCTCCTTCCCCGGATCAACACCAATGAAACTTCCAAGGGCACCACTTGCCCATCCTTTTATCTGACCAGAAGCCTTCAGCTGACCACACTGCTTCAGGTCCTGAGCCTGACAGGCTAGGCTTCCACAATGGGACCTAAGCTGTTTCTCTGATTTTATCAGCTCCAGCAGCCCAGCACTCCTCTGCTTCCTGGAACGGAGAATTGATTTTCCTTCTGAGCTTCTGTTCACAGTGTTTCCTCACTTGAATTAAACATTCTTCTTCCACCTCTTGCCCCTGAAAGGCACAATTCAAGCCTTTGATTTGGTTCTGTGGTTTTTACCTTCTTCTAAATTTCAGTTCAGAGAAGGCAATGGCAACCCACTCCAGTACTCTTGCCTGGAAAATCCCATGGACAGAGGAGCCTGGTAGGCTGCAGTCCATGGGGTCACTAGGAGTCAGACACGACTGAATGACTTCACTTTCACTTTTCACTTTCATGCATTGGAGAAGGAAATGGAAACCCACTCCAGTGTTCTTGCCTGGAGAATCCCAGGGACAGGGGAGCCTGAGGGGCTGCCATCTCTGGGGTCGCACGACTGAAGTGACTTAGCAGCAGCAGCAGCAAAGTTCAATTACTTTGTTTATTTATTGGCTGCTCCATCCGGCTTGAAGGATCTCAGTTCCCCAACCAGGGACCAAACCCAGGTCCAGGAGTGAAAGTACTGAGTGCTAACCACTGGACTGCAGGGGAGTCCTCCAACGACTGTATTTATTATTCACAGTACTCATCCAGCTCAACTGCATGTTGCCTCGGTCATAAGGGGTGTGTGTGTGTATGTGTGTGTGTGTGTGTGTGTGTGTGTGTTTGTGTGTGTGTGTATCTTGCATCCCTGGTCAGATTTTAAATTCCTCAGAGGGCAAGGATTGATCTCAAATATCTTTTATGTCCCTCAGAGGTTTGGAATGAGTTATTATGTAAATCATCTATGAACCATATAATATTCAAAGGAAGCAAATAAATTTGATAGAGAAAATGAAACAAACATGGATTCTAGAATTGAGAATACCTGATTTCCAGTCCAGTCAACCATGTGAATTCACTTTCAGATTCTTTGAGAGGAAGTGGAGTTGCTTTTGCCTACATCATAGCTTATTGTGCTTTTCAGTGAGGTATCATATGTGCAGGCCAATTCTTGGCATCAGTGTGTAAAAATGAAACTATGATGCCTGTTTGATGACTGAACAGAGCCTTAGCGTTGTGAGCTCTATGTGAGCATCAGTGATTGCTTTGAAACACCACTGTAGCCATGATTCATTGACAAGAATAAATGTATAGTTTATAAGCTCAGACTTAAGTTTGTTCCCTATTTCTGTATTTAGAATTATACAATTTTAGAGTTGAAACTGTAGAACTAACACCCCCAAAAAACTAACACTGTTCTAGAACTAACAACCAAAAAAAGATGTCCTTTTCATTATAGGGGACTGGAATGCAAAGGTAGGAAGTCAAGAGATAACTGGAGTAACAGGCAGTTTTGGCCTTGGAGTACAGAATGAATCAGGGCAAGGGCTAATAGAGTTTTGCCAAGAGAATGCACTGGTCACAGCAAATACCCTCATCCAACAACACAAGAGAAGATTCTACACAGGGACATCACCAAACAGTCAATACCAAAATCAGATGATTGACTATATTCTTTGCAGGCAAAGATGGAGAAGCTCTATACAGTCAGCAAAAACAAGACCAGGAGCTGACTGTGGCTCAGACCATGAACTCCTTATTGCCAAATTCAGACTTAAATTGAAGAAAGTAGGGAAAACCACTAGACCATTCATTTATGACCTAAATCAAATCCCTAACAATTATACAGTGGAAGTTACAAGTAGATTCAAGGGATTAGATCTGACAGACAGAGTGCCTGAAGAACTATGGACAGAGGTTTGTGACACTGTACAGGAGGTAGTGATCAAGACCGTCACCAAGAAAAAGAAATGCAAAAAAAGGCAAAATGGTTGTCTGAGGAGGCCTTACAAATAGCTGAGAAAAGAAGAGAAGCTAAAGTCAAAGGAGAAAGGGAAAGATATACCCATTTGAATGCAGAGTTCAAAATTAGAGATATCAAGCGAACATTTCATGCAAAGGTGGGCACAATAAAGGACAGAAATCATATGGACCTAACAGAAGCAGAAGATATTAAGAGGTGGCAAGAATACACAGAAGAACTATACAAAAAAGATCTTCATGACCCAGATAACCATGATGGTGTGGTTATTCACCTAGAGCCAGACATCCTGCAATGTGAAGTCAAGTGGGCCTTGGAAAGCATCACTATTGACAAAGCTAGTGGAGGTGATGGAATTCCAGTTGAGCCATTTCAAATATAAGAAGATGATGCTGTGAAAGTGCTGCACTTAATATGCCAGCAAATCTGGAAAACTCAGCAGTGGACACAGGATTGGAAAAGGTCAGTATTCATTCCAATCCCAAAGAACGACAATGCCAAGGAATGTTCAAACTACTGCACAATTGCACTCATCTCACAGGCTAGTAAAATAATGCCCCAAATTCTCCAGGCCAGGCTTCAACAGTACATGAACCATGAACTTCCTGATGTTCAAGCTAGATTTAGAGAAGGCAGACGAACCAGAGATCAGATCTCCAACATCCGTTGGACCATCGAGAAAGCAAGAGAGTTCCAGAAAAACGTCTGTTTCTGCTTTATTGACTACACCAAAGCCTTTGACTGTGTGGATCACAACAAACTGGAACATTCTGAAAGAGCTGGGAATACCAGACCACCTGACCTGCCTCTTGAGAAATCTGTATACAGGTCAAGAAGCAACAGTTAGAACTGGACAGGGCACAACAGACTGGTTCCAGATCGGGAAAGGAGTATGTCAAGGCTGCATATTGTCACTCTGCTTTTTTAACTTATATGTAGAGTACATCATGTGAAATGCTGGGATGGATGAAGCACAAACTGGAATCAACATTGCCAGGAGAAATATCAATAACCTCAGATACGCAGATAACACCACCTTTATGGCAGACAATGAAGAAGAACTAAAGAGCCTCTTGATGAAAGTGAAAGAGGAGAGTGAAGAAGTTGGCTTAAAACTCAACATTCAGAAAACTAAGATCATGGCATCCGGTCCTATCACTTTATGGCACATACATGGGGAAACAGTGGAAACAGTAAGAGACTTTATTTGTGAGGGGCTCCAAAATCACTGCAAAATCGTGACTGCAACCATGAAATTAAAAGACGCTTTCTCCTTGGAAGAAAAGTTATGACCAACCTAGACAGCATATTAAAAAGCAGAGATATTACTTTTCTGACAAAGGTCTATTTAGTCAAAGCGAAGGGCGGTGGCCAAGAGGAGTTACCCCACGTCCGAGGTCAGGGGCAGCGGCCGACAGTACCAGACTGCGATGATGCAGGAACAGCCGAGAGGAGCTACCCCATGCCCCCACGCCCGAGGCCAAGGGTGGCGGCTGGGAGGAGCAACCCCACGTCCAAGGAGCCGTGGCTGCGTGGGCGCAGGAGGGCCTAGAGGAGCTATCCCACGTTGAAGGTCAGGAAGGGCAGCAGTGAGGAGATACTCCTCGTCCAAGGTAAGTAAGGAGCAATGGCTGCGCTTTGCTGGAGCAGCCATGAAGAGATACCCCACGTCCAAGGTATGAGAAACCCAAGTAAGACGGTAGGTGTTGCAAGAGGGCATCAGAGAGCAAACACACTGAAACCATACTCACAGAAAACTAGTCAATCTAATCACACTAGGACCACAGCCTTGTCTAACTCAATGAAACTAAGCCATGCCCGTGGGGCAACCCAAGACAGGCGGGTCATGGTGGAGAGATCTGACAGAATGTGGTCCACTGGAGAAGGGAATGGCAAACCACTTCAGTGTTCTTGCCTTGAGAGCCCCATGAACAGTATGAAAAGGCAAAATGATAGGATTCTGAAACAGAAACTCCCCAGGTCAGGAGGTGCCCAATATGCTACTAGAGATCAGTGGAGAAGTAACTCCAGAAAGAATGAAGGGATGGAGCCAAAGCAAAAACAATACCAGCTGTGGATGTGACTGGTGATAGAAGCAAGGTCCGATGCTGTAAAGAGCAATATTGCATAGGAACCTGGAATGTCAGGTCCATGAATCAAGGCAAATTGGAAGTGGTCAAATAAGAGATGGCAAGACTGAATGTCGACATTCTAGGAATCAGCGAACTGAAATGGACTGGAATGGGTGAATTTAACTCAGATGACCATTATATCTACTACTGTGGGCAGGAATCCCTCAGAAGAAATGGAGTGGCCATCATGGTCAACAAAAGAGTCCGAAATGCAGTACTTGGATGCAATCTCAAAAACGACAGAATGATCTCTGTTCGTTTCCAAGGCAAACCATTCAATATCACAGTAATCCAAGTCTATGCCCCAACCAGTAATGCTGAAGAAGCTGAAGTTGAATGGTTCTATGAAGACCTACAAGACCTTTTAGAACTAACACCTAAAAAAGATGTCCTTTTCATTATAGGGAACTGGAATGCAAAAGTAGGAAGTCAAGAAACACCTGGCGTAACAGGCAAATTTGGCCATGGAATACAGAATGAAGCAGGGCAAAGACTAATAGAATTTGCCAAGAAAATCCACTGGTCATAACAAACACCCTCTTCCAACAACACAAGAGAAGACTCTATACATGGACATCACCAGATGGTTAACACCGAAATCAGACTGATTATATTCTTTGCAACCAAAGATGGAGAAGCTCTACACAGTCAGCAAAAACAAGACCAGGAGCTGACTGTGGCTCAGACCATGAACTCCTAATTGCCAAATTCAGACTGAAATTGAAGAAAGTAGGGAAAACCACTAGACCATTCAGGTATGACCTAAATCAAATCCCTTATGATTATACAGTGGAAGTGAGAAATAGATTTAAGGGCCTAGATCTGATAGAGTGCCTGATGAACTATGGAATGAGGTTCGTGACATTGTACAGGAGACAGGGATCAAGACTGCTGCTGCTAAGTTGCTTCAGTCGTGTCCGACTCTGTGCGACCCCATAGATGGCAGCCCACCAGGCTCCCCCGTCCCTGGGATTCTCCAGGC
>NW_011494625.1:334434-335046 GCF_000754665.1 Bison bison bison
GGGTTGCCATTTCCTTCTCCAATGCATGAAAGTGAAAAGTGAAAGTGAAGTCGCTCAGTCATATCCAACTCCTAGCGACCCCATCCCCATGGAAAAGAAATGCAAAAAAGCAAAATGGCTGTCTGGGGAGGCCTTACAAATAGCTGTGAAAAGAAGAGAAATGAAAAGCAAAGGAGCTAAGGAAAGATATAAGCATCTGAATGCAGAGTTCCAAAGAACAGCAAGGAGAGATAAGAAAGCCTTCTCCAGTGATCAATGCAAAGAAATAGAGGGAAACAACAGAATGGGAAAGACGAGGGATCTCTTCAAGAAAATCAGAGATACCAAAGGAACATTTCATGTTGGCTCGATAAAGGACAGAGACGGTATGGCCCTAACAGAAGCAGAAGATATTAAGAAGAGGTGGCAAGAATACACAGAAGAACTGTACAAAAAAGATCTTCACGTCCCAGATAATCACAATGGTGTGATCACTGACCTAGAGCCATATATCCTGGAATGTGAAGTCAAGTGGGCCTTGGAAAGCATCACTACAAACAAAGCAAGTGGAGGTGATGGAATTCCAGTTGAGCTATTCCAAATCCTGAAAGATGATGCTGTGAAAGTGCTGCA
>NW_011494625.1:335146-338682 GCF_000754665.1 Bison bison bison
TTGACTGTGTGGATCACAATAAACTGTGGAAAATTCTGAAAGAGATGGGAATACCAGACCACCTGATCTGCCTCTTGAGAAATTTGTATGCAGGTCAGGAAGCAACAGTTAGAACTGGACATGGAACAACAGACTGGTTCCAAATAAGAAAAGCAGTTCGTCAAGGCTGTATATTGTCACCCTGTTTATTTAACTTATATGCAGAGTACATCATGAGAAATGCTGGACTGGAGGAAGCACAAGCTGGAATCAAGATTTCCGGGAGAAATCTCAATAACCTCAGATACGCAGATGACACCACCCTTATGGCAGAAAGTGAGGAGGAACTAAAAAGCCTCTTGATGAAAATGAAAGTGGAGAGTGAAAAAGTTGGCTTAAAGCTCAACATTCAGAAAACGAAGATCACGGCATCCGGTCCCATCACTTCATGGGAAATAGATGGGGAAACAGTGGAAACAGTGTCAGACTTTATTTTTCTGGGCTCCAAAATCACTACAGATGGTGACAGCAGCCATGAAATTAAAAGACGCTTACTCCTTGGAAGGAAAGTTATGACCAACCTAGATAGCATATTAAAAAGCAGAGACATTACTTTGCCAACAAAGGTTCGTCTAGTCAAGGCTATGGTTTTTCCTGTGGTCATGTATGGATGTGAGAGTTGGACTGTGAAGAAGGCTGAGCACCAAAGAATTGATGCTTTTGAACTGTGGTGTTGGGGAAGATTCTTGAAGAGTCCCTTGGACTGCAAGGAGAGCCAACCAGTCCATTCTGAAGGAGATCAGCCCTGGGATTTCTTTGGAAGGAATGATGCTAAAGCTGAAACTCCAGTACTTTGGCCACCTTATGCGAAGAGTTGACTCCTGAGTCAACTCTCAGGAGTTTGAGTAAACTCTGGGAGTTGATGATGGACAGGGAGGCCTGGCATGCTACAGTCCATGAGGTCTCAGAGTCGGACACGACTGAGAGAGTGACCTGAACTGAAAGTTAAATGGTCTTCATCTAAATTAATGATTTCCAAGCACAACACTGCAAGAAAATGGGAAAACATTTTTATAACAATTTTTTGTAAAAGTAAATAATACAATTTACAGAATTACCCAAGGGACTTCCCTGGCAGTCCAGTGGTTAAGACTCTGGCCTTAATTGTGCTTCCGCTGCAGTGGGGTATCATGGCGCAGGTCAACCCCCGGTCAGGAAACTAAGGTCCCTCAGGCCGTGCACCAAGGCCAGAAAAAAAAATCCCGCAAGGAGCCCAGTGCAGCCAAAATTAGTTAATTAAAAAAACCCAGAATTACCCTGTACTTTGTAGTTATCGCTCTCCTACTTTGTTTAAGTTAAGGATAAGTTAAAAGTCTTTTGTTTTATGAAACAGCTATGATGAGACGTGGTGGAGGGCGGCAGTTGTGGGTTTTGCTGTTGACTAATGACTTTTCATACTCAAACAGAGAGGTGGCAAACTAATATAGATTTCCACATTTTTGAACGTGCTATAGGACCATGTTACCCCAAATGCTTGGAAACCCTAACCTGGCTCCAGGTCTTTGTTTCAGAATTGAAAATTATTTGACTTTCAGGAGTTAAATTGCTTGTCCAAGGACACACGACCACTGCACATCCACTGTGAGAATTCAGCTCTCAGCTCTCACAACATGCCTCATTCTTTAAGTGCAGAACTTTCTTTCTACTGAAGGAAAGAGGAATCTATTTTCCATGTAACTTTTGAAGAAAAAGTAAAAGTGAAGTCATTCAGTTGTGTCCAACTCTTTGCGACCCCATGGACTGTAGCCTACCAGATTCCTCTGTCCATAGGATTTTCCAGGCAAGAATATTGTATAAGTTTTATTCATTTATAATAAACATATTACAATCCTCCCAAATGATGACTTTAACTCTACGGAAAAACTTGATTATAGATCTTTTAAAGATTTTAAAAATAGGTTTCCTACATTTAAACATTTCATATTTTCCATTTATTTTCAAATAAATTTATTTTCATTAAAAATAATATTGTTTGCAAAAACTCTAGAAAATATAGACATAAAAGCCCTGTAATTCCAGAGAGAATCATATTGCTACTTTAGTATAGTTCCTGCTAGATATTTTTCTGTGTCCATTTTGCACAGTTGAAATTATATTGCATATTTCCTGTTTCTTCATTTTACTTATTTCAGTTTTTAAGAAGTAGTACATTCACATAATTTAAAGCTCAGTGAAGAGCATTTTCTGACCTCTGCCTTTCTATCATCCAGTTCTTCTCCCTAACAAAAATTAATATTTCCAGTTTTTAAACTTTTTGATATGTATATCCTTGTAGAGATATTTCATGAATTGTGCTCAGGTTCTTTTGCTTAATATTAAGACATATGCATTTCCCAATCTTTCGTAAAAATCTTATTCTTCAGGGGCACATAATACTTCATTATGTAAATATACCACAATTTATTTAGTCATGGTTACATCTTAGACATTAAAATTATTCTCAGCTTTTTTTTTCATAACTTTGTATATCCTAGTGCTTAAGCTAAAAGAATGCATTGACCTTTTCCTTTTAGAAATTTTAGGACTTTGGCAATAACTTTCCTTGAACCGATTAAGTTCATTTTACCTCTATCCCCAAAAGCAAGTCTATTGCTTCTTCTGCTGAAATTAGTCAGCCAACCTGGGGTTGAAACAATCTTGTACCCAAATGAACTGACCTCAGGTGGATACATCACAACGTCTATACTCAAGGAAAAACATCCCCTGCTCAGTGTTCCATGAAAGGTGAACACTGGTAGAAAACACTTTGCAGGAGAAGATGGACAAGCTCTGAGCACCTATTGTGAAGCACAGTGATCACAGCTGCTAATATAGTCGGGCTTCCCGGGTGGTGAAGAATCCACCTGCCAATGCAGAAGTGGGTTCCATCCCTGGTCGGGAAGATCCTCTGGAGATGGAAATGTCAACCCTCTCCAGTATTCTTGCCTGGGAAATCCCATGGACAGAGGAGCCTGGCAGCTACAGTCTGTGGGGTCGCAAAGAACTGGGAAGGACTGAGTGTGCATACACATATAACAATAGTTAGACCAGTTTACATTTCTGTATAATACTGAATACACATGAATTAGAGTCACTAGGCTTATACACGCCTAATACATATGATTTATGAACCTCATATACTGATTAATGGCCAAGTGTTTCTACTCAAACTGAGACCTCACCAGAACCAATTAATCTTAACGATTTCAACTTCCAGTTAAAAAAGGAATATGTTCTGGGGCTCTAATATAGAGTAAGGCCACTACATTTAGTAACAGTGTCAGTCAGTCAGTCAGTTCAGTCGCTCAGCCGTGTCCGACTCTTTGCAACCCCATAAATCGCAGCACGCCAGGCCTCCCTGTCCATCACCAACTCCCGGAGTTCACTCAGACTCACGTCCATCGAGTCAGTGATGCCATCCAGCCATCTCATCCTCTGTCGTCCCCTTCTCCTCCTGCCCCCAATCCCTCCCAGCATCAGAGTCTTTTCCAATGAGTCAACTCTTCGCATGAGGTGGC
>NW_011494625.1:339574-353482 GCF_000754665.1 Bison bison bison
AACTCTCTTGCTTTTTCCATGATCCAGCGATGTTGGCAATTTGATCTCTGGTTCCTCTGCCTTTTCTAAAACCAGCTTGAACGTCAGGAAGTTCACAGTTCACATATTGCTGGAGCCTGGCTTGGAGAATTTTGAGCATCACTTTACTAGCGTGTGAGATGAGTGCAATTGTGCGGTACTTTGAGCATTCTTTGGCATTGCCTTTCTTTGGGATTGGAATGAAAACTGACGTTTTCCAGTCCTGTGGCCACTGCTGAGTTTTCCAAATTTGCTTGATTAAACTCCCCAATAAAAACACTTAAAGGTTGTCATATGGAATTTAAAGATAAAATTGCTGCTTATGAGAGACATATCTAAAACATAAGAATACAGAAAGTTTAAAAATACAAAGATGGAGAAAGATTTATCTATCATATAAACATAAATTTTTAAAAGTTGGTTATAGGTATCTTAATATAAGCCAAAATAGACACAAAGTCAAAAGCATGATTAGTATCTTGGACTTCCCTGGTGGCTCAGATGGTAAGGCGTCTGCCTACAATGCGGGAGACCTGGGTTCAGTCCCTGGGTTGGGAAGATCTCCTGGAGAAGGAACTGGCAACCCACTCCAGTATTCTTGCCTGGAAAATCCCATGGATGGAGGAGCCTGGTAGGCTACAGTCCGTGGGGTCGCAAAGAGTCAGACAGGACTGAGCGACTTCACTCACTCACTCACTCAATAATAAAATGCTTCATTTAGTAGCAAGATATAACAGTTTATACTTGTATGTACCTAATAAATAGCTTCAAAACATGTAAAGTAAAAAATAACTGGACTAAAAAAACATAAAAACAGATTCATAATCAAATTTAGGAAATTTTAACACACCTATCCTGATAGATGATTTGAATAACATAAATACTAAACCTGAATATATATTCATATATAAAATTCATTATAACATATATCCAAAGGATTGAAATTCTATAGATTATGTTCTTTGACTACAATGCCATTAAATCATAAATCAAATAACAATAAAAAACCTAGAAAATTTCTCTATTTTAAGATTAAAAGCATACTTCTAATAACCCATAAGTCAAAGGAGAAAACACAGTGGAAGTGGAAATCAGGTTTGAACTTAATGAAAATTTAAATTATCAAGACTTTGGGGATGCAGAGGAATTTATAGGTTTAAAGACATGCATTTGGAAAGACTAAAAGTCAATGAACAAAGGCATTTAAAGAAATTAGAAAAATAATGGCAAATAAAACTCAAAGTGAAAAGGAGATAATAATGGAAAGAGCGTAGTGAAATAGAACAGAGACTAGATTCTCTGATAGCCAAACAGAATCAAAGACGTCCAAAGTCGGTATTTTCAAAAGACTAATAAGTGAATACAGCGCCGGCGAGACTGATAAAAGAAGTCACACAAAATGTGAAAAATGAAAAACAGACTGACCCTAACAATATTAAAACCTTCTGAACAATTTCATGCCATTAAATGTGAAAATTTCGATAAATGGATACATTGACATAGGAAGAAATAGAAAACCTGAATATTCCTTCATCAGTAAATTTGAATCTATAACTTTAAGCCTTTCAACAAGAATGCTCCAGGACAGATGACTTTACAAGCGCATGCATACAGATGATAAAAGAAGAAATAATGGCATTTATACAGAAACTGAACGCTGGGAAGGAGGAAGTGCATGTCAGCTCCTCTTCTGGGAGATGTATAACCTCGCTGTCAAATCCTGACAGGAACATATGAAAGGACAATTCCAGGCCAAGCTTCCTCATGAACACGGATTCATAATCCACATCATTAGCATAACAACATTAGCAATGTATAAAAGCATGATACAGCCAACCCGAAGTTTTGGTTTATTCCAGAAAGAGAAAATTGATTTAAAATTAAGAATAATTAGTGCAAGTCAACATGTTTATAAAATGAAGGGATGAAATCGTATGATCATTTCAACAGAAGATAAAATTCAATATCCATTCACAATTTTAAAAGTTTAGAAAATTAGTATCAGAAAATAATTTCCTTAATCTGATTAAAGATGCCTATAACATTTCTTTAACAAATATCACTCTTAATAGTGAAAACTTTCCCCCAGTAATTAAAATCAAGAAAAGATGTCCACTCCGGCCACTTCTATTCAGCGTTGCATTGGAGGTCCTAAAGGTGCTGTTCATCACCTCAGATCAGGCTGGGCATGCGCTGGGTGTCAGCAAAGCATTCACCAAAATTTATTTGGAAATAAGCTGATACCTAAAAAATAAGCATTGAAGTTAAGGTAATAGGGTAATCATTCCCTACCTACTTTGCCCCAGCCACCTGTTCTTCACAGAGCCAAGCTTTTCGAAAATATGGATCAGATCATTGCTCAAGACACCCAGGGTGTTTTCATGACCCCCCAGACTTGCCTGACTGCTAATTCCATTCTACGTTCTTCTTCTGGTTCTCTGCATGCCAGCCCCAGGAGCTCTTTTCGGATTCTCAAAGACCTGCTCCTTCCACGTCTAGACCTCTGCACACATTCTTTCCTCAGCCTGGGGCCATCTCCACCATCTTCTTACTTAGTTCATCCTTTAGATTCTAGCTCGTTAGCTTTGTTACCACCTAATCAAAACTCAAAAAAGTCCCAGTAGTAATGTGCATACCTGGCACCCAGACCTTGCTTCCTATTAATGATTCTTCAGAAAGAGGAACCATGGCTACCTGGAAAAACGGCTGGTTCTAGAACTGGTGCAGAACATATGCAAGTTGAGCCTGGAGCATCTAACAATGTCAGGAAGTAAAGAACCACACACACACACCCATCCCACAGGAGCCAAAAAGAGCTCCAAGTGGCCCAGGTTGGAACAATCAGAATAACACCACAAGTAAGGAAGTGTGTATTACAACCCTGAGTACAAAATAAATATCTGGGAATTCATGATCAAAGAAATGACTGAATAAATTAGGAAGTGTGGGAGAACTCTGTGCAGAAGAAGTCCAGGTAATTTTTGCAGACATCCTGCCTTCGAGGAGGAGGATGGGTCCTTGCTTGTTGCGTGTGTGTTGCCCGTTGTAACTCCTTCCCAAACAGGCAGAACTGAAAGGGCAGGGGTGGGGGAAGTAACTTTACTGGGGAAGCCTGCCAAGCCCTGTGTTAACCAGATGATCAAGGTCAACATCAGCAGTGAGACGTTGTGCTGATAGTCTGTGCTTTTGATATGATGAGAAAGGCATTGTACCTCTGTGGTCTCCTCTTCAAAACACATAACCCAGTCTAATTATGAGGAAAACACCAGACAAATCCCGTTTGAGGGCCATTTTACACAATATCCAACCAAGACTCTTCAAAAATGCCAAGATCATCAGAAACAAGGAAAAAAAAAATCTGTGAAACTGTCACAGCCTAAGGGGATGCAATCATCAAGTGTATGCAGGGACTTGAATGAGACCCTGGAACAGAAAACGGACATTAGGAAAAACTAGGGAAATCGAAATAAAGACCTTAGTTAACAAAAATGTATCGGCGTCGGCTCATTAATTGTGGCAGGTGTGCCATGCTAACGTGAGGTGTTAATAATACGGGAGGGACTTCCCTGGCAGTCCAGCGGTTAAGGCTCCTGGCTCCCAGTGCTTAGGACACAGGTTCGATCTCCAGTTGGGGAACTACGATCCTCCATGCCACAAGATGCGGCCAAGAAATAAATAAGTAATAAAAATAATAATGGGGGAAATGCTGTGGGGAATATGTGGGAATCTTCATACTATCATTGCAATTTTTCTGTAAATCTAAATTCATGATTAAAAAAAAAACTATAAAAAACAGCTGCATGCGTGCTAAGTTGCTTCACTCATGTCTGAGTCTTTTCAACCCTGTGCACTGCAGCCCACCAGGCTCCTTTGTCCATGGGATTCTCCAGGCAAGAATACTGGAATGGGTTGCTGTGCTCGCCTCCAGGGGATCTTCCCAACCCAGGGATCGAACCCAGGTTTCTTACGCCTAACCTGCGTTGGCAGGTGGGTCTTTACCACTAGTGCCACAGGGGAAGTCCTGAACAAGCCCCGAATACTAACAACATATGGGATACTCCCCACCCTCCATAAATTATTCCGTTGTCTTCAAGTATTGGCTACAATAAGGAAATATTCTTAAGCTGGGGAGTGGGTACACAGGTCTTTTAAAATTATTCTTTAAGTAATTTCAGTTCAGTTCAGTTGATCAGTCATGTCTGACTCTTTGTGACCCCATGAACCGCAGCACGCCAGGCCTCCCTGTCCATCACCAACTCCCAGAGTCTACCCAAACCCATGTCCATCGAGTCGGTGATGCCATCCAACCATCTCATCCTCTGTCGTCCCCTTCTCCTCCTGCCTTCAATCTTTCCCAGCATCAGGGTCTTTTCAAATGAGTCAGCTCTTCGCATCAGGTGGCCAAAGTATTGGAGTTTCAGCTTCAACATCGGGAGAATTTTGAGCATTATTTTACTAGCATGTGAGATGAGTGCAATTGTGCGGTACTTTGAGCATTCTTTGGCATTGCCTTTCTTTGGGCTTGGAATGAAAATTGATGTTTTCCAGTCCTGTGGCCACTGCTGAGTTTTCCAAATTTGCTGACATATTGAGTGCAGCACTTTCACAGCATCATCTTTTAGGAATTGAAATAGCTCAACTGGAATTCCATCACCTCCACTAGCTTTGTTCGTAGTGATGCTTCCTAAGGCCTACCTGACTTCACATTCCAGGATGTCTGGCTGTAGGTGAGTGTGAGTGATCACACCTTCGTGATTATCTTGGTCATGAAGATCTTTTTTGTACAGTTCTTCTGTGTATTCTTGCCACCTCTTCTTAATATCTTCTGCTTCTGTTAGGTCCATACCATTTCTGTTCTTTATTGAGCCCATCTTTGCATGAAATGTTCCCTTGGTATCTCTAATTTTCTTGAAGAGATCTCTAGTCTTTCCCATTCTATTGTTTTCCTCTGTTTCTTTGCATTGATCACTGAGGAAGGCTTTCTTATCTCTCTTTGCTATTCTTTGGAACTCTGCATTCAAATGGGTATATCTTTCCTTTTCTCCTTTGCCTTTCACCTCTCTTCTTTACACAGCTATTTATAAGGCCTCCTCAAACAGCCGTTTTGCTCTCTTGCATTTCTTTTTCTTGGGGATGGTCTTTCTCCCTGTCTCCTATACAGTGTCATGGACCTCCGTCCATAGTTCATCAGGCACTCTATCAGATCTAGTCCCTTAAATCTATTTCTCACTTCCACTGTATAGTCATAAGGAATTTGATTTAGGTCATACCTGAATGGCCTAGTGATTTTCCCCACTTCCTTCAAGTCTGAATTTGGCAATAAGGAGTTCACGATCTGAGCCACAGTCAGCTCCCAGTCTTGTTTTTGCTGACTGTATAGAGCTTCTCCATCTTTGGCTGTAAAGGATATAATCAATCTGATTTCAGTGTTGACCATCTGGTGATGTCCATGTGTAGAGTCTTCTCTTGTGTTGTTGGAAGAGGGTGTTTGCTATGACCAGTGCATTAAGTCATTTAGAATGTGTAATATTTCATTTTTAAAGGCTAAACTATAAGGCAATCGTATGCAAGTAAAAATGTTGATTCCTCCCATGATGGCTACTTCAATGTGTTTTTTTGGTGGGTATCAAATTGTTTGAATATAGCTTTTCCGTAATCCAGCTCTTCTGGTGTCTGAGCGTGTCTGGAGTGTCCATGGGCTGAGGGACACTGTCTTTGGGGAAGCAGCAGAGCAGACTCATGGCCAGGTCATGTGTGCTCACAATGCAATTTCATTTTATAACCACAGTTTTTCCTGACAATTTAAAGCTTATCTTTTTTTTTTGCAATAGAAGATTAGTTGCTTGAGAGCAGGGATGATTGTATATACACTGATTAGCAAGGAGCCTGGCACACAACATGTGCTTAGTCGCTCAGTTGTGTCCAACTCTTTGGGACCCCATGGACTTCAGCCCGCCAAGCTCCTCTGTCAATGGAATTCTCCAAGTAAGAAAACTGGAGTGGGTTGCCACTCCCTTCTCCAGGGGCTCTTTCCAAGTCAAGGATTGAACTCTGCATTGCCGGCAGATTCTTTCCCAGCTGAGCCACCAGGAAGCACCGTGGCACACAGCAAGTGGCCAAGAACTATTTCCTGAATGAATGACTGAAGGGTGGTAACAAAGACGCTGAGCTCGGACAGCAGAGGTACCCAGGTGCTGCTGTGCTGAGTCGTGTCCGACTCTCTGCAGCCCCGCGGACTGCAGCCCGCCAGGCTCCTCTGTCCATGGGCTTCTCCATTCAGGAACCCTAGAGGTGTTGCCATGTCTTCCTCCAAGGGATCCTCCTGACCCAGGGAGAGAACCCGAGTCTCTTGCGTCTCCTCCACTGGTTCAGTTCGGTTCAGTTCAGTCGCTCAGTCGTGTCCGACTCTTTGTGACCCCATGAATTGCAGCACACCAGGCCTCCCTGTCCATCACCAACTCCCAGAGTTCACCCAGACTCACGTCCATCGAGTCAGTGATGCCATCCAGCCATCTCATCCTCTGTCGTCCCCTTCTCCTCCTGCCCCCAATCCCTCCCAGCATCAGAGTCTTTTCCAATGAGTCAACTCTTCGCGTGAGGTGGCCCAAGTACTGGAGTTTCAGCTTTAGCATCATTACTTCCAAAGAAATTCCAGGGCTGATCTCCTTCAGAATGGACTGGTTGGATCTCCTTGCAGTCCAAGGGACTCTCAAGAATCTTCTCCAACACCACAGTTCAAAAGCATCATTTCTTCGGCTCTCAGCTTTCTTCACTGGGGGCTCAGACGGTAAAGCGTCTGTCTACAATGCGGGTGACCTGGGTTCGATCCCTGGGTCGGGAAGTTCCCTGGAGAATGAAAAGGCAACCCACTCCAGTACTCTTGCCTAGAAAATCCCATGGACGGAGGAGCCTGGTGTCCATGGGGTCGCAAAGAGTCGAACACAACTGAGCTTTCACTTTCCTTTCATGTTTCTTCACAGTCCAACTCTCACATCCATACATGACCACAGGAAAAACCATAGCCTTGACTAGACGGACCTTTGTTGGCAAAGTAATGTCTCGTTTCTGAATATGCTATCTAGGTTGATCATAACTTTCCTTCCAAGGAGTAAGCGTCTTTTAATTTCATGGCTGCAGTCACCATCTGTAGTGATTTTGGACCCCCAAAAAATAAAGTCTGACACTGTTTCCACTGTTTCCCCATCTATTTCCCATGAAGTGATGGGACCAGATGCCATGATTTTCATTTTCTGAATGTTGAGCTTCAAGCCAACTTTTTCACTCTCCTCTTTCACTTTCATCAAGAGGTTTTTTAGTTCCTCATCACTTTCTGCCATAAGGGTGGTGTCATCTGCATATCTGAGGTTATTGAGATTTCTCCCGGCAATCTTGATTCCAGCTTGTGCTTCTTCCAGTCCAGCGTTTCTCATGTTGTACTCTGCATAGAAGTTAAATAAGCAGGGTGACAACATACAGCCTTGACGTATTCCTTTTCCTATTTGGAACCAGTCTGTTCCATGTCCAGTTCTAACTGTTGCTTCCTGACCTGCATACAAATTTCTCAAGAGGCAGGTCAGGTGGTCTGGTATTCCCATCTCTTGAAGAATTTTCTAAAGTTTATTGTGATCCACACAGTCAAAGGCTTTGGCATAGTCAATAAAGCAGAAATAGATGTTTTTCTGGAACTCTCTTGCTTTTTCGATGATCCAGTGGATGTTGGTAATTTGATCTCTGGTTCCTCTGCCTTTTCTCAAACCAGCTTGAATATCTGGAAGTTCATGGTTCACGTAGTGCTGAAGCCTGGCTTGGAGAATTTTGAGCATTACTTTACTAGTGTGTGAGATGAGTGCAATTGTACGGTAGTTTGAGCGTTCTTTGGCATTGCCTTTCTTTGGGATTGGAATGAAAACTGCCCTTTTCCAGTCCTGTGGCCACTGCTGAGTTTTCCAAATTTGCTGGCATATTGAGTGCAGCACTTTCACAGCATCATCTTTCAGGATTTGGAATAGCTCAACTGGAATTCCATCACCTCCACTAGCTTTGTTCGTAGTGATGCTTTCCAAGGCCCACTTGACTTCACATTCCAGGATGTCTGGCCCTAGGTGAGTGATCACACCATCGTGATTATCTGGGTCGTGAAGATCTTTTTTGTACAGTCCTGTGTATTCTTGCCACCTCTTCTTAATATCTTCTGCTTCTGTTAGGTCCATACCATTTCTGTTCTTTATTGAGCCCATCTTTGCATGAAATGTTCCCTTGGAATCTCTAATTTTCTTGAAGAGATCTCTAGTCTTTCCCATTCTGTTGTTTTCCTCTATTTCTTTGCATTGATCGCTGAGGAAGGCTTTCTTATCTCTCCTTGCTATTGTTTGGAACTCTGCATTCAGATGCTTATATCTTTCCTTTTGTCCTTTGCTTTAGGCAGATTCTTTACCACTGCCTCACCTGTGAAGCCAGAGAAGCAATGGCACCCCACTCAAGTACTCTTGCCTGGAAAATCCCAGGGACGGGGGAGCCTGGTGGGCTGCCGTCTGTGGGGTCGCACAGAGTCGGACATGACTGAAGAGACTTAGCAGCAGCAGCAGCACCTGTGAAGCAGAGTTACCTGGACCTGTAAATTCTAGTGTCCCCACTTACCAGAACTGGGGACAACCATTGTGCCTATTCCAAAAGGTGATTTATGGAAAGATAAGGCTTCTTTGTAAATGTTAGCTATAATTTTTATTAGGTGCTATTGAATGAAAGAGGTTAATATCTGCAAAGGGCTTGTAACAGTTCTGGCGCAGGGCAAGTCCTTTTTGTTTGTATTTATTCATTTTTTTAATATTGCTGTTTACCAAATTAAACTGTATTCACTTTGCACAGTCTGCTAGGGATATTCTTTGGAAATGCTTTTACATTCTTTGGAAAGAGAAGGCCTAAATCCTCATTAGTTCAAAATATATTACTCTATAATACATGTTAATTCAGAAAGGAGCCTGGTCTGAACACCTTTGTAGCATTTATGGAGAAATAATTTGTTCTGCAAAAAGGGGATCATTAAGAAAATGGTTTTAGAGTACTTTGGCTACACCATTCATATATAATTAACAATCCAACTTTGCAGGGGTTTGTTATTCATCTGCCAAACAGTGGTTTTCAAATTCTTTGGTCCTGATCAAGTGTAAGAAATGTCTTTTACATTATGACCTAATGTATAATCATATATGTATGTACGAATGTGGGTGTGTATATACCCATATGTGTGTATATACATATATATAAACATATACGTATTTATCTATATTTTTAAAATATGTGTTTATTTAATGGAAGCAATAGTCCCCTGGGAAGATCCCCTGGAGAAAGAAATGGCAACCCAGCCCAGAATTCCTGCTTGGGAAATCCCACGCACAGAGGGCCTGGCGGGCTACAGTCCGTGGGGCCACAAGAGCTGGACGTGACTCAGCGACTACGCAGCAACGTCGTCCCTACTGGAGCACGGACGCACTCTCACTCCTTTTCCAAGTCCGTCCCATTCTATCCGTCCTGTCTCACTTCAGAATGCTAATCAAGACCTACTAAAAGAATCTAAAGAGCCACTACTGGCTTGAAATCTGTAGCTTGATTAAAAAAAAACAAAAACCCCACCACCACCACAAAGAAAACTGCTCTAAACCAGTTCTTCTCAAACTTCAGTGTGCGTCAGAATCGTCTGGAGAACTTGTTAAACAGATTGCTAGGTGCCAGTAGGCGGCTGGTGGCAGAGAATTTGTCCTTCTAATAAGATTCAAGGTGAATCCGTTGCTACTGGTCAGGGGACCACAGTTTGCACACCTCTGCACTGGGCAATACTGGTGATTGAGAAATATCAAGCCCCAGGATGCGCTTCTGTTTGTGGGCGTGGTCTGAGTTTTATTTTCAAATTCATTTACTCTTTGCTTTCGGTTTCAGCCCCCACCTGCTCTGTTCCTTAGCATATTCTGAGTCCCACTGCTTCCTTTGCACCTGGTGTTACCAGTCAGACTGTATGTACTCATCCCTGCCCACTTGCTCTTATTGATAATCTCTTTCTCTTTAGAAAAGGCCAGAAGGTAACAAGATTACTGGGATGGTCTCCCCTGAATGACAAACATAATGACCCAGCCATCACAATAATTCAGGGAACATTTACATTTGACGTTTTTTTCAGGAATCTAAAATGAATTAGTTACTGCCCTGTTATAAAGTCAACTGGGATGGTCTCCCCTGAATGACAAACATAATGACCCAGCCATCACAATAATTCAGGGAACATTTACATTTGACGTTTTTTTCAGGAATCTAAAATGAATTAGTTACTGCCCTGTTATAAAGTCAACTGGGATGGTCTCCCCTGAATGACAAACATAATGACCCAGCCATCACAATAATTCAGGGAACATTTACATTTGACGTTTTTTTCAGGAATCTAAAATGAATTAGTTACTGCCCTGTTATAAAGTCAACCGAATGTCAAGGCAATGTCTCGAGGCTGTGTACTCGTTATGAACTTTAGTTCTGTTCTCCTTCCAGAAGGTGGAACAATGCATAAAGTTACAAATGAGAAATTTTATTAGTCTTGATCAATTGCTTCCATCAAAGAAAGATACCAAAGACATATAACAAGGATTCTTTTGGTAGAATCAGCTTTGGCTTAAAGATAAAAAGGAATTGTGGTTAAACACTAAATCTAGTTGAGGAAGAAAATAACCCTTGACTGTAAATTGATGAGGTTTGACCAATGGTGGAACCTCAGCCTAAGAGGAAATTGGTGAAACCAGATGTGAAGAAGTCTTAGAATTGCTATCGCTAGGGCGAAGAAATCAAATAGTCATAGCATTTGGCCAGGCAACATGGCAGCCGGATTAGGCACTTGTTCCCACATGAAGGAGAGAATAAAACCTGGAATGAAGAAGGACGAAGGCAAGGAGAAGTTGCTGGTTGAAATGGGGAAACTGACGATTTGGCCAGGGAGGGAAACAGCAGCTGAAATCAGAAAACCGAGGTTGCTGGTTGTCTAGAAAAGCAGAGGCCACTGGTATCCAATTCAAGCTTTCAGGGAAGGCTTGGTTGGCTCTAAATTCAGAGAAGGGCCTAGCACCTGAATTCATTTTGTGAGTTTCCTGTGTTTCTCTGTTTTGCTTTGTAAGGCCTGAAATTGTCTTACTTTCTTTTGAGTGATTGAGATAGGAATTTCCCCAAGTTTTATGGATGAATACTCTATAACAAGAATGGCATTTAACTTCTCTTTCGGCTCAGTATGCACAAGCCAATGAACTTAGGTCACTTCTTGATAAAAACTACAGTTAAATTTTAGGTTTTTGTGGAGGTAGCCAAGATAGATTTTGCTTTGAGGGGTGCATAATGAAGGGGATCATTATCGGCCCTTTTCCAAGCCACCCAACCTTAAAATGCCTCCAACTCTGAGAGCAGTGGTTGCTAGAGCTTGGCTTCTTTTGTCTTTCCTGTCCCATCCCCCATCTCCTTTTGGGAGACTTGGGATTCAAATGTAGATGAAATGCAGATTCTTGGGAGAACGGAAGAAGTGATTGGTTGGGATATCGAGCAGGGAAAGCAAAGAACTTCTAATTTAAGATATTAGCCATTGTTCTGCCAAGATGCGGAGTGGCTTTAACTCCTCATCAGAAGAGTCTTGAGTGGTGCCAACTGTCCGTTATCCATTGTCCGTATAAATTTGGAAAAGGAGTGAGCTGGTGTCTGCTGGTATCCACCACACACTCACCTCAGGTAAGAACTGAAGCTTAGAACCGGTAGATGTGTATTTTGATCACACGTGTCCCTCTTCTTCCTTCTCGACATTTCAGTAATATTTAAGATTTGTGTATTTCACTAGTACAAACTGTTGTGCCGCGTGTATTTTTGGTACAATGCGGATATCTTCCTTGATGAGTTTAGGGGATGTGATTGCACTTTTATTCTCAATTCACCGAGAAAGGACTTTCACAGCACCCACACACGTGGTCATGGTAACTACTGCAAAACTTCACTTTTTGATAAAAGGTGGTATAAATTTAAAGCCATTAAATGATCTTGGACATATTTGCTTCTGTTATGGGCACCACTAAGATGTTTATATTTAAAAAGAGAGGGGAGAGAGTAGAATTTGCTTAAAAGTAAGACAGATTGAACTAACGAGGTGAAATACACAAACAAGACAGTATTAAACAAACCAGTGGTGTTTCAGGTGGATGAGAGGAACAAAGTGGACAGCTGACCTCAGTTTCTCAGTCACTGGTTGGGCACTTCAGTACAGGTCCTCTCTGCCTTGTTCTTAAATTAAGATGGAAACCGGCTAATCATGGGAGGAGAGAGAGAGATGAGTTTAGGGGAATGGCTTGCTTACTCCTGGTGTGTTACCGAGGTGACTTCTACCTAGCGGTTACTCTTAATATTTATACTGGTCACAGCAGCATAAATAATCCAGGTCATCAGGATTGAAGGTCCGTATACATCCGCTTTTTGGAGTTACCTTTTTTTTTTTTTTAAATGCTGTAATCCCCCCTTCCTTTTTCCCCACAGTGAGGGAAGTCTTGTGTTAGGGTCGCATGTGTATCAAATGGACTAGCCCCAAATCTGAGAGTAGCAGTTGTGGATGTCTTCACAGCCTCCTGTCTTCCTCCCCTCCCCTCGGTAACAGTGGGGGCTTTATATTTATTTCGGTCTGTGACTGTATAGAGGTTTCTAGTTAAGATGTGTGTGTTCATTTTATACTGAGGGTCCCTCTTTTTTTTTATTCGTGTTTTATTGGGCTTGTGTGACTCTGAACCACCTCCTGCAAGTCTGGGACCACTGGCATAGCTGGGCGACCACCCCTTTGAGACTTGGAGGCTACAGGGTGCTAGTCCTTGCCTTCAAGGAGCTTACAACTACGGTTGATGAATTTGTGTGCCAGAGAGGCGATAAGCAGATGTAGCAAATAACACGTTCAGTGAAAGGAAAAGAGATGCTCGTGTTTGGAGGGGAGAGAGAATTGGCTGGGCGGTCGAGAAGGTGGAAACTTTGCGATACTGTTGTCAAGGCGTAAGATAATGGAATCAGAGCTGTATTAGGTGTCAGGGGCTTTGCTGTGGACGCCCGGATTCCAATTCACAGAATAAAAACCCTGTTTTGTAGGTACAGTGTGGGGGCTGGAGAGTCAAACTTGAAGATGCGATCTGGGAGAAGGTCGTAGTCTAGAAACGGGGGATGGGAGAGAAGAGTGGACAGAACAGAGTCCGCAGAGGTGAGCGCCGAGAGGCTGCGGTGACTCATTCGGTCCTGGAAGTCAGAAGGCTTTGCTTTTGGGGTGACGTCGGAGCAGGAGTTCACGGTTGAAAGGGGAGGGCATTCCAGGCAGAGGGGGTGCAGGCGGCGTGGAGACAATGGTGATTCGACTTGAAGTGACTTAAGGGCAGGCGCTGCGCTCGTTCGTGGGCGTGGGAACGCTGGAAGTCCAATTCACGGGGGCGGGGGGAAGCTTCTTTTGTAGGTAGAGAACGGTGTGGCAAGGACAGCGGGGTGTGTGAGAAGCCTTTTGGTCATTAAACTGCGTACGGGGCACCATCGAATGGGGTTTGAAGAAGGAAACTTTTGTTTTTCGGAGGTCGGTTTCTAGTTCACCGGAGCCCGGGGCACCAGGAACGGGGCGGCCGGGGAGGATGCACCGGGGACGGAGAGGGCTGGGTTCGATGGGGGGCCACGTAAAGCGGCCTGTCCGCAGGGCCTCGCGAGGTCCCCTTCTCCTCGCAGGGAGGCTGGCGGTCGCCGGCCGTTTGGGGCAGTCGGGCCACGCAGCCTCTTCTTCGTTCCGCAACGATGGGGAGACGTCCAGGGTCCCGGCAGGTGTGCCCAGGGGGCCGGTCCACGATGTCCCTCTCCCGCGGCGAGTGC
>NW_011494625.1:355145-379274 GCF_000754665.1 Bison bison bison
TGCGTGTTTGGGGGGTGGGGGGGCGCGAGGACGAGTGCGACTGTCTCCCGACTCTGCTGCCGGCCCGAGCGCTGCCCGACACCGCGCCGAGAGGGCCGAGCGTTGACCGCATGCTCTAATTAGGTTTGGTATTGTGACCGGAGCCAGGAAATTTAAACCTAACGCGGATCCAACCGTCATTCATTTTTGCGCCGCGGTGGTGCGAGCTTCGAGAAGGGGGCTCCCGTCGGAACCGCGAGTTCTGGGCCGAGGGTTTGCCAGCGTCGACTTGGAGCGGTGCGGTTGTCGGTTTGGATCTCCAGGCGTGTCTTGTGCGCCCCGATGTAACTTCTTGACTCGTTGCAAAGTCGACTTCCTGGGGAGTGCAGACGCTTGGAGAGCACTCTGTGCTTTCGGGTGCGTGTTTGTAAATACAGCTTCGTAAGAGACTTCACTTGTAGATACTCGGTGGGTTCACCTCCGATGCGTTCAGAGACCTGGATGTTTAGGGACGTAAGGAAACGTCTGTAACGGGTAGAGCTCCTTTGGCCCCCCGCGATCGCTTAATAACAACCGGCTGAGCCTTCCGAGGTGTCCTCTCTTGCCTGTGCGTTACCGCCCTTGGCACAGCATGCGGCTGTGTGTTGCCATCCGTGGTGGCCTTCTAGCAACTTTTTGTGCAAAAGTTCTCTGGAGGAGGCTGCCTTCCGTAGAATCCGTGGTCTGCCCCACATTGTACGTGGTCATTGTACCTTAGCTGGCACTGAAAGTGTGCCATTCTGTTCAAGTCCTTTACACATTGGCTGCCCCCTACTGTATTCACGATGCTGTCTTGGGTCATTTGGGTTCAGTCGTGTCCACTCTTTGCGACCCCGTGGACTGCAACCCGACCAGGCTCCTCTGTCCATGGGATTCTCCAGGCAAGAATAGTGGAGTGGGTGCCCATTTCCTCCTCCAGGGGATCTTCCCAACCCAGGAACTGAACTAGAGTCTCCTGCATTGCCAGGAGGATTCTTTACCCCAAGCCGTTTGGGAAGCCCCATTTAGGGTCCTAAAAGGGGGGAAAAAAAGATCTCCTGTTCTCAAGCTTCCATTCTTTCTAAGAAAGAAAGTGGTGTTTGGAAAAGGCCCGGAAGTAGAGGCTGAGACATACAGCTGGGAGAGTACATAGCACCAGGGCAGGAGGGGTTTTGGTTTCTACATTAGACTGTTGGTGAGGATTTTAGGCCTGAATGCTCAGGCTTCCTTCATTTTTGAGGTTATAAATACACAATCGGGTCACTTGCTCCCTTAGTGTTTGGGTGAGGGTAGCACCTTATACGTGAGTTGTATGTCACGTGTCACCAATTCTTCTGAAGACGGCACCTTCACCAGTAGTGCATCGTGAAGCAAATTTAGTTTTTTTGCTTCTTCTGTGTCTTCAGGCTTTCTGCTCTGGTGGCAGCATTCATTTATAAGTCACCTTCTGGGCAGAGCTTGCGTTCATAGAGCATGTCATTGAATGCCTGCCCTGTGGACGCTCCATGGGGAGCCAGGGAGGGACGAGGGACGAATGGGAGTGGTTTGTGCCTCCCAAGAGCTTCTGTTGGGAGAACGAAGAACGTCGCAGAGAAACGACCCTCCGGCACGGTGGAGCTCGTCATTCGGAGTTCTGATTTTGGGGGACGGTGTTGCAGGGGGTCCAGTTGAGGTGACAGTCAATAACCGTGGTCAGCCTCTTTCCAAGCGAGTTTTCTCACTTCTCCTTTACTTGTAGGCAGCACTGTGTCTATATTAGGATTGCAAGTTTATCTGAAAGTCCTGCGTAGCGATTGAGAGCCTGGATTTGGAGTCAGAAAACCTAGTTATTGACATCACCTTGAGCAAATTAACCTTGAAAGCTCAGTGTCCTCATCTGTAAAATTGGAACCAAAGCTTCCCTCGTAGAGCTGTGAAGTTTAAATGAAAGAAAACGTGTAAAGCAGACCCCCGGTTCCCAGAGAGAGCGCTCAGAAGGAGATGGTGGTTCTTGCGTTGTAACTGATCTAACATGCCTCTCTGAGGTCTGGTTTGGTTTCTAAAGGTATAGCGTTGTCCTGGTGTAATCAAGGCAGTATTCCTTGTGCGGCAGTTGTTTGAAGTAAACACTGCATCTGGCTGCTCGTCAGGTGGGGAGGGGACCCGTGTGGGAAGCACCCAGATACGTTAGTAACCAGTTCCCGGGGCACCAGTTGCCTGGTCTTGTCCAGTTCTGCTTAAATCGAAGTCGAAGTTTCTTGTTTGGGCTCCACCTCCAGAATTCCACAGGGATATGTTGACAGGAAGTTCAGAGTCTTGCTTTTTGAAGTAACTTGGGATGGTAAGAACAGGGCGTCTCCTGTAGCCTCTTGAACTGGGGTGAGTTCCTTAACTTTTGTTTTCTCACCTGAAAAGAAATGAGACCTCTGACACTTAGCACGGTTTCTGGTCTGAAGTGATAGGTCCTTGGTCAATGTGAAGTGGTCACGGTAGCCGTGCCTCGTGAGTACAGAAGAGAACAGAACCCAGCGAGGGGGAAGCAGCATCAGCCTTTTCCAGCATTGAAGAGCTCTTGTTGGTTGAGGGGCAGAATCGATTTACCTGCTGCGTCTCCAGTAGCTAGGATCAGGGGAGGCAGATTTTTCTACATTCACCCATCCTGCGAAGTTTATAGTGTACAGAAGAAGTCAGGCATCCTTTAGGTCAGGGACCCACACACTTTGTGTAGAGGACCAGGTAGTTGTTAATACCAGAGACCTTGCAGGCCAGGTGGTCTGTTACCACTGCTCAGCTCTGCTGCTGTCGCTCAGAAGCATCCATAGGCCGTGCTCCAGTAAAACTTTTCCTGGGTGGTAAAATTCGAATTTCATATAGTTTTTACATGTCATGTAATTGTCTTCCTTTTTTTAAAAAAAGAATCACTTGGAAATGTGAAGAAAAATACAGTCAGCCTATGGATTCTGCGAAACAGGCAGTGGGCTCGATCAGTCCTGTGGGTCTTGGTTTGCTGACCTCAGCTTTAGACGGTCAGCTGTTCTGGAGGCAGGGTTTGCACGGGGCTGGGGAGCATGGAGGGTGGGGTGTGGAGCAGTTAAAGGGCTTCTAACCCCTATCCCAGCGCTAGGCTTTAGAGCCAGAAGTGTGGGTTCCAGTCTTCCCTTCTGGGTCAGGAAGGGAAGAGCTGTGTATCTTAAGTAGCTGAATCTCCCCCAAACTTCCTCATCTGTGAAATGGGAATGATGACCACTGCTTCAGAGAAGAGGGAAGCCTGAGTAACATTAGCATCTCAGAGCAGTTGGTAACTTTACCCTATGAAACATCTTTATCTTCTTCCATTCTTTAAAAAAAAAAAAAAGAAAAGAACCACCGCCCGCTCACACCTTGAAAGCAGACTTTCTTTCCTTTGAGATTTCAAAGTGTCAAGTGAATTGATTTTATCACCAAAGAAAAACCCTGAACTCCAGAGGATCTTAATTTATCTAGTGGTCAAATAAGCATTAGGTTGAATTCATGTGGGCTGAGCGAAGACTCTAAAACAATGGAAACAGTATTCTTTTACCTTGATCATTCTTTTTCTCATTGGGTGTGGGCTTTTCTCCCCCTGAAAACTAGTGTAATAGCTAATTTAAATTTCAGGAAGACCTCAGTTATCTGGTCTTGGCCTTCTGAGAGAATATTTATCCAACACATGGGTGTTTCAGGCAATCAAAAATGGAAGTAAGCTTTTAAGAATGGAATTACATCTGGCTTATAAAACATGTTTTCAGGTTGATTAGTTTGGAATGATAATCAAGATTTGGGGGAGAGTTAAGTGTTTGGAGTCTTTCTCCTCCCTTTGGGATAAGATTGTGCCCCTCTCCTGTGCATTGCGAGACTTTTCCATACACGGACCAGAAGCACAGTTATAAATCACATTGTCCGTGTAGTTCGGATGGAAGTCACAAAGGTCAGGAGACCGTCCATGAATGTTGGTCAAGATGAACCAGCATCTGTAGTGTGTGGCTTGTTGGCTCTTAAGATTGAGATCCCCTGAAATAAGAAAAGAGAGAGAACCTAGAGCCTGTTTTACACAGTGAGGTAAGTTAGAGAAAAACAGGGGTCATGTATTAGACAGACATATAGGAAATCTAGAGAAATGGTACCGAGGAAGAGACGCGGACATAGAGAACACACTTGTGGACACAGTGGGGAGGAGGGGGTGGGATGAACTGAGGGTGGCTTGGAAACACACACTAGCGTGTGTAAAACAGCTAGTGTGACACGGGGAGCTTGGCCCTTGCTGTGTCAGCCTAGAGAGGTGGGATGGTGGGAGGGAAGTTCAAGAGGGAAGGGACGCGCGGAGTCACGTTGTTGTAGGGGAGAAGCCAACATAACATCGTAAATCAATTTTCCTCCAACTAAAAAAAACTAAAATAGAGTTATTTGCTGGAATTGTGTGGTAGCAGAGTCACGTGTGTGTGTTCTGAAAATTAACGCAGACTGTGAAACGTGAATTGCTGAGGGCGTTTATGCATCTGCCTGGTCAGGAGGATGGAGACATCTCCTGTGCATCTCCTTTGAATTTGCTTCCAGCTCCTGTGTACTTACGTTTTTCTGTTCTTGCTGGGATACCTAAGACGTCTTGTGCTCTATAATGATTTTAACCACCGAACGTATTTTCATGATATGTGGGACATGCTTCATTAAGTTTTGAGTGTCTGAGCTACATAAATCCGGGTCTGAGTCGAGCTTTTGAAAGGGGTCTTTATTTGTATATCGTGTGTGTCTGTAGGCACACAGCATTGTCGTGGGTCTTATTAAAATGCAGATTTTGGGTCCCAAACTCTAAGTTTGTAATTTGCTGTGTTTGGATGGAGACTAGACCAGATTTTGGGTCCCAAACCCTAAGCTTGTAATTTGCTGTGTTTGAATGGAGACCAGAATCTCTGCTTCACACACCTTCCTTCTTAAGGGCGGATTTGGGAACCTCCGGATTGCACCAGCCTGTTTTGACAACACCGAGGGGTCGGGATGTGCCTTTGCAGAAGTAGGGCTCCAGGTGGACCGCACGAGTCCATTTTGCAGGCTCTTTGACTGTTGTTGCCCCTGGTTAACCGGGTTGTTCCAGGAAGTGGGCATTAAAAACACTCAGTCGTGAGGTTAGGGACTGTTTCTGGAACGTCTTGTTTTTCTGTCTCCGTCATTTGGCGTACTTGTGCACCAGGATGTAAGGTTGGTGTGGGCTGTCCTTAAGAATTCTTTTCTGGCCGTTATTTCCCACAGTTCAGATTTTGCAGCAGTTGTACTGATTGCCGGATTATGTTTTAATGATAGAGTGAATTAAAGGAATGACTTACCTCCAGATTCCTCCTCCCCAGACTTGATGCCCAGGTGTTCCTTTTATACTCAGCCCCTCATTGGCCTATGTGGTTTTAAGTCTGGGATGGGGAGAATGTCTAACTTTACTGTTTCCCACACAGACTTAACTCTCTCCAGCTTTTTAAGCTGGTCAAGGCCTGGGAGGACCCATGTCTGGGGAAGGTCTTTTGCTTTGGTGTGAAAATTTGTTCAGGTCCTAAATGTTTTTCTGGGGAAGAGGATCAGCAGCTTTTTTCTGTTTCTCAGAGGGATCTAGGACTCCCAGAAAACAATCAAACTTGTTCTTGAGACCTTTGAGCTAAAATGGGGGTTTCATGCCCCTTCATTGACCACTTTGACATCATTTTTGCCAAACTCTGCTCTGCTTCAGCCAGAACCTGCGGCGAAGCAATGCCCAGACCTCATGACCGGGTGTGAGGCTGTATGCTGTTGGCAGCCTGTAAGTGGCTCTTCTTGGGATTTTACATCCGTGAAGCCTGCAGTTACTATTTCCGCTCCACTTCTGATGATGCAAGGACTTCAGGTCCTGCAGCACTGACCCACCCCGAAACTCGCATGCTGTTCTTTTCCAGCGATCGGCAGCCTGTGTGCACGAAACCTCATCGAGAGACCCTTGCTGTTCCACACAGGCAGCATTTGTTCAGCTTCACCTGCATCTTTGCCAGTTTCTTTGATTATCAGTCTTATCTCGGAACTTTCCTTCTGGGTTTTTTTTTTTCTGCCCCCTTTCTCAAGCATATCCTTCAGAGATTTCTCAAGTGAGGGGTTGTTGGTGGGAAAGTCTCTGGTTTTCTTATCACCTGGAAATGTCTTTATTTTGCCCTCATTTTTATTTAGAATCAAATCAGTTGCTTGAGTATTTTCCTTCAGCATCCTGAAGCTGTTATTCCCGTGACCTCTGGTTCCCCCATTTTGTTGAGGGGGAGGTGTGCGTTCTGCCTCTGG
This sequence comes from Bison bison bison, assembly GCF_000754665.1. Classification (NCBI taxonomy): domain Eukaryota; kingdom Metazoa; phylum Chordata; class Mammalia; order Artiodactyla; family Bovidae; genus Bison; species Bison bison. The sequence continues at coordinate 361,425 of NW_011494625.1, forward strand.
CGCTCTGGGATCCTCTCCTTGTCTTTGGTGTCTCTAGTCTGGTTACTGTGTGTCTCTCCTGTTTATTGACCCTTTGGTGTATGTTGTGCTTTCCTTGTGGACTTGTGCCTTGCCAGTTCTGAAAGATTGTTGGCCATCTTATCATCTGATCCCACTGGGCTTCTAAACTCCCCCCCAGAACCCCAAGGGGGCACTCACTGGACCTCCCACGTCTTGCTCTCTTGTAGGCATCTCCTTGTTTTTTTGTTTGCATTCTGGGTATGTCCTTGGATCTCACTTCTGGTTCACTAATGAGCTGTGTCTAATCATCCATTAACTCATCCATTGAGTCTTTCATTTTAACAGTTGTATTTTTTGCTTCTAAATGTTCTGGTCCTCCGCCTCCCATCCTCATCAATCTGGCTGGCTTTCTTCCTCTTTGGTGTTTGTCTACTTTTATGACTGACTGACTTATGGTTGGGTTGGGTTGGAGGAAGTTCCTGGGGCTCATGGATATTTTCCTTGCTTACCGCAAGCCCAGTGAGGTGTTAAGAGTTGTATTTTATTGATGATCTAGTTATTTTGCAGTGAGAGTGCCTTTCGGAAACTTGTTTGCTTTTTTTTTTTTTTTGCCAGGATCTGAAGAAATGGTTCTGATTTGGAATTTGTGGTGTCACAAGTATGGATCAAGAGCTTGAGCCAACACTTAAGGTTTACCTAAAGATAGAATGCAAAGAAAGTGTGGATTTCAGGGGTAACTTTATGCAAATGGACGTAAGAGTTACAGCGAGTGCTTCTGAAAGTGTACGGCACTGTCGCTCTGCCTTCCCGCTCTACACACGATTCTTGTCTGACTTCCCTCCGCCTAAGGTTGGCCTGTGGGCTTGGCCGGAGCCAGTGAAGCCACAGCGTTTGGCCTGCTTGGCCCACCTCTGCCCCGCCCCCGTCCCTCCCCTGCCTCTGTGGTGCCAGGACACGGTGGCTTCACCAGCTGGGCAGCCCCAGTGCCCATCCTCATTCAGAAGCTTATCAGAATAGGTCACCGTTAGCAGGAAACCTCCCTTCTCTTGAGACTCTGGGTGACTCATTTCCTTTTTGTTTTGCGATACTGATGATTTGTGTTTGTTTAAGCATTACTTATAGGTAAGTAACGCATAAGTCAGTCAAGTAAGCATTACTTCCCAGGTGGCTCAGATGGTAAAGAAACCGCCTGCCAACGCAGGAGATGCTGGTTCGATCCCTGGGTCAGGAAGATCCCCTGGAGAAGGAAATGGCAACCTACTCTGGTGTTCTTGCTTGGAAAATGCCACGGAGTCTGAGGAGCCTGGCCGGCTAAGTCCATGGGGTCTCAGAGAGTCGGACACGAGTTAGCAACTAACAACAACGGTGCATGACTTTTTCTAGGTATTAAATATGATGAATATTTTCTCCTGGTAAGATTGGCTGTCTGTTTTTGGGGTTATGTTAGTGCCTCATCTATATGTTAGAGCTGTTAATAATTGCTGACTTTCAGCTGAAATACAAATGTTATATAGTGACTGGAGTTGCATTATTTGAAATTATACCATATATGTGAGAATTGTGCATTTAGGTGTCTTGTTTGAAAAGCCATATGGTGTTTTGGAGGAAAGTTATTTCTGAACTTGATACAAATAATTTGAAGGAAAAATGTGTTCCTGGAAAGAGTATTTGAAATATTGGCCACAGCATTTATGTTTACCTGCTGGGTGCAAAGTGTGTGTGGGGGGGGTCTAACCAATAGTGTCCTCTAGTTGGAGAAGTGAGCACGGTATTTTTGGGAAGTAGCTTTACTTTTTGTTTTTGCCACGTGAGGCTTTCAAGAGGTTGGTAGTTTGCAGCCTTTGTTGGTTGACAGCCCGGCTTCCCCACCCCGGGTTGGTTGCAGGTCACGAATGCCTTTGGTTACAATGGTAACGTTTTTCATCAGTAGATGACTGTTGGGAGTTCAGAGCAGCCCAGAGTTGCGGGCAGATTGTCTTAGCATGTAACTGATCTGGAAGCCTCAGCTGCTCAGAAAATGTGAGAACCAGGGCAGAAGTGCTCCTGACCATAACAGGTTGTCACACCGCAGACGCACCGAACGCTCCAGGTCTCTCTCGGAGGCCGATCCCCTGTATTTTCGGCACGATGCGCTTGGGCTCCCTGGCTTCCTTAGTGTGTTAGGAGCAGAGAGCTGCAAGGGGAGAGGGAGCCGCTGAGGGCAGGTGAGCCGGCCTGAGGGAGTGGCTCTCGAGACAGGCTGCAGAGGGACACTGGCGGTGGCACCTGTGGTCACAGATCACAGGGACTCCTGAGCCCCTCCAGCTGCCGAAGAGCCTGTTTACAGAGAGAAAAGCCCTGGGTTGAAAAGAGAGATCAAAAATGACTTGTAAGAAGTTGGGGGATGTAAGCGACAGAGCTCAGTTTAATTCTGTGGTCATTTCTCCAAAGTGTCCCGCTCAGGGATTCCTGACAGTGGAGGAGAGAGCAAACGTCGTCATCAGGCAGGGAGGGAAGGGGGTTGCGGGCCCCACCTGGCTTTCAATCTTCTCATCCTCTGGAAACTTCTGTGGAGCCAACAGTGTGCTGCACGGAATGATCTTTGGCTTGACAAGTGTTTTAAGAGTGATTGCCAGTTAATGCTGCTCCATAAATCTTTGGGCCGGTTTGATGCTTCAGGAAGACGAGCCGGGAGTTGGTGTCTTTGTTCAGCTCCTCACCAGCCCCTTAACCCCGGGTTAAGGGCAGGGACAGGCCCTGTCCTCTTCCGTGGCGGCGCTGGGTGGCAGAAGGATTAGCTGATTTTGGTGAAATGTGAATGAAAATATTTGAACTGAGTCACCAACAAACAATTTAAGAAATCTTGTTTCAGCCCTTGTTTGTAACCCTTGACGTTGGAAAGACATTTAGTTTCTGTCTGAAGTTGTCTGGGTGTTGAATGAAGGTGCAGGGACAGTTTCCTCCTCTGCTTCTCCGAGGAGCAGGGTGCTGGCGCTGGGCCCGCCTGCTGCGTGCCTCCCGACCCTGGGCTGGCCAGAGCCCACAGGAAATGTCCTGTCTCCCGGGCTCCGTCCCTCATTGCTTGCTCCCTCCATCCTGCATCTCCTGTCCCCTCGGCTAGGTTGGTCCCTGCAGCCTGATTTCCGTCTGCAAAGAGCCCTTGGAGGCCCTTGACCCAAACAGGCCCTGGCTTGTTGCTCCGCTCGGAGCTCTGCAAGTGGGCGTCTGGCTGCCCCCTTGGCTCACCTCACTTCTCATCCGTGCGGTTCAGAGGGAACCCCCTGACCTGCCTGACACCTCAGAGTCCCGAGGAGGCGGCCCTGGCTCTCCAGTCCCCCCACCCCCCAGACTTAGTCCTCTGACTTCCCTCCTCTCGCGGGTGTACCCTTTGCACTCACAGCAACAGGTATGACTGTTGCGTGATCACTCTTAAGGGAGGCGCAGCGTGTGCGGAGGTGGGGTGCTGCCTTGACCAGGACTTGCGGAGCCTCCTGTCTTGGTGTATACAGGTGTACATAGGCAGTCAGCGTAGACGCTGACCGGCACAGACGGGAGAAGGCCCCCTCCAGAGTTACCTGCACCACTGGCTTCCGCTCCTCCTCGAGCTTTCTGAGACAGTAGCGTTTCCTCCAGCTGGGGGAAATGCCGGAGTCGACCAGCCCCCCTTTCTTGCTGGCCCAGCTGTGTGACCTGACAAGCCTCCCCCAAAGGCTCCTCTGTGTCCCCCCGGGGACAGAAGCCTCAGAGAGTCGCACTAAAGCACCCGCTGCCCGAGGAGAAAGGGGCTTGAGATCCTCGTGTGGGTGCAGGTGGGCTTCAGGGGCCGTGTGCACTGGGGGCTGGTGGCCCCGGGGGCGGCTGCAGGGTCTGCTCTGAACGGAAGCTCTCGTCTGATCTCTCTGTCTCCCTGGGTCAGGGGACGGGAGCCGAGGTCTTCTCCTCCCGCCTGCTGCTCTGCTGTGCTCTCCCCTTCCTGCACATCAGGCAGTGCAGCGTTGAACTGTTCACGGAAGTTTAATGAGAGAACTGAGCGAACAATAGCATCGCTCTGTCTTTCCAAACCAACTTCTGAACTGAATCCAGCTTTGCTTGCCGCTTATCTGTCGTCCCTCCGCTTTCCTGGAAGGTTTTGTCCTGAGTGGGAGACGGAGTTCTCAGTCCGGTTGGACGTCGTTCTCGGTCTCGGCTGGGTCATCGGTCAGGTTTCTGCTTGTCTGCTACGTGTAGGAGGTTAGTAATGATACAGAAACACGGGGAACCTGTGGGGAGGTTTACCCTTCTCTGTGTCCCACATACTTTAGCAGGGGTTAGTGAGGAGCTCTTTGGTTAACATTCTTAAACGATGTATGGGTTTGTTAAAAGTGGCATTTGAAAAATTTCTTCAAGAGAGTTTATGATGATACCCTTTAAATGTGAACCTTGCTTAAACCTTAAAAAACTCTTTAAGTTTGGATGATCGGTTAACCACGATGTGACATTCTGTCTGTGTAGGTGGTGCCCGTGATAAAGGACCTGCCTGCTAGTGCAGGAGACACGAGAGACGCAGGTTTGATCCCTGGAGGAAGGAATAACAACCTGCTCCAGTGTTCTTGCCTGGAGAATCCCATGGACAGAGGAGCCTGGCGGGCTACAGTCCATGTGGTCACACGCCTGAAGCGTCTTAGCACACACGCAGATCTTTTGCAAGCTTTATGAAAGTTTCTCAGAGTCTGGGAGGCGTTACCCCGGGTGAGTTAGGGTTTATGTTAAGGTGTTAGAGATTATTCTCCAAGACACATGCTAGCTAAAACCTTAACAACAACAAAAGGAATCCAGTAACTGTTCTTGCCATGAGCACTGGAGTTTTAAGGGTTTCTTATTTCTTGAACTCATGATAGTATAAGTTAACAGACAATGGTGGTTCAAAAAAACAAGCAGGATCCCAACCAGCATCCTCCCTTGCCTTTCTCCCCATGGCCTCCATCCTTGGGATCACTAAGTAGACGTAGAGAAGATGTGACTAAAACAGCAACATTTTCTCATGTGGCTCCTGGGAGCTCCCGGGAATTACTGTGCCCAGCAGCGTGGAAGTCTCTGTATGGACCTCAAACTGGTGACTAATTATAGGGTAGAGAATGAACGGGCTTTGTATGAGATTAAGGGAATTTGCCAGGAGCAAGAACTTAATGCATCAACACAGATAACAGTTTTTGAATATCACCAAGGATTGTAGGTTGAACAGTTGGCTATAACGAAGCACAAATCACTGATGGAAAGAAAGGTCAGAGGTTCCACTCGCCCAGAATTTTGTCCAAAAGAGAATTTGAAAGTGTGTGGGAAACCACTCTTGATTTACAGCATATCACCAGCTTAACTCACTAAAACTTTATAGTTTAGAATTACTCTGATTCTTTCTCAGATTCATTTTCTGTGAATTTTTGGCGCCATGGGGGCTATTCAAAAGGCTGTCTGAGGGCAATCCTAAAAGAGGAGAAAGTCCCGAGAATGTTTGGTGTTGTCAGCAGCTTCTTTGAAATAGTTTGGTCTCTTAAGGTCACTTCTACTTGAATTAGCTGACGCTCGTTTGGCAGGCAGGTACTTTGAATTTGATGGTCTCATCACCGTACTCAGGGTTTGTACATAAAGGTTCTGTGCGTGTCTAAGGAGAAAAGAAGGTGGAAGTCAAAGGGGGAAAAAAGCATCCCCTGCTCTAACAACCAGGTTATCCAGCATAAACCATAGAGGCCCATCGTTAGGGACAGCTCTGTGCATGAATGCAGATAGAAGGGTGCATTTACAAGTCACAGTTATTTCATAAGAACAGAATTATATCCGTGCTGCTCAGAAGACACACAGACGTTAGCACTTAAGGAGTTGTGTATCATGGTATAAAAACCTTTTTATGTTAATCGGTTCATTTTTCTTATTTTTTTCTTGACTTGTTGAAGTTCTTTGTAATTAATCCTCGTTGTTATTTGTCTTGTAAATATGCATGCATCCTCACTCTTAAAAGATTTTAAAATCCGTAACATACGTATTTCACCCACAAAGTTAATGAAAATTTACATTTTAATGTGATCCAGTTTTTCTTCCTCATTTCATTTCTCATTTAGGAAATGCTTCCTATCCCCAGATCACTGTCGTCTTCTCATCCACAACTTTTGCGTCTTATGGTGAGAAAGCCCCGCGGTTTGTTTTCATGGTGTGTGCTGGGATCTGGTTTGTCTTTCAGCTGTGGATCATCTGCTGGGTCTGTTGAACTGGTCACCCTCTCCCCGGACCTGTCTGCCCCTCTGCCGTGTGTGAAGTCTCCGTGTGTGTGCACATGCGTGCACCAGTTTCTTCTGTTTACCTGATGTTTGTCTCGCCCTGATCACACCTGACTGTTGTATTCGGTACGGCTTTATAATAAGCCTGGGAAACTTGCCCTGCCGGATATGCTGACCTTGTTCTCTTTTCTGAAAGATGGCTCAGCAGCTGGTGGTGGCGCGTTCTTCCTCTTCCCCGCCAGGCCGGGGCTGCGTGCGTGGGTCCCTCGGTGGCACTGGAGGTGCACAGTCCCACCCGGTGCTCAGCTTCTCATGGTGCCAGCAGGCTAAGTGGGGTGGCAGCCGGGGGCTCGGGTTGTGGGTTCATTTTATGTTGTCAGAGAAGGCCCCACCGATACTGTGACGTTTGGGGCTTGAAAAGGAAGGAATGCCCCTGGAGGCTGGTGTGTCTGGAGCTGGAGAGACAACTGGTACCTGAGGTCGGGGTCTGGGGTCCAAGCAGGGGCCCTTTGTACATGTGCCCAACACTCTGAGTTTGGTCTTTACTGAGGCGGGGAGCCTTGGGAGGGGTGACATACTCAAATTCACATTTTTAAAGGGTTGTATTGGATGCTGTTATATACAGAGAACCAGCTGGGGCGGGACTAGGGAGGAAGTAGAGTTGCTGGCGTTTGATACCCGGGGGGCGGGTGGAGTAGTGAGTGCTTGCCCCCGGGGTCTGTGTCGAAGGTGGAGCTGAGCCTGACTCAAGGATTGGGTGTGATGGAAGGAGAAGAAGCGGAAAGAACCCGGGGTTTTCCGGCTTGCGTCACTCGGAGAATGGGGTCGGCCAATTAGTTGTTCAGACAGGCGTGACTGCTCAGGGCTCGGCTTTCGTTTTGTCGCTGGGGAGATCTAAGGGGGTGAATAAGTGGGAGTTGGGTTTTGGACGCGTTAAGTTCGAGATGCCTTTTAGACATCCAGCATGGGTGGGCGGCAGCGGCGGCGCTACAAGCCTAGCGTGTAGGGCACGCGCTTCGGCGGGAGGTGCTTTTGGGGGATGTCCGCCTCTGCAGAGCTGGTGCGATTCCCCTCACTGACCTGGACTCGGAGTTCGTCCGTCCTCATTGGATAAACCTGGGGCTTCTCAGGTGGCGCAGTGGTCACAGAACTCATCTGCCGGTGCAGGACACACAAGAGACTCGGGTTCGATCCCGGGGTCAGGAAGGTTTCCCGGAGGAGGGCATGGCAGCCGGCTACAGCCCGCGGGGTCGCAGAGTGGACACGACTGAGGCGAGTCAGCCCCCACGGGTACGACCGTGGTTTTAAAAGCGGGGGAAGGAGGGTCCCCAGGCGGTGAGTGGAGGTGGGGAAGAGACAGGGAAGTTGGATGTTGCGTCCATTCTTACGTAGAGCTGGCGGGGCGGGGGATGAAGATGCTGTGGAGGAGACCCAGAAGCGGTGTGGGCAGCAAAGCAGGAGAAAGACGGCGGCGCGCCGCGGCAGGTGAGGAGCACTTCCGGGAGGAGGGACGACTGTGTTGTGTGCCGCTGGGACGACCTAGGATTGACCTGTAGGTTTGGCAGCGGCTGGTGGGGGAGTCCAGGGACTCCACCTGGCGTGGGCTCGTGAGAGCGTGGGAAAAGAGAGACGGAGGCAGTTCTCAGGACCAGTTTTTCCAAAAGGGAGCCAGGAGGGCTGGGTAGGCTCCACAGTTTGTTTGCTTTAAGATAGAGATTATAGTGTTGTATGATGCTGGGGAGGAGCTAATGGGAAGGAGAGATGAATGAATCAGGAGATGGGGGCGGGAGGGTGGAAGCTGTCTCTCTCTCACCGCTCCCCACCTTTTGGTTCTTAACTAATGTTTTATTACCCACTTTTAAAAGTTCTTCACAGCCTTTCTTAGATTTATTCAGTTACATTTTCTAACTAGTTAATAATTTGTGCATGGGAAGGCTGTTTATGCTCCATCGCTGTGTCCAGCCACCTTTTTGAACTATCTCATTTGAAAATATAGTGGATGCTTTTGGATTTATATGTAGATAATCATCTTGTGGAAATAGGGATGACCGTATACTTTTTCTTTTCAAATTTATACCTGTTAGTTGTTAACCTTGTTACTTTGGCTGGGCCATCAGTACAGTGTTGAGTATCAGTTATAAAAACAAGCATTCTTACTTTAAATTCTGAGAGTTCTATAAAATTTTATTATTAAGGAAAAGCTGTAGATAGTTGCTAAGATACCTTTTTTAAAAAAGAATCTGGTTGAAGTTCTCTTATTTCTAGCATGTGAGGAATTCTTAATCCTGAATGGTTGATGAATTGTATGGGATGTGCTTTCTGCATTTATTAAAGATTGTCATTTCAGCCCCTCGTTCCTTTGAATATTTTAATGTATATTAATATATTATCTGATGTTAAGCCATCCTTGCATTTTTGGGATAAACGCTAGTCATACTGTATTATTGTATGTGTTGTAATAGTCCCTTGAAAGAAAGGTAACCAATTTATTTTTTAAATTATGAAACACTTGCTGAATCCTTGAATTTTCTGTGTTTTGATTTTCTATTTCTGAGATTTTCACCTGTCTATAAAATCATCTGAACTTCTGTTTCCTTTTAAAATGGAAGAGCTATTTGATTATTCATTAGAGAATTACCTTGTATTGATTTATTGGTGCTTTCTATTAAGTCACTTGCAGACTAAAGTTTTTTATATTAGAGTATTTTAGGATATTTAAAAACCTATACATACTGGATCTATGATTATATACCTTGGACATGCTTTTGTTTTTTTGTGCTTTTTTCTTACAAATATTTTATCTCATTTGATTCTTTTTAAAAATAATTCATTTTTTGTTTTATTGATTCTGTATATCTTCTACCTTATTGCTTGCTCTTGGTTTCCTTCTACCTTCTTTTGTTCTCTGGTTCTTTTCCTCGCTTACTGAGTTGAACATATGCTGTTCTTTAATGAAGGCTTTAAAATTACCTTGTGAGCTCAGCTTTAGCCACATCATACAAGTTTTATTTTTTAAACCTTAAGTCTCTTTAGATTTTTCTATTTATTTAAAGTAAATTAACTTGTTTGCTTGATTAGGATTCTTTTTTCATGTTTTAAGATCCAAAAACTATTAAAAAAATTACAGCCCCACAAGGAGTTTGTCTATTTTTGAGTACTTAAATGTACTTAAATTTAAATATTCTTAAAGTGAAAATATTTCTTTACTATGTACTTTCTAATTGAATTACCCTGTGGTCTTTATGAAATTTTAATTCTGGAGGTTTCCTTCTGTGATCTTATAAAAGGGATTAAGTTCAAGATTTGTTTGGTTCAGAGTTGTGTGTGTGTGTGTATATATACTCACACACACAACACACACACACGTGCGTGTGAAAGGTTAGGTGTTTATTGAGCATTGACTGTACACCCTGCAATGTGTAGTGCTCCTTTGAATGAATTTTTTTCCATCAAATTTGTTTCCATATGTTGCTACACTAACATGTTTTGGGTAGTATTTTCTAGTCATATCTTTTTCCTTTTTAATTTAAAAAAGTCTGGTTCTATTTAGAAGTGTCTCTTGATAGCAACATATAGTAAGATTTTTAACACTTCAGTGTGATGTCTTTTATGAGCTTAGTGTTACGCTTTCTGAACCATTTGGGCTTGTTAAAATGTTTGCTCTTTTATCCTTTTTTTCCCCAGTCATTTGTTGGTTTGAGAGGTTTTTCTGTATGGATTGGGTATTTCTTCATTCTTCTGGTTGGAAGATACAGATTGTTGACTGACCTTGTGGTTGCCATTAATTTTTAAAAAATCTGCTTAACTGTTAATCCGAATGATCGAATCATTCAGTGATTTCTTCTGAAATGTGACAGGGACATTGTATTCTTTACCTTTTGAGTATATCTATTCACTGCATCTTATGCTCACTGAGAATGTTTCTGTTCTTTTTAATGTACCAGAAGTGGGATATGCATGTAATATGTTTTAGTTAAGTTTATCTGTCTTCCTTGAGAGCATAAAGGACATACCTCACTATTCTTCATTGAGATCTCCAACCTCACCTCCACTTGATCAAGATTATTGTCTAGTATTTGTTCTCTTTTAAAAATAAACCAATAAAAAAAAAAATCACAAGTTTGAATGTTTGTTTCACTTAGCTCTTCCTTGTATGTGGACTGACTTTTGTTCCTGAATCGCATGTTACTTTCTTTCCGTTTTTCTCTTTCTTGAGATATAATTTGGATACCACAGAATTCCTTCTTTTAAAGTGTAAAGATCCATGGTTTTTACTGTATTCACACATCTGTACTCACTTTCAGTCAGTTCAGTCGCGTCTGACTCTCTGCGACCCCATGGACTGCAGCACAGCAGGCCTCCCTGTCCGTCACCAGCTCCCAGAGCTTACTCAAACTCATGTCCATCAAGTCGGAGATGCTATCCAACTATCTCATCCTCTTTCGTCCCCTTCTCCTCCCACCTTCAGTCTTTCCCAGCATCAGGGTCTTTTCCAGTGAGTCAGCTCTTCACATCAGGTGGCCAAAGTATTGGAGTTTCCACTTCAGCATCAGTCCTTCCAATGAATGTTCAGGACTGATTTCCTTTAGGATGGACTGGTTGGATCTCCTTGCAGTCCAAGGGACTCTCAAGAGTCTTCTCCAACACCACAGTTCAAAAGCATCAGTTCTTTGGTGCTCAGCTTTCTCTATAGTCCAGCTCTCACATCCATACATGACTGCTGGAAAACCATAGCCTTGACTAGACGGACCTTTGTTGCCAAAGTAATGTCTCTGCTTTTCAATATGCTATCTAGGTTGGTCATAACTTTCCTTCCAAGGAGTAAGCGTCTTTTAATTTCATGGCTGTAGTCACCATCTGCAGTGATTTTGGAGCCCCCCAAAATAGTCTGCAACTGTTTCCATTATTTTCCCATCTATTTGCCATGAAGTGATGGGACCAGATGCTATGATATTCATTTTCTGAATGTTGTTTTAAGCCAACTTTTTCACTCTCCTCTTTCACTTTCATCTAGAGGCTCTTTAGTTCCTCTTCACTTTCTGCCTTAAGGGTGGTATCATTTGAATATCTGAGGTTATTGATTTTCTCCCGGCAATCTTGATTCCAGCTTGTGCTTCCTCCAGCCCAGCGTTTCTCATGTTGTACTCTGCATATAAGTTAAATAAGCAGGGTGACAATATACAGCCTTGATGTACTCCTTTCCTGATTTGGAATCAGTCTGTTCCATGTCCAGTTCTAACTCTTGCTTCTTGACCTGCATACAGATTTCTCAAGAGGCAGGTCAGGTGGTCTGGTATTCCCATCTCTTGAAGAATTTTCCACAGTTTATTGTGATCCACACAGTCAAAGGCTTTGGCATAGTCAATAAAGCAGAAATAGATGTTTTTCTGGAACTTTCTTGCTTTTTTGATGATCCAGTGGATGTTGGCAATTTGATCTCTGGTTCCTCTGCCTTTTCTAAATCCAGCTTGAACATCTGGAAGTTCACGGTTCATGTACTGTTGAAGCCTGGCTTGGAGAATTTTGAGCATTACTTTGCTAGCATGTGAGATGAATGTAATTGTGTGGTAGTCTGAACATTCTTTGGCATCGCCTTTCTTTGGGATTGAAATGAAAACTGACGTTTTCCAGTCCTGTGGCCACTGCTGAGTTTTCCAAATTTGCTAGCATATTGAGTGCAGCACTTTCACAGCATCGTCTTTGAGGATTTGAAATAGCTCAACTGGAATTCCATCACCTCCACTAGCTTTGTTCATAGTGATGCTTCCTAAGGCCCACTTGACTTCGCATTCCAGAATGTGTGGCTCTAGGTGAGTGATCACACCATCGTGATTATCTGGATCATGAAGATCTTTTTGTACAGTTCTTCTGTGTATTCTTGCCACCTCTTCTTCATATCTTCTGCTTCTGTTAGGTCCCTACCATTTCTGTACTCATGTTACCATTACCTAATTTCAGAACATTTCCACCCCTCAGAGAGAAGCTCCATACCCATTGGCTGTCAGTCCCCGCCCCTGGGCCCCTGGGCCCCTGGGCCGCACTAGTCTGATTTCTCTGTCAGTCTGTCTGTACTGGGCGTTTCAGGTAAATGGACTCATGTACAATATGTGGTTTTTCTGCCTGGTTTCTTTTCTGATATGCTAATGAGTTAGCATAATGTTTTCATGTATCAGTATATTGCATCTTTTATGACTGAATAATGTGCCATTTTGTGACTAAACCACGTTTTGATTATTCATTCATCATTGATGGATATTTGAGTTACTTCTATTTGTGTGTGTGTGTGTGTGTGTGTGTGTGTGGAGTAATCCTGCAGTGAACGTTTATGTAGAAGCTTTTATGTGAATATATACTTTCAGTTCTCTTGGATATGTATTTAGGGGTAGACTGTGTCACATCTTTTAATTATTTTAGCAAGGATTTGAGGTAGTAAATTCTTGACGTTTGTACATCTAAAGATAATCTTACTATTGTCATTGTTAATGACTTTTTAGCTGGGAATAGATTTTATTGGTTGACAGTTAAAGTTTATTAGCTTTGCAGCTGATGAAAAATCTGCCCTTTTCTTTCTAAGTCATCTGAGTTTCTGGTGGTTTAAGATTTCTTACCCATGATAGTTCCGTAGTTTTATTACTGTGAGTCTAAGAGTGGATATGATACACTTTTGATCTGAGTCTGTGAACGATGTGAGGATGTTTGGTCCTTTTAATCTTTGTTACTGCCTTGAGGAATTGTGTCCGTGTGTTCATACAGTAAAATAGGTCTAGTTTCCTCTCCTTGTTTTATGTCAGAGTTATGTTTGTATCATAAGAAGAGTTATGAAGCATTCCCTTCTCTCACTTTCTGAAGTTGGTTTTTATTCTTTATGAATGTTTACTAGAATTTATCAGTGGAACCGTCTGAAATTTTCTTTGTGTTGAATTAGATTATGAATTCACTATTTTTGGTTTTTGTGTTTGTCAAAGTTTAAATTCTTCATTTTAATTTTTCTGTTGGTTTTCTAGCTATATTTCATTGCTTTTTTTTTCTTGAGGGGTGTGTAGTGGTTGCTCTCTGGGGATTGCAAAATGCATTTTGGCTTTATCCCAATTTAGTTAGTATTGGTATTGAATCACCTTGGGTGAAACCCAGAGTTTCTTCAATAGTATATTTCAGTTTCCTCCCTTTTACCTGTCGTAGTAGCATCATATGTATTTCATCTAAATGGTTTTCCTGTAGTGTATTTCCATTTCCTCCTCTTATCCTCAGTATTGCGTATGTTACATTTATATACCTTGTAAACACATTGGTAGTGCTGTAATTTTTGCTTTAAGTTGTCATGTTTTATAGAAGCTGAGAAATTACGTATTATATATATACATCTCGTCATCCCTTGGTGTCCATAGGGAGTTGGTTGTAAGACGCCCACGATACCAAGTCTGCGTATACTCGTTTCTTATATAAAATGGTGTAGTGCTTTCATGCAATCTGTGCACATCCTCCTGTATCCTTTAAATCATCTCTAGATGACTTATGATATCTAATAGTGTAAGTGCTATGTAAATGGTGGCCAGTGTATTACAAATTCAAGTTTTGCTTTTGGGGACTTTATGGAAGTTTTTTTCCCTGAATGTTTTCAACCCACTCTTGGTTGAATAAGTGGATGTGGAACGTGTGAATAGTGTACTCACACAGTGACTGTCTCTGGTTTTATTTCTTCCTGTACATTTAAGTGACCATCTAGTGTGATTGCCATTCAGACAAGAGAACTTTTTTTTTTTTTTTTTAGCATTTCTTACAGTCACATCTGCTCGTGATAAATTGTTTTCTGTTAGAAAATGTCCTTGTTTCACCCACAACTGTAAAGAATAGTTTTGCTGGATACCAGAATTCTTGGTTGACAGGTTTTTTTGTTTTTTGTTTTTGCTTCCCCCTGCCCCGCCTTCTTTGGCGGTTAGAATATTTGGTTTCAGTGTCTTCAGACTTCCATAGTTTCTTAACAAGAAGTCAGTGTATGTTCTTATTTTTATTGTCTTTGTTTCCCTGTATATAATGAATCATTTTTCTTTGGCTGATTTCAAGCTTTTATCTTTGGCTTTTAGCAGCATGACCAACATGCGTCTTAGTAGTTCTGTCTTTATTCTGTTCAAGGTGTGTTGAACTTCTGGTGGATATTTCAGACATCTTCAGAAATGGTTTCCGTTTCTCTTCTGGGATTCCAATTAGTGTGTTGCTTCCTGCTGTCACACGTCTTTGAAGATTCTACTCATCTTTCAACCCTCTCTTGCCTTCAGGTTCTTCTGTATTCAGGGTCACTACAGATGTTAGAAGAAAGCATCCGTTTGTTGTTCAGTCCGTCTGCCGAGTTCATTTTACTGTTTGTCTTGTTCATCTGTTTCTCTGTTGACACCTTTATACGTTTACGCACTGGTTTCGTATTTGCCTTCAAGTCCTTTGAGCTTATTTTCCAAGTCTTCTGAACTGTTTGTTGGTGGCCTTAAATCCCAAATCTAGGCTCACTTGGAGCCGGTTTCTGTTGACTGTCTTCTTATCTGCATGTGGGTCACTCTTTGCTGTGGTTTTGCTTGTCTAGTTGAAAACTAGACATGTTATAGTGACCCTGGACTGTGGCATTCTTCTGAGGATTATTGGAGTTTTATTAGGTTGGTGCAAATACATAATCATGGCTTCAGACCATGAATCTTAAATCATTGTATCTAGGACATGAGTCTGAGTAACCTCTGCGAGGTAGTGAAGGGTGGGGAAGCCTGGCGTGCTGCAGTCCATGGCGTCACAAAGTTTTGGACACGACTGAGTGGCTAAACAACAAGGCTGAGACACATCGTTACTCATCAAAACAGGAACCATTACAAGCAACACATTTCCAATTAGAAATGTTTGTTTATGCCATAGGAATAAAGAAAAAACCCATGCTTCGGGATTCATTGAACTCTAGAAAGCATTTTCTGCATTCTGCTGCTTGTGGAAGCATTTTCCTTGCCAAAAGTTGTCAAGGTGCTTGAAGAGGTGGCTGTTGGTTGGTGAGAGGTCAAGTGAGTATGGTGGATGGTGAAGCTTTGTAACCCAGTTCGCTCAGCTTTTGAAGCGTTGGTTATATCTAGTGCAGTCGGGTTGTTGTGGGAACGCATTGGGCTGTTTCTGTTGACCAGTGCCAGCTGCAGGCTGTGCAGTTTTTGGTGAATCTCATCAGTTTGCTGAGTATACTTCTCGTATGTAATGCTTTTGCAGGGGTTCAGAGATCCTGTCGTGGATTAGACTGGCAGCAGACCACCAGACAGTGGCCAGGACCTTTTTTTGGTGTAAGTCAGGCTTTGGGAAGTGCTTGGGTGCTACTTCTCAGTCCAGCCACTAAGCTGGTTGTTGCCAGTTATCCTAGATAATCCACTTTTCATTGCATGTCACAATCCGATCAATTTGTTGACCGGTTTGTTGTTGTTGCACAGAATAAGAGAAGAGGACACTTCAGAACGACGGGTTTTTTTTTTTTTTTCTGGTCAGCTCATGAGGCTCTCTGGAGAAGGAGATGGCAACCCGCTCCAGTATTCTTGCCTGGAGAATCCCAGGGACGGAGGAGCCTGGTGGCCTACAGTCCACAGGGCTGCAAAGAGTCAGACACGACTGAGTGACTTAACACACTTATCAAGCCTTTTCACCTTTCGGATTTGCCTCAAATGCAACCATAGAAGGGTTGATGTTGAGTTCTTGAGCATCTTCCCGTGTAGTTTTAAGAAGATCAGCTTCAACATTCTCTCAGTTGGTCATTGTCAACCTGCATTGTCTGGCCACTACGCTTCTCATCTTCAAGGCTCTCGTCTCCTTGCAAAACTTGTTGAACCACCACCGCATTGTACATTTGTTAGCAGTTCCTGGGCCAAATGTGTTGATGTTGTGAGTTGTCTCCACTGCTTTACAACCCATTTTGAACTCAGATAAGAAAAATCGCTCAAATTTGCCTTTTGAATAACGTAGTTTCCATAGCTTAAAGTAAATATAAGATAAACAGCAAGTTAGAAATCGTCAGCAAAAAAAACGTAAAGCAAGAAATGTGCGTTAAATGTGGTTATGTTATACATCATTTTAAGAATGTGTTCCAGTATCAGATGGCAAATTTCAACAAGCAAAAACCATGATTAATTTTGCACCAGCCTAATATTATAGCAGTTATTAATAAATGCTTGGAGTCAAGCTGTGAAGTTCATTTTTCCTTTGATAAGCATTTTACATCTCTGATCTGTTCTTGGCTTTTTGATGTTTCTTCATTCTCACACCCTGGGCCTGTAAGATTTGGAAGTTGGCTTACCATCCAGGTAGAGATGGCCTTGCTCTCTACATGGTCTTTCTTCTGGGGTTTCCCTGGGTTCTAGTTGCTCTGCCAGCTTTGGGCTTTGTACTTTGACGTCTCAAGCCTTCTACAACCGCAGCTGAGCACAGTTGGGACAGAGCGTCACATTCGCAGATCTGGCTCCGTGCTCCTCTTCAAATGAAACGGTTTCTCACTCTCTCCGACTGCTTTCCCCAGGCCACTGGTGGTTCCCTTTGAGCATATGCAGTTCAGCTGCCAGCCGGAGATTTCAGCACTTAATGCCCCAGATTTGAGTGTTGCTCCTTCTACGATTCTGGTGCTGCCTAAGAGTCCTGACTCTCTCGTTGCTTTCCCAGCTCTGAACTCTGGTGCCTGGGGCACCTCCCCCTGCTAAGGGTCTGGTCTTCTCCCAGCTCCATGTTTGCAGCCCTAACTCTGGGGATTAGGCAGTGTCCTCAAGCCAAGGAAACACATAGTTACCTTTCTTAGACCTTAGGGTTGTTACTTTTGAGATTTAACCCTTTCCCTGGCTTCTGGATGAAATGGCATCACTGACTTGATGGACATGAGTTAGAGCAAGCTCCAGGAACACAGGGAAGCCTGGCGTGCTGCAGTCCATGGGGTTGCAAAGAGTCAAACACAACTGAGCAACTGAACTGAACTGGCTTCTGTAAGCACTGTCTTTAGGTAGCTTTTAAAATTTTTTTTTCCAGTTCATGTTTCATAAATGTTATCAGTGTTCTCATGACCACCTCAGTCCTCCTGCCATTATAGAGAACTGACTTTTGGTTTGTTAGGAACTATGAGGGAACATTTATGTGTTTCAAGAGCATGTCTTCCTGTGTGCTTTCATTGCTTTTTTCCTTTTTTTCTTTGTAATATGTTTGTGTGAGGTTCAACCATTGTCCTTTTTCTGCTGTCCATTTTTATTTAAAAGTACCCTCTGCACTTCCGGAAGGGGGCGCGGGTCAGGAGAGGGTTTCCCGAGGCGTGGCCCCGAGCTCCCTCTTGTTGGCATGCGGCCTGGTCCTCCTGAGACCTGGCTCCGCCCTGCACCCTCGCCTTCAGCTCTCACCTGGACTTCCTCTGTCCGCTGCCCCAGCCGTCTGCGTCTGCTCAAGTTTTAGCCAGTCCCCGGCGGTTTCCCTCAGCGGAAGTAACTCTCCCCGCTGGGTCTTGAGAACTCCGAGGGCCTAGCCGGCCGCAGGCCCCTGAGCCCTGGCCTGGATTCCGCACTCACCCGTGGGTGAGTGTGCAGAGGTTGCCCGCTGTGGGTGTGCCATGCTCTCCAGGGTCCCTGCCGATGGTGCTGGGGCTCCT
>NW_011494625.1:379374-402547 GCF_000754665.1 Bison bison bison
CCGTCCATGCCCTGTGGCTTCCCACCTGCACAGATCGTGGCCCATTGGAGTCTCGTGGCTCTTCATGATTTTTCCCTTCTCAGGAGTATTTTTGTGGTTTGGGGTCTTCTGGCTATTCCTGAAGATTTTGATAATTTTTTTAGGGCCTTGGGAAAACTGACACCCTCTCCTTTCCCCATCCTCCCTGAGTTCCTGCTGTCTTGAGAGGAGACGGGGCCTTTGCTCTGCTTGAGGCCGGAACGTGGGTCAGAATTCTTGCCCGCTCTCACGCCAGCTCCCTCCTGCGGCCGGGGCTGACGATGATGAGCGTTCCCTGGTCGTCCCTCTGCTGGGGGTAGGGCGGTGGGTGGGACGCCTGGCGTCTCAGCTGTGCCTGTGGGTCTCTGGCCTCACGTCCGGCCTCGCAGGTTCCGTCTCCGGGCCTCTGGATCACCAGGCGTCCGTGGGAGCCTTCAGGGAGGCACCAGACTGCAGATCGAGTTTACCCTGCTTCATTGTTGCATTTTCATGTTTGTGTTCTTAAAGGTTTTCCTGCTTGCCCGCTTTCGAATGGTACACTTTAAAATAACTCAGCGTTTCTTTGCTTGTTGAACTAGAAGGACTAGTTAAGGCATTTTGTCCACCATAGTGGCAAAAATGAAAATTTCATTTCTTTTTCCGTGATGTGTGTCATTACTTGGCATGCCTTCTCTGCTCTCTTAGCCTTTCTGATTTTTGAAATACCTTTTGTTCTTTGTGCGTGTTCTAAGAGTTTGCCATCTTCCCCTTAGGAAGCCAGTGTATGTGCCGTAACTTTTGTGAAGCTTGGGCTTTCAGTCACTTAGTGACATAGCTGGTGTAGATAAAAGGCAGAGAACAATGTGGTTAGACTACTCGCCACATTTCAGAGGCTCATAGACTATTAGTGAGAAAGGTCTTTGGCAGTCACCTTGCCGGATCCACCCTCTTGCAGTTCTCCCCACGAGGATGCAGTAGCTGAGATTCAGAGAAGCTCCTGTTGAAGTGCAAGACTCCAGGACCTCCCCTCAGACATCCTCACATCCCTGCAAAGCGGGAGGTAGTCACGCCCTCTGAGAACAATTTATGTTACAGAACAGAGGCCTCGGTCACCCCATCAGGTCAGCGGTCCAAGGGCCGGAGAGACCCGGCTCTGGTCCCGGACGTTTGCCTTCTGCTGTCCCAGGAGGAAAGGCTAGCTCAGGCTGTCGGATCTGCTTGGGATTTTGTGTTTCTTCGTGGGTAGTCTTAGCATTGCTCTCTCCACCCGGTGGACAGCAGAATAGCCCTCGCTCTGCCTTTTCTAGCTTGTTTCTCGGAGTTGAGTAACATGCGTTGGCTATTAAAGGGGCAGGAACCTTAGCCCCACCCAGTCTCCGTGCCGTGCCAGTTGTAGGCATGTGTTCCGTGTGTGTCTTTCAGTGGCAGATTAACCCCTAAGAGTAATTGAGCTCAATGATTTATCTGTTTTTTTTTTGTTAGTTCATCACTTAAATGAAAACACACAGAAAATCCTGCAGAACTCTTGGCCGTGTAGCTCGGATGTTTACTGCATCTCTGTGTCTCTGCCCCGTGTGTCCCGGCTTTCTCCCCGCGTGGTACTTCCTCTGCGTTCCCCCTGTTTCCTTGTAGTACGATAGGGAGAAGCAGATTTCCTCGACTCCGTCCTGCAGTTGGTTTCTGCACACCTGACATTGTTTGCACGTTGAGTTCAGCTGTATTTGTTTTGAATCTGATAAAACAGGGAGGAATTGTTTCTTGAAGCTCCATGGTTAACAATGGCTTTAGCTTGAATAAAGGTTTGAATTATATTTTCACATTAGACAAAAAACTAGGCTAGACTAGACCGTGCTTTTGAATGGGAATAATGCCTATATAAACCAGAGTCTATTTCAAGACACTAAGACCTATTAATATGCTAATCAGAGAGTGAATTAGCTCCCACCCGCCCAACCTGATGAGTAAATTTTGCTTTTACTTTTAGAAATTTCCGAAACCGAGTTTGATAGCTCGTGTTCATCCAGCTCTTGGCGGTGAAGGTACCTGGTTGGTTAAAGGGGGGCAAGAACGTGGTTGCTGGGAACGGCCTGGAAGGCCAGGTCAGGACTTAACCTGGAGCAGGCGGTGCTTCGGGGTCAGATCCCTGGCTTGTCAGGTCCAGGCCTGGAGACGCTTTCCTAGCTGTCACTGTAGAAGGGGCCTGTCTGCACGTTTGTTAATTCTTCCGTAGTTAAGAACGATTTCCTCTGGAAAGATTAATTAGCAGGAATATTCGATAGAGGTGATGCACACAGTAAGCCACGTGAAAAACTTCTGCATTATGTTGCATAGATACGACTTCAGATAAAAATAGCAGCTGTTTATTTTTAATAAACTTACTTTAAAAATTTCAGCAGAGATAGAATACTTGATTTAAAATAGTGTTTGTAAGAGTACCTCTGCAGTGGGGGTGGGCCGTCACCGCCAGCTTAAGTTCCCTCCAAGGGGACTCTTCTGGCCAATTACCGAGCGTCTTCTGAGGGCAGAGCTGCCACCCCCCCCCCGCCCCCCACTGTGATCTGACTCCTGGGAGAGCCCTAGCATCCAGGAGTGAGACTCTCAGGGGTGGCCTATAGTGGTTTTTTAAACTAGTTTTTAATGACACCACACTTAGCCACATTGTTCTTAGACAGGAAATGTGAACGTTATCAGTAAGGCAGGCGCCCTCTTTCACCCCGGCTCCTGATCTCCTGTCTTCTCACCCCCGCCCCCTTCCCACCCCAGCGACCCCTGGATCAGTCTCCTTGGGAGCTTCCAGAGCATCTTGCACCCTCGCTCCGCTCAGTCGTCAGCATCTCGTGGAGCTGCTCAGAGATGTAGAAGCTGCGAACCTGGGCTCAAAACCTGCCTTCTAACAAGACTCCTAGGTTTTTGTACCCTGTGATTTTGTGTGCATACAATGAGCGTAGAAGACACTGCCAGCACATTTACAGTTTACACCAGTGGTCTTACTGTTGCAGCGTTCTCCATCCCCAGAATGCCCTCGGAAGCGTCTAACGGTCTCTGCTTGGTGTCCGGTGGGTCCATCTCTTGACCCTCCTTGTGCATCGTCAGGTGCCCGTCACTTCCCCGCTGGAGGACGTGAGCCTGTCTGCAAGCCCTGTGTTTTTCTGAGACGCCCAGCACCACGGTGAACTCTCCGGGGTGCTGTGTCTCATGTACACACGCCGAGGAAATAGCTGGATGGAGGAGTGTGAGCATTTTTAATTTAAAATTGCCCTCCAGAGTGGCTATGTCAGTTTGACTCAGTTTGTTTTGGTGGCCAATTTGCATATTCTTTATTTATAACATTGTTTTAATTACTGCAGCTTTGTGTTTTCGTATCAAGTTTCATATCAAGTCCTGTCTTTCTTGGGATTCAGAATTATAATGACTTAAATTTCACGTTTGTCTTCTATAGGAAATTTAAAATCAGCCTGTCAGGTTTTGTGAAAAGTTCTTTTGGAGTTTCCATGGCAGGAGATTGTATTGAATTCTAGATTCATATGGATTGGAAGTTGGAGCCTTCTGCTGTTCATGCCTGAGCATGGTGTCTCTATTTTAGCTGTAATTTCTTCCGCTGAAGCTTTATAGTTGGCTGTGTGTGTGTCTGTGCATTTACGTACATGTGGGTTGCGTATGGTAGTTTTGTTTTCTGTTAGGTTTATTCTTAGGTAATTTTTCTAGCTGTTATGAATGAGAGTTCTTAAAAGATTAGCTTTTCATTGATTGCCAGCCTGTAGGAAAATCACCGGGGTCCTTTTGCGTGTTGATCTTGTGCCTGGTTCTCTTGCTCGACGCTAATCGTTTTAATCATCTGTTAGACCGCCAGGATCTTCTGAGTAATTACGGTTTTATACATAGGTCCCCCTTAGTATTTACACATGGATTTCACTTTCTCACCCAAAGTGGGCTGAGGGCTCGTGGGCGGCAGGACAGGGGACACCAGCCATCACTCTGTTCACTCACCAGGAGCACGTCTAACACACCACCGTCAAGAGTGTGTGATTGTTTCTGAAAACATCTTGCAGTAGATCTTTTCCTATCCAGGTTTTTTTTTTTTTTAATTTGGCTAAGGAGTCTTTCTTAATTGTTTCAACCCATGCGAGCTTTTCCAACATCTGGTGATAATGTTTGCTTCACCCATACCTGAGAGCTTCCTTGTGGTTCAGCTGGTAGAGAATCCACCTGCAACGTGGGAGACCTGGGTTCGATCGTTGGGTTGGGAAGATCCCCTGGAGGAGGGCATGGCCACCCACTCCAGGATTCTTGCCTGAAGAATCCCATGGACAGTGGAGCCTAGTGGGCTACAGTCCATGGGGTCGCAAAGAGTCAGATAGACGGAGTGACCAACACACCCAGTCCTGCACCTGAGGGCAGGGATGGGTGTTGTCTCCTGAGTTCCCCGGCTGCTCCTGGGACCACGCCCCCTCACCGTTACTCTGCTGCCCCCGATGGCATTCAGTTTTGCTCACTTACATGTTTAGGAAGTTTAGATCTCTGCTCTGAAACAGACCCATCCTGTCTTTTTCACTTTAGGCTATTCTCCTTTGGTTTGGGTATCAATTGTTGTCAGAATGAAATTGTTTCCCAATATTTTGATGGAATTCATCTGAAGATCTCTATCTCAGACTCGTGTACAGAAGCTTTGGTGCTGTGACATTCGTGTTTTTTATTTCTGATAACAATGAGCATTAACTTCAGTGGGTCTGTACCACACTCACACTATTTTCATTTCCACTTTTAGTTAAAATTATTCTTAGCAAACTTTTGGGGACAAAACGCATTTTCCGAAAATGTTGGAGTAATAAGTTCTCTTAAACTTTGTGTGTAAGCAGCTCTTTTTATATTTAGCGAATTACTATAGAGTTGAAATCATGAGGGAAGAAGCAGCCTTTAAGTAAATTAAAGTTGAGCCTCTCAGAAAAGGAAGCTGAACAGCGGCTCAGCCATCCTGCTGAGTTACACGTGCACAGCAAGCCCAGGAAGTCAGAGGCGTCGGTGCTCTTGGAAGCTTTGTTGCGGGTCGCTGAGGGTTTAGGGTTATCTGAGCAGAGCAGACCTCTTGGGGGCGAGGTCCCTGTGGGCTCCTGTCGGCGTGCGGCATTGCTGCAAACGTGCTGGGAGAAGGGGTCCCCTCGATGATGGGATGTCCCAGGGCCAGCTGTCAGCGTCACCATCAATCCTGGTTTACTCTCTGTGATTCAGTGCCCCCTGCCCGCCCCCCGCCCCGCCCAATCTCAGAGTCAGCTTGGTCACGTGTCAGTCAGGACTTGCATTGTAATAGTGCCTGCTGAGATCTCAGTAACAATCGCAGGTGGAAAGGGAGCCCTCTGTTTTCTCAGTCTCCCGCCTGCCCTTTCAGAGCACGCATGCACGCCTGTGTGTGTGTGTAGCTGTATGTATTGGAGAGAGACAGGACTTTTACCCAGATGTTCAGTGTTCTTGGGCTTCCCCTGTGGCTCAGCTGGTAAAGAATCCGCCTGCAGTGTGGGAGACCTGGGTTCAGTCCTTGGGTTGGGAAGATCCCCTGGAGAAGGGAAAGGCTACCCGCTCCAGTATTCCGGCCTGAAGAATTCCATGGACTGTATAGTGCATGGGATGGCAAAGAGTCAGACACGACTGAGCAGCTTTGACTTTTTGGACTTCCCTGGTGGCTCAGATGGTAAAGCGTCTTGTCTACCATGCAGGAGACCCAGATTTGAGCCCTGGGTTGGGAAGATCCCCTGGAGAAGGAAGTGGCAATCCACTCCAGTACTATTGCCTGGAAAATCCCATGGACAGAGGAGCCTGGTAGGCCACGGGGTCGCAAAGAGTCAGAGTTGGACACGACTGAGCGACTTCACTTCACTTCATGTGAATACGGCTATGTTGCTTTTTCTTGTAGAATTGAAGTAGGTCTTATGTATGGATACTGGTCACAGTACGTGTCCACCTGCCCTACCTCTTTGGGAGCCTCCTGGTTTTTATTCCTAAATATGGATATGCTATATAATTTATTTAACTTTTCTTTGTCGACCTTTAGGGTATTTACCAGTTTTTCAGATAGACTGCTGGGTCCAAAAGCACACAGTTAAAAGTCCTGTGCGTCACTGGACTGCCTTCCAGGTAGTCGCTTGTTCACACGTCAAGTGTCTGTTTTCCTGTATTTGTATCGACACTGCTGCTTATTAGCTTTATGTCTGCTGCTGCTAAGTCGCTTCAGTCGTGTCCGACTCTGTGCGACCCCAGAGACGGCAGCCCACCAGGCTCCCCCGTCCCTGGGATTCTCCAGGCAAGAACACCGGAGTGGGTTGCCATCGCCTTCTCTGCAGCCTTATGTCTAATGGACCGAAATTGGTTTACAGTTGTCTAAATAGTGAGACGGGGCCTACTTTTCTTTGGCCATTTTAGTTCTTTTTCTTCTCAAAGTCGTGCTCGTGCTAATGTTCCGTCGGTCATAGACTCTTCGTGCTGTGAGTGATGGCTCTGTGTTGGCGGTGCTTTCTCGTCTCCTGCCAGTTGTAACTTTTAAAAATACATATTTTTTGCTCTACAGAATGTACAACATTATAAATCAACTATACTTCAGTTCTTAAATTTTGATATCTTGGTTTTAAAAATTTTATTTTTTATTATAGTTGATTTACAATATTGTGATAGTTTTAGGAGTATAGCAAACTGATTCAGCTTTCTATATATGTGTATGTGTGTGTGTGCATTTTCAGATTCTTTACCGTTACAGGTTACTACAAGATACAGAGTATGCTCCCTGCACTCTCCATAGGTCCTTGCTGTTTAGCTGTTTTATATATAGTAGTCTGTTTATGTCAGTACGAAACTCCTAATCTACCCCTCCCCTACCACTTCCACAAGTCCGTGTTTTGTAAACAAGTTCATTTGTTCTTATCTCATGTTTGATTGTACTGATCTCATTAATGAGGTCATGTAGGTTCTCATTGACTTTATGACTGTTCGCCTCTTTCTCACCTTTTCATCCTGTGAGCTCTGGTTCCTTCATGGGCCCAGTGAAGTGAGTGAAGGTTCAGAAGTACAGCATGCACAGCAGGGGGCTGACGATCCTTGTCACAGAGGGATTCTTGACGTAAAAGTGTCCTTGGGGATCTGTGTGTTCTTAAAACACTTAATAAAGTACAGTCCTGTACATTAAAACACCTATCTACCTTTTCCATTAGGTAATTGCTGCCATAGCATACGTTCCCAGACCAAAGTTCTTGACTTGCAGTATGGGGACCACCCATGCCGGTCACTTTTCTCTAAATTAGCTTACCTTCTCTTTTAAAAGTAAACTGTCACAGCCATAAATGGAATCCCCTTTAGCTTAAACAGTACATAAAAAAATAGAGCAACAGTATTAGTTTGGGGAGGGAAATGCAATAACTGTAGCAAATTGATTTACAAGATCATATACCTGAATGTTTGTTGGTGGGAATGTAGTTGTTTCTCATCAGTCAGTAATAAAGGGACTGCCTCATGTTCCTTAGTGAGCTGAGATGAGTTTCTGTGTCAGTGACACTACTGATTGACTGTTGGTTGATTAATAGTTTGTAATTTTGTGTGAACCACGCAGGGTCAGTTCACATGTTGAGAGTTGAAAGCGGAAGAGGTACATTTAACCGTCTCACCTGATAGGCTTGAAGGTCAGGAGCTCCTGGTTCAGGTGATGAAAGTGACCTCGGTGTCATGGAGCCAGCAGCAGAAGCCTCTCTCCGCAAACCACTGTGAGCGTGTCCGGTCATTCGGCTGTTTTTTCAGACCGTGGCCAGGGTGGGGACTGGGGTGGGGGTTCCCCTTCCACACGTTGCTACTGTCCAGCATGGAGAATGAAGCCCTCGTTTCATGGCCTTCAAGTTCTTGTAATCATGGGCAAGATGTTTTCATCTTTCAGATGATATCCAGGTCATACAGATAGCAAATCTGTGGCCCCAAAGCTCCACTTTTGTGCTTTTGGGTTGGGGAGGGTCCACTGATCTCACCATGGGATGCTGCCGTGTAAGGATGAACTTGGAGGGCGTGAAGGAGCCAGAATCCTTGCAGAACGGGAGGTCCTTGAAGCTGTGCCTCATCCTGCCTGAGAGCCTGTGGGCGTCTCTGCTCACGCGTGCGAGGCTCTTTCTGCCGTGGGGATGGCAGTGTCACCTTGGGAGCGTCAGGGTGAAGTGGCAGTTGGGGTCCTTCCCCATCTGTAGAGAGCAGAGGCAGGAGGATTCAGCATCTCCTTAATAAATGTTAGCACTGAGTTTGCTCCTCTGTGTGAACAGGAGGCTAGCTTCCCTCAGTTCCCACTAGTATTCATATTTCAATGATGACCTTTACCTTTAAGATTCTTAATCTTATCCATGGTGAGTTTAACAGAAAGAGTAAATATTCAGAGAACAGTCCCAATTCCATTTCCCAATGATGTATACTCGTACGACTCTTTGCAACCCCATGAACCATACAGTCCATGAAATTCTCCAGGCCAGAATACTGGAGTGGGTGGCCTTTCCCTTCTCCAGGGAATCTTCTTAGCCCAAGGGTAGAACCCAGGTCGCCTGCATTGCAGGTGGATTCTTTACCAGCTGAGCCACCAGGGAAGCCCAAGAATCCTGGAGTGGGTAGCCTGTCCCTTCTCCAGTGGATCTTCCCAACCCAGGAATTGAACCAGGGTCTCCTGCACTGCAGGCAGATTCTTTACCAGCAGAGCTATCAGGGAAGCCCCATACTTGTACACAGCACTTGTAATAAAATACTGCCAGCTTCTGGGAGTAACGTTTGATCTGTCTCTGCTAAGAACGCCTTCCTTGTCAGTGTGGAGATTCCAAGCTCAGGAGTCTTGATCAGGTGCTGGGTATTGTATCTAATCTATCTATACCTTCATTATTTACAGTGATGAAATGCATATAAAATTTGCAGTTATAGCCATTTTAAGTGTGAGACTCCGTGGCACTGAGCAGCAATGTTCAGTATTGTCCACCCGTCACCACTGTCTATTACCAAAAGTTTTCCATCCTCCCAAACAGAAACTGTAACTCAAGTGAACACACCTCGTTCTCTTTTCCTAGTCCCTGAGAAAGAACCAAACCATGCTGCTTTTTGTCTCAGTGAACTGCGCACATTCTGGGTGTTTTACGTCAGTGGACTCACGTAATACTTGTCCTTTCGTGTCTGACCTCCTTTAACATATGGTTTCCAAGGTTTATCCTCGGTGTACCATGCGTAAGAGCTGCGTTTCTTTTCACGGTTGAAAATAGTCCGGTGTATCTTTTGTTCCTCCGTTTGTCTGTTAGTGGACATGTGGGTGACTTCCGCGTTTTGGCTACTGTATGTAATGCCGCAGTGAAAATTAACATGCAAGTTTATCGGTGTCTCTTTCCAATTATTTTGGGTGTACAGGCCCCCCACCCCATTTTTTTTTAAGTTTGCTTTACACCTATTAACTTTTACAAAAGACCTCCCTTAGTATCTGCTTTCAGTAATGAAAGAAGTTGGAAGAAGAGTTTTACTTTTCTGGAAAAAGGTGGAAAGCAAAGTGTCGAGTGTGTCTCGCAGCTGCCGCGCAGGTAGTGGGCGCCCCAGCCTTGAGAGGGGCCGCCCCACAGGCCCCCGCCCCCAGGACTGCACTCGGCGTCTCACCAGCGGACCGCCGAGGCTTTGAACTGTGTGAACATCTGGGCTTGATCTCTGCTTATTCTGTGCGTCTGAGAGCAAGACGTGTCTTAAGTTCATGGATCGTTCATCTTGCAGCATTTCAGCTTATGAGCGGCTTCCCAGGAGCACCCTACTCCAGGATAGTAGGAGAGCCCTGTGTGTCTAGGAGCGGGTCATGCGGGTTGCATGGTGGGTCGTAGTTTGGTCATATGGTATCATAATTCTGTGTTTAACTATGTTTAACCACCAAACTACTATATAGCAGTTGACTCCCATTTTACATTCCAACCAGCAGCACCACCACCATTTACTAGCCATTTACTAGCCATTTACTAGCCATCCTAGTAGGCGTGAGGTGGATCTCATAGTAGCGACGTTCACTGTCTTCTCGTGTATTTATTAGACGTATGTATATTTTTGGAGGAATATCTAGTCCTTTGCCCATGTGTTTTTCCATTGAGTTGTGTGTTGTTGAGTCGGAGGAGTTCTTCATGTGTTCTGAATATTAAACCCTTATCACAGACATGATTTGCAGATCTTTTCTCTTTTCTCCTGTTTGTTGGCTCTCTTTTCATTCTCTTGATAGTGTCCTTTGAGATACAGAATTTTAAAATGGAAGACCAGTTTGTCCTTTTTTTTTTTTCTCTTGTGCTTGTGCTTTGGGTGTTGAGAATCCATTGCTGACTCCATTGTCATGAAGATCTATCCCCGGGTTTTCTTCTAAGTGTTTTGTGGGTTTTGTTCTTCCATTAAGATGTTGGTCTGTTTTGAGTTGTTTCGTATATGGTGTGAGGTGTGGGGTTCCACCTTCATTCTTTCACTGGTGGCTCTCCGGCTGTCCCAGAACCTTTTGTTAAAGGGACTGTTCTTTCCCCACCGAACAGACTCTGGCACCCTCGTCAGCGATCAGTGGGCGTGGGCGTGTGCATGTGGAGCCTCAGTTCAGTCCCTGTGTGTTCACCCTTACACTAGGATCACAGTGCTTTGATTTCCATAGCACTGGGTTGAAGTTTGAAATTGGGAAGCACGAGCCTCCTGTTAATAGCTTTGTTCTTCTTGAAGGTTGCTGTGACTCTCCAGAAGCCCTTCCATGTGAATCTGAGGAACAGCTTTTCCATTTCTGCAAAAAAATGCTGTTGGAATTTTGATAGCGATTCCATTGAATCTGTAGATCTCTTTGAGTATTATCCAGCGCCAGGTGTATAGAAACACACTGACATTTGTGTGTTTATCTTGTGTCCTCAGACTTTGTTGAATTGATTTGCTTTCTTAGCTTTCATGTGAGTCCTTTACATATATTTTCTGTGTACAAGATCCTGTCATCTGTGAATAGCGATAGCTTTACTAAAGCTGCTTTTTTAATTTAGATGCTTTTTACATACTTTTCTTATCTGATTCCTCTGGCTAGAACTTCATTACAGTGTTGAATAGCAGTGGTGAAAGTGGGGCCTCCTTGTCTCACCGTTGAGTAAGATGTTACCTGTGGGATTTTCATAAATGCCTTTCATCGTGTTGAGGTTCTCTGCTGTTCCTAGTTTGTTGAATGTTTTCATCAGGAAAGGGTCTGCTTTTATCAGAACCTTTTCTCATTGACTGAAGTGATCTTGTGTTTTTTTTCTTTGTTTTATTAATGTGATTTATTAATTTGTGATATATTGATTTTCTTCTGTTGAACTACCCTTATTTCTGGGATAAATCACATTTGGTCATAGTCCCTTTAATGTGGGTTCAGTTTGGTGATACAGTTGATCCTCATTTGTGTATTCCATGTTTGTGAAATCTCCTACATGCTAAAGTTATCTGTAACCCCAAAATGAGTATCATGGTGCCTTCATGGTTGTTCATGATGCTCTGAAAGTGGTGGAAACTTTGAGTCACCTGACACGCACCTTCAGCCGAAACCGACCAAGGACACTGCCTTCTTGTCTCAGCATAACTGCTGTGGGTGTTGAGAGCCTGCTGTATTTTGTTGAGGGTTTTTGCTTCTGTATAGTCCATGGTATTCAGGTCAGGAAGCAACAGTTAGAACTGGACATGGAACAACAGACTGGTTCCACATAGGAAAAGGAGTACGTCAAGGCTGTATATTGTCACCCTGCTTATTTAACTTCTATGCAGAGTACATCATGAGAAACGCTGGGCTGGAAGAAGCACAAGCTGGAATCAAGATTGCCGGGAGAAATATCAATAACCTCAGATATGCAGATGACACCACCCTTATGGCAGAAAGTGAAGAGGAACTAAAAAGCCTCTTGATGAAAGTGAAAGAGGAGAGTGAAAAAGTTGGCTTAAAGCTCAACATTCAGAAAACAAAGATCATGGCATCGGGTCTCATCACTTTGTGGGAAATAGATGGAGAAACAGTGGCAGACTTTATTTTCTTGGGCTTCAAAACCACTGCAGATGGTGATTACAGCAGTGAAATAAAAAGATGCTTACTCCTTGGAAGAAAAGTTATAACCAACCTAGACAGCATAGTAAAAAGCAGAGACATTACTTTGCCAACTAGTCATGTATGGATGTGAGAGTTGAACTATAAAGAAAGCTGAGCGCAGAAGAATTGATGCTTTTGAACTGTGGTGTTGGAGAAGACTCTTTGAGAGTCCCTTGGACTGCAAGGAGATCCAACCAGTCCATCCTACAGGAAGTCAATCCTGAATGTTCATTGGAAGGACTGATGTTGAAGCTGAAACTCCAGTACTTTGGCCACCGATGCGAAGAGGTGACTCCTTAGAAAAGACCCTGATGCTGGGAAAGATTGAGGGCAGGAGGAGAAGGGGACGACAGAGGATGAAATGGTTGGATAGCATCACTGACTCAGTGGACGTGAGTTTGAGTAAACTCCGGGAGTTGGTGGTGGACAGCAAGGCCTGGCATGATACAGTCCATGGGGTTGCAGAGAGTTGGACATGACTGAGCAACTGAACTGAACTGATAGTCTATAGGGTTGCAAAGAGTCGAACATGACGGAGTGACTTTTGTTTTTGCTTCCGTGTTTGTAAGAGAACAGATGTGTAGCTTTATTGTGACATCTTTATCTGGCTTTTTTATCAAGATACGCCTCATGGGGTGAATTAGGACGTATTCCCTCTTCTCTTTGGGGGAAGAATTTGAGAAGCTTTGGAGCTAATTCTCCTTCTAATGTTTGAGAGAATTCACCAGTGAAAAGGGCCTGGAAAGCTGGTGGACTTTCAGATGTAACCACGTGGTTAAACGAGAACTCTGCTCACTGCACGTGTGTCTTGCACGTGACTAGTGAGATCGTGGCAGCAGCAGGGTATATACAGTAGAGGTTTTATCAAAACAAAAGCTGAGGTTAATGGTGGTGAACCATAATACTTAGTTAGAAATGAAAAAAGGACATGTGTGAGACCAGATTGGACGTGGAGACAGCAGATGTGAGCCAAGACTGTCTTAGGCAAACCAGCACATATGCTTATCCTCTTGAATCTATAAATTAATTAAGCTTCTCTGTAGCTTCTCTTTCTGTTTCCCAGTTTGGGCAGCAAGTAGTTTCCTAATAGGGTTCAGCTACAGCCTCATGCCCACACTCTGCTTGTACACAACCACCCCGCAAGCTGATAATTCCCAAGTTAGGTCATGTCGATCCCGCGATTGAAACCCAGCCTTGACCTAACCTCATAGTCCCTAGTGGTCCTGCAGGGGGCTGTGCGCATGGGCAGCATCTGTGTGTGAGGGCGGCTTGCAGTCTGGGTCCTGTCCCAGGCACAGAGTCAGGAGGTCTTGGAAAGACACTGGCACGTGGAAATACCCATCTCCTTGGTTCACGAGGTACCGTGGTGCCACCGGCTCTTGCAGGTCCCCGGCGTCCTGTTGGGTGGACTGGATTGCCTTTTTTCCACCTTCTTCCATTGGCCAAGTGGCTGTTAGAGATCGAGCATCCTGTGCCAGTCGGGTCCGGGTCTCAAATCACTTTTGTGTTCTAAACCTGACACTCAGTGGTGACTGTTGAGTGATTATAGGTAGAAAATTCAAGGTAAGGGTCTTTCCAGTTTCTTCTTGTCATGAACTGAAAAAGTTAAGAGTGTGAAGTAGGATTTTCTAATCACTATATGAAGCTCATGACAGACATCAAGTTCTGCCTTTAACACTTTTTTCCCCCAAGATTGAAGTGGTGATTTTTAAATTCAGACTTGTAACATTGTGCCGAAGAACCGATGCTTTTGAACTGTGGTGTTGGAGAAGATCCAACCAGTCCATTCTAAAGAAGATTAGTCCTGGGTGTTCTTTGGAAGGAATGATGCTGAAGCTGAAACTTCAGTACTTTGGCCACCTCATGCGAAGAGTTGACTCATTGGAAAAGACTCTGATGCTGGGAGGGATTGGGGGCAGGAGGAGAAGGGGACGACAGAGGATGAGATGGCTGGATGGCATCACTGACTCAATGGACCTGAGTCTGAGTGAACTCTGGGAGTTGGTGCTGGCGTGCTGCAATTCATGAAGTCGCAAAGAGTCGGACACGACTGAGCGACTGAACTGAAGATTGTGCTTTAGAGCAGACAGAAAACAAACCAGCCCTTAAACATTCACAGCCACTGTTTTATTTTAATAGCAGCCGTGTTTTTCTGTAACCTGGAAGATGCAGGAAGCCTCCAGCAATCTAGGGACAGAACCAGGAACTATTTGCAGGAGTTTTGGGGTTTTTCCTGCCAGGTTGGGATTGCCTTAAGAATGTTTAGGGAGATCTGCTAAAGCTTTTCTGAGCATTTTTGCCAGCGGACATGTCTCACACTTAAAGGCCTGGGAGGGGTCTGGTTAATGACCAGGGTTAAAATTTCTGTTACTTGTTTGTTCTTTCACTTATACATAATGAAGTTTAAATATAACTTATTTAACTAAACTTATATTTAAATATAACTTATTTAGCCTTCTGATGGTGCATCTCAGTCTTGATTTGATTTTTTAGGGGGTACTCAGTGTTGAGGGTCTTAGGCTTTAACTTGATGGAAGACAATCTGAGATGGTGTCCTTAAAATTTAATCATAATCACCTATTCTTTGAAATTTGGCAGGCTTTTTCCAGAAATAAAGTAACTTCTGTAAGGCAGGATTTTGGGGGTGGAGGCAAAGGAATCCACATATAATATCCAAGGTCTCAAACAAATAGCAGGCACTCAATATTTGTTTAATAAATTTAGGGTAAAGCTCAAGGATAGCAGATTGATTCCTTGCTTAAAATTCTTTCCTATAGCAGATTTTTATAGAGTTTGGAGAGTTTTGTGAAAACTTTTAGACAGAATTACCTTTGATATCCTTTACCAAACATTACCAGTCAATTTCACATCAGTTGCTAGTTAGTACCCAGGGCCAGATTTATGTCTCTTGTTAGGATTTTGAAAATGTTCTGTTTTTGACAAATGAGTAAATGAGCAGGACTATAAGAACAAATCACAGCTTTCTTGTTGAAATTGATGACAGCGAAGGTCTCAGAGGCAGGCAGGAAGCTACATCATGAGGGGCTGACCTGAATTTTTCTTGCCGTTTAGTGAAAAGCCAGGTATTTTGACCAGAAGAATTCTTTTTGGAGAAGTAGTAGACCAGGACAGTTTTTGATGTGTGGCTATGTATAGCCTTCTGATGGTGCATCTGAAGTCTTGCTTTGATTTTTTAGGGGGTACTCAGTGTTGAGGGTCTTAGGCCTCAACTGCGTGGATGACAATCTGAGGTGGTCTCCTTAAGGCTTCCCTGTGAAGCCCCTGAGACACCAGTGCAGGTCATTCTGTTCTTTATTATTTTTCTAAATCTTGTTGACCTGTAGTTGGATTACAGTGTTGTGTTAATTTCTGCTGTACAGCAAAATGATTTATTTATACATATAAATACTCTTTTTCACATTGCTTTCCAATGATGGTTTATTTTAGGGTCTTCAATATAGTTCCCTGTGTTCTACAGTAGTAAATATGTGATCGTTTGCATCTGCGAACCCCAAACTTCCAATCCATCCTCCCCCACCCCTTACCCTTGGCGACCACAAGTCTGTTTTCTGTCTGTGAATTTCCATTTCATAGATAAATTCATTTGTGTTATATTTTAGATTCTACATATAGTGATATCATATGGTATTTGTCTTTGACTTACAATGCCTTAATCATATTGATTATCTCTAGGTGCATCCATGTTGCTGGAAGTGCCATTACTTCATCCTTTTCTACGGCTGAGTAACACTCCATTGTGTGTATGTGTACGTGTGTGTATATGCACACACCCCCCACATCTTTATCCGGTCATCTGTTGGTGGGCATCTGGGTTGTTTCCATGTCTTGACTGTGGTGTAGAGTGTTGCTGTGGACACAGGGGTGCATGTAATTCTCTGAATTATAGTTTTGTCCAGATATGTGCCTAGGAGTGGGTGGGATGGTCTTTTGTTTTTGAAGGCGATAGAGGCAAGAGACAGATTACTTTAGTGACTTAGTTGGACCATAAAGAAAGCTGAGCGCCGAAGAATTGACGCTTTTGAACTGTGGTGTTGGAGAAGACTCTTGAGAGTCCCTTGGACTGCAAGGAGATCCCACCAGTCCATCCCAAAGGAGATCAGTCCTGGGTGTTCATTGGAAGGACTGATGCTGAAGCTGAAACTCCAGTACTTTGGCCACCTCATGCAACAAACTGACTCATTGGAAAAGCCCCTGATGCTGGGAGGGATCGAGGTCGGAGGAGAGGGGGCGACAGAGGGTGAGATGGTGGGATGGCATCACCGACTCGATGGACATGAGTTTGAGCAAGCTCCGGGAGTTGGTGATGGACAGGGAAGCCTGGCATGCTGCAGTCCATGGGGTCGCAAAGAGTCGGACACGACTGAGCGACTGAACTGAACCAATTACTGAAACAGATAATAACTAATTTTTGGCAGAATGAGTCTTTATGGAAGTATGTGTGCTCAGTCACTCGGTGATGTCTGACTCTTTGTGGCCTCATGAACTGTATGTAGCCCATCAGGCTCCTCCGTCCATGGGATTTTCCGTGCAGGAATACTGGAGTGGGTTACCACTTCCTTCTCGGGATCTTCCCGACCCAGGGATCAAACCAGTGTCTCTGGTGCCTCCTGCTTTGGCAGGTGGGTTCTTGGCACTGCTGCCACCTGGGAAGCCCTTGGGAAAGCATCCATCAGTGATTATCTGCCTCGTGCCTTTTGAGGTTAACAGAATTGTAAACGGAAGTTACAGAAAGTAAGGCCAGTACTGAACAGTGTGATACTCACGTGGTATGTTTTTTTCAGATTCTTTATTTTAAGTGCTCTCTGCTTCGTATGTTGCTTATTATTAATAGTTTATTTGGGGGCAATTATTTAAGTATATTTTCTTTATTCTTTCTCACTTCAGTGCTCCTGAATATAATCTTTACTATTCAAAGGATTTTGTTCATCTATTTTTTATTTTTAACATAAAATTTCCCCTAAATGGTCATTCCAGAACAGAGCCCCTCCCCCACAAGTTTAAGCCCTTAGATCATTCCTTCTGGGACTTCCCTGGTCCAGGGGATGCAGGGTGTGCAGTTCGATCCCTGGTGGGGAAGCTAAGATATCACATGCCTCTTGGTCAAAAAATAGAAGCAACATTTTAACAAATTCAATTGTTCAATCCTCATTTCCGACTCTTTGCAACCCTGTGGACTGGAGCACGCCAGGCTTCTCTGTTCTCCACTGTCTCCTGGAGCTTGCTCAAACTCATGTCCATTGAGTCAGTGATGCCATCCAACCATCTCATCCTCTGTCGCCCGCTTCTCCTGCCCTCAGTCTTTCCTAGCATCAGCGTCTTTTTCCACTGAGTCAGCTCTTTACATCAGGTGGCCAAAGTATTGGAGTTTCAGTTTCAGCATCAATCATTCCAATGCACACTCAGGACTGATCTCCTTTAGGATGGACTGGTTGGATCTCCTTCCAGTCCAGGGGACTCTCAAGAGTCTTCTCCAACACCACAGTTCAAAAGCATCAATTCTTCAGTGCTCAGTCTTCTTTACGGTCCAGCTCTCAGATCCACGCATGACTATGGAAAAACCGTAGCTTTGACTAGATGGACGTTTGTTCGCAAAGTGATGTGATGTCTCTGCTTTTTGATACAGGGACTAGGTCTGTCAACTCACACACACATCCAAAAAAAAAAAAATCTTAAAGAGAATTCCTATTTATTTTGCACCTGCTGTGTGCCAGGCACTTAAAAGTTGAAGGGATGCAGCTGGAAACAAACCTATGAGCTCTGTGCCCCGGTGATACTCACGTGTAGACTTGGCAAAATGGAGCAGTGAAACGTGCCAGGACAGACGGGGCCAGGGTGGGGTATGGGGGAGGGTGCTTCACAGGAGCAGGGGGAGGGCACACGGCCAGGAAGCAGGGGCCTGAGGGCACGTCCCAGCCCTGCCACTGCAGAGAGCATGCTGGCCAGGGGACCTCAGCTTTCCCTCCGGAATTTGTGTCCTCATGAATAAGCTGGTAAAAGTAACACGTGTTCAACCTACTTCATAGGGTTGTGTGGGTAAAAGGAATATTATTAGTAAAAAGGCTTTATAAATAGTGCAGGCAGTAACTGTTACCTTCTTTTAGCCTTAGATAATTGAATCTTCTCAGTCACGCCGCAGCCAAATGCCATCATCGCGTGTCTTTCCTTGATTAACTCAGGAGATACTTACTGTCTGTGTGCCAGGCACTGGGGAGGTAGCTGGCTTTTAAACAGACAAAAGCAGCTCTGCCCTCCTCCTCGTTGAGGTATAATTGAAGATGTAGCGTTCAGTACCTCTTAAAATTGCTGCATGTTTAAAAAGTTGAGTTTGGTGACCTTTGGTTAGATAACAAGTAAAGTTTGTATTTTAGTGAGAAAGCCTGTATTTTAATAAAGGTGGTGATGGGAGACTCAGTGTGGTTTTATTTTCCCATTAATGATTTTGAGACCACTTAAAATATAGTCGTCATTGTTCTGTAAAAATCCGTTTTTAAAGTGTTCATGGAATTCCTTCTGTTATAGAAATTCTATAGCTCTAAATTTATAATGGTGTTCAGGGACACCACTGAATACAATACATTTTGTGATGACACTGTAGATCAGGAAATAGAAATACATCATTTGATAATCAAGAGCAGTTAGGTTATGAAAACCGCACGCTGGAATCTATGTCGGTGAAGTGCTGACTGGTGAATGGGGCGACTGGTCCTCCGTTTGGGAGTGTGGAGCAGGAAGGGTGCAGATACTTGGGTACTTAATAAAGATTTTCAGCAGTTAAAGTATTATTTGAAAAAAATACATTAATGAGTAATGCAGAGTTCTTAATTAAACGAGTAAATAGTCCTGCAGATTACTCTGTAAAGCTTTCGTTTATGGGGGAATGGCGCGTCTGGAGCGTCGTCACATGGCTGGGTAGACTGAGGCGGGTTTGTGGCCGCGGTGCTGGGCCAGGTCTGCTCAGCACAGAGCGGCTCCTGGTGCTGAATTGTCCGCGGTTTACTCAGCCCCTGGGTTGCACGGCCGCTTGAATCTGGTTATCCTGACCATCTCCTTGAAATCCAGCAGCCAGCACAGAGTGTATATTCCCCGTTAAATCCCAGCAAGCCTTCTTAGATAATTCAAAGCCCTAGTAGTAAACAAGAAAGGAACCAGGAGCAAAAAAGGATCCAGGTCCTGGTCTCGAGTTGCCAAGCGGGTCTGCGTGTGTCTGGTCTTCTGTTGTTGCCTTCATGTTATGTTAAACAAAACGCTATAGGGTGAAAACTGGAAAGTCTCCTTCCCTGTAATCAGATCTGATCCCCTGCTACAGCCCGTGTGTCCTAGCTTTGAAAGAATGTTCAGTGTTTGTGTGTTGAGGCTTTTGTGGATGAATTGACTGATTTTGATTTAAGCCTATAAAGCAGCCCTAAACCCATTCATAAATAAGACGCCAGCTCTGCCTGGCAACAGCTTACCCTAACTGTTTTACTCCAGCCATATAAACATAAAACCCACAGTAAGTGGTAAGTGTTGTATCCGTTAAAATGGTATTCCCTGCAACGAAGTCAGCTCAGAGCTGCAAACGTGGCCTAATCAGCAAGGATTCCCAAAGCCGCCTTCCTCTGGGGCAGAGCACGGATACATTTGAGTATCTGTCGTCCAGCAGCGCCCTCCGTGTGCAGAGTTCTCCCTTCAGGACAGCTCTTTAATTTTTCTCATCCTTCGTTTATAATTCCTAGACCATGTCCTCATTTACAGCTTCAAAGAGTAATTTCTGAGATTATCTGTGGCAGCTGTCTGGTTTGACTCGGTGCTAAAGGCCTGACAAGCCTCTCCCGGCTCATCAGCGCCTGATGGTTCAAGCATGAGATGTCTTCAGATGGACCGCGTTATTGAGAACATCAATATTGGCAAAGACAGGAAAAGCAGAGTCAAGCGCTTCCTTGTCCTTTTTGGATTAGCAAACGTCAGCCTCACGTTGACCAGGATGAGCCCTGTTTATTTATATCTTCAGCTTCTCCCAGTAACATTTTGACGTTTTCAATGTAAAATTCTTGAACTTCTGTCATTAAATTGATTACTGATTCCCCGGCATGTTACTCTTTTTGATGTTTTGATAATGGGTTGCTCTTGGATCACCCCTTGTCCTTACATAGAGATACGGTCTAGTTTTGTGTGTTGCACTTGCACCCTCAAGCTGGCCAAGCCCACTTACTAGTCCTCATAGTTACTTTGTAGAGTCCTGAGCGTTCCCCAGCATCCGGAATCATGCCATTTGCAGAGACAGTTTTACGTTCTTGATCTGTGTTTGCCTTTTTGTGCTGTGTAGAACCTGTGGTCTGATGGTCAGGAGGGGTGCTGAGAACTGACATCTCGCTTGTAATTTCCAGGGTATCCAGGGGAATGTCTTCAGCCTTTCACATTAAGTGTTACAGTAGCTGTAAGGTTTTTGTAGATTTCCTTAACCAGCTGAGAAAGTTTCTAGTTTAAGTTTGGTCATGAATTTATATTTGTCAAATGGTTCTTGATGGTTCAAGATTTGTCACATGGTTCAAATGGTTCTCAGATAGCTTCACTTAGGAACTATACAGAATACATCATGAAGAGAAAAGCAGCAGTGTACAAGCATGTCTGGGCACCAAGATGACCCGGCGGCTTTTATTCTCTAATCTACTAATAAGGTGTTACATTAGTGGATTTTCAGATGTGAAACCAACCTTGCATTTTTGGAAACAGTCCTACTTGGACATGGTGTTTACTCCTGTTTATATGTTGGTGAATATGGCTTGGGATTTCCGTGTCTGTGCTTACTGGAAATACTGTTCTGCAGGGGTTTTTTCTTTGCTTGCTTGCTTTTATTTAGCTTTGTTTTTATGATGTCCTTCTTTGGCTTTTCTGGTCAGTAAAACTGGCCTCACAGAATGAGTTGGGAAGTGGTCCTTCCTGTTCTCCGACGGTGCTTGTATAGTACTGCTTTTTTCTTTACATATTTTGTATAGTTCATAACTGAAGCAATTATCTGAGCCTGTGCTTTTCTTTGTGGGAAGACTTTAAATTACTAAGTAGTTTCTTGACTTGTAAGTCTGTGTAGATTCTGTTTGTTCTGGCGCCATCGTGATGGTTTGTATTTTCCTAGGCATGGCTCCATTGCATCAGAGTTGCCTGGTTTGCTGGCATAGAGTTGTTCTTGTTATATACTATTTCATTGTAGTCCTTAAAATTTCTGTCACATATTGATGTCCCTGTTTCATTTCTGTGGTTGGTAAATTGTGCACTCTTTTTTCGGTCAGTCTAGCTAATGGTGTATCCGTTAGTTGATCTTTTGAAAGAACCAGCGTTTGGTTTTATTATTTTTCTCGGTGGTTGTGTTCGCCTGTCGCGCTGACCTCTCCCAGGTCTGCATTACTTACTGCCATCTGCTTGTTTGGGCTTGGTTTACTCTTCTGTTCTTGTTTCCAACATGGAAAGCTTAGGTTATTAATTTTTTAGCTTCCTGTTTTCTGAATAGGTGTGTAAAGCTATACGATTCACTCTTACGTGCTGCTTTGACCGCATCCCATAACTTTTGATGCATTTTCATTTACTTGCAAATGCTGTCTAATTTCCCTTGTACTTTTTTTCTTTGACCAGTGGGACATATTTAGAAGTGTGTCGTTTAATGTCAAGTTTGGGAAATTTTCCAGAATTGAAATTTAACTGCTTGTGGTCAGTGAACAAGCCCTCTCTCTGTCTTTAGCTTTTGATAGTTGAGTGTGATGTGTCTGGGTAGGATATCTTTGTATGTCTTGAGCCCTTCCAGGTTTTCTGAAATTCGTTTCGGGGCCTAGGATATGGTCCACGGTAGTAAATGTTTTGTGTGCACTTCAGAAGGGATGAGTATTCTGCCACAGGACGGCATGTCCAGTGGGTGAGGTGGCCGCCAGCATCCAGTTTTTATAGCATTGCTTATTTTCTTTCTATTTTATTCTCTCAATTATTGATAGCAGGATATTGAAATCGTCACCTGTAAACGTAGGCTTGTCTGTTACCCTTTCGCTCTGCCGGGTTTTGCTTCATGTGTGGGGCTCTTAGGTGCACGCGTGCACTTATGGTCGTCATGCCTTGCTGATACGCTGGCCTTTATCACCACCAAGCGTTCCTCTCTATCTCTAGTAACATTTCTTGACTGAAAGTCTGTTTTGTCTAATATGAATATAATCACTCTCAAACGGTTACCTGTTTTCGTGTTCTTTTACCTTATTTTTTACCTTTGAATCTAAAGTTGAATCTCTTGTACAGCATGTAGCTGCTTTGTTAAATCTGTTCTGCTCTCCTCTGCGCTTTGTTGGAGTGCTTGGTTCTATGATGTTTCGTGTTGTTATTGAAGTGGTTTTCATTTGTCAGTTTCCCAGTTGTTTTCTGTTTATCTCATTGTTTTTGTTTCTTCTTTACTGCCTTTTTTTTTTAAGGAACTTTAAAAACTTTATTTGGGGCTGTGTTGGGTCTTTGTTGCTGCACGAGCTTTTCTCTGGTTGCAGTGCGTGTGGGCTTCTCACTGCAGTGGTTTCTTGTTTCAGAGTGTGGGC
This sequence comes from Bison bison bison, assembly GCF_000754665.1. NCBI lineage: Eukaryota > Metazoa > Chordata > Mammalia > Artiodactyla > Bovidae > Bison > Bison bison. The sequence goes on from NW_011494625.1 coordinate 402,016, forward strand.
TCTAGGGCATGCAGGCTTCACTCGTGGTGCTTGGGCTTAGTTGTTCCATAGCATGTGGGATCTTCCTGGATCACAGATCCAAACCATTTCTGCTGGTTTGGCAGACAGATTCTTTACCACTGATCCACCAGGAAAGGTCCCTGTTTTCTTTTATGTTAAACATTTTTTGCCTTTATCATATTAATCTCTGTGACTTTTAAAACATCTTTATTAGTGACTTCTCAAAGGATTATAATACGCATTTTAACTAATCACAGTCTGCTGCTAAGTCACTTCAGTCGTGTCCTACTCTCTGTGACCCCATAGATGGCAGCCCACCAGGCTCTGCCATCCTTGGGATTCTCCAGGCAAGGACACTGGAGTGGGTTGCCATTTCCTTCTCCAATGCATGAAAGTAAAAAGTGAAAGTGAAGTCACTCAGTCGTGTCCGACTCTTTGCGACCCCATGGACTGCAGCCCACCAGGCTCCTCCGTCCATGGGATTTTCCAGGCAAGAGTACTGGAGTGGGTTGCCATTGCCTTCCCCGTATCA
>NW_011494625.1:402647-403107 GCF_000754665.1 Bison bison bison
ACCTGGTATATTCTTATTTAACTTAATTTTGGCAAGTTTTGGCTTTTAGGCTTGGCTTTCTTTGTGGAACATGTAGGTTTAGAAGTGAATACTTTGGGAGAGTTCTTATAATTGAGGATATATGGAGGCTTGCCTGTAGGACTGTAGTTTCTAACTTTGCTATTTTGTTAGGAAAAGGAACATTCTAAAAGTCAGAAGTCATAGTTTATCTGTTCTCACTTCCTGAACAATTTCATCTTTGTCTCCATCCATTTAATAACACCAGACAGTAAAGCATTCTGATTCAGAACAGGAATTTCTTTATTATTTCTTCAGGCTCTCTATTTTGCATCTTTGGTCTGTGTTGTCAATGAAGAATAACAAATGCTTTTTTTCTATTTTGAGGTATCTGAATACCTCAAAGACTAATACAGATGTTATGAAGTATGTTTTTATAGTTTTCCGGTTGTGGCAGGTGGGG
>NW_011494625.1:403207-407907 GCF_000754665.1 Bison bison bison
CTGCAGCCCACCAGGCTCCTCCGTCCATGGGATTTTCCAGGCAAGAGTACTGGAGTGGGTTGCCATTGCCTTCCCCGTATCAGTCTACTTCTGGTTAATATTACCTTGAAAGTGAAAGTTGCTCAGTCATGTCCGACTCTTTGCAACCCATGGAATTCTCCAGGCCAGACTGCTAGAGTGGACAGTTGTTCCCTTCTCCAGGGGATCTTCCCAACCCAGCGATCAAACCCAGGTCTCCTGCATTGCAGGTAGAGGCTTTACCAGCTGAGTCACCAGAGAAGCCCAAGAATACTGGAGTGGGAAGCCTATCCCTTCTCCAGTGGATCTTCCCGACCCAGGAATCGAACCAGACTCTGCTGCATTGCAGGCTGATTCTTTACCAACTGAGCTACCAGGGAAGCTCCCTTTTCTCCCCCTTCTTTTGTGCTATTTTAGTTAAACACATTGTATCTAATGTGTTAGGTGTGTACAGTGTTACGATGTTGGCTTTATATAATCTTGCTTCATTTAGTAAGTTGAGTAGGAAAAGCAACCTGTATTCCCCAGACTTTGTATTTACCTACATGCTTACTCTTTCCAGTGCTCTTCCTTTCTTCTTCTGCTTTTGCATCACTGTCTGGAATCTTTCTCTTTTAACCTGTGAAACTTCCCTTGGTGTTTTTGGTCAGGCAGCTCTGCTGGCAGTGTATTTTCTCAGTATCATTATTAGGAATGTTTTTATTTTGGCTTCATTTTTGAAGGATAGTTTAGCTGGATACAGAATTGTTGGCTTTCTTCTGGTGCTTTGAATGTCTTTATCCTGCTTTCTACATTCCATGGTTTCTGATGAAAAGCCAGCGATTCAGCATATTGTTGTTTCCCTGAACACATTAGCTTATTTTCCTTCTAGTTTCAAAATTTTCTCTGGCCTTAGCTTCCAAAAGTTTTAACAGCTGACTCTCTAACTTAAGGATTTCCTTTTATTTATATTGATTGGGCTTCATTGAGCTTCTTGAATCTGTAAACAATCACTTTCATATTTGAAGCATTTTCAGCCATTATTTCTTAAAATATCTTTTTTCTGCTTTTCCTCTTTTCTATGTCCTCTTTAGTATGTATGCCCTTTTAATATTTTTTTCCTCTCTGTTCTTCACTTTGGGTAAAGTCTGTCAATCTCTCAGAGTCACTGATTTTTCTCCCTTCTCATCTGCTGTTTAGTCCATCTAGTGAATTTTTTATTTCACTTACTGTATTTTTCAGCTCTGGAATTTCTGTTCTATTTTTGTAGGGTCTGTTTCTTCCTACTTGAATCAGTGTCATATTTTCCTTGAGTTCTTTAAACATTGTTCTTTTTGGAGGTGGTGATATGCGTGTGTATTTTGGGGTTTTAATAGATATATAAGAATTGATCTGAAGTCTTTTTCTGCTAAACCCAAATCTTGGTTAAACTGAGAGATGGTTTTTGTTGTTTTATTTTCTGAGTATGACTCATACTTTACTGGTGTTTTATGTGTATGTCAGAATTTTAATTTTTTCCCTGACTTCCTTGTTTTTATTTTGCAGGGGGTGGTGTGTGTGTTTTAAGTCTACTGTGAATGTAACCTGAGGAATCTGGTAGCCTTGTGTTGCATGGCCATGCGTTTCTCTGCTCAGCTCCTTCCACCCCGTCTCTTACCTGGATTTTCCTCTTGGCTTTGCAGAGGTCACTCCTGTATCTGTTTAGTTTGTGGTCGAGTTGTGGTCAGAGGTTGTGGTCAGACACCTTGAGCCCAGAAGGCTTCACCTCCACGTTGGGTTTGTGTTTGGGTCGGAGTGCGGTCAAAATGCAGACGACTTGCAAAGCTGCCCTGGGTTTGCTCTAGGCTAGCCGCCTCGAGTGTCCTCTGTGTGCAGGGCATGTGGTCGGTTCGTCACACCCCTCAGGGCCTGTCTCGTTTCCAGGCCCTCCCTTTAAATTTCTGCCTGTTCCTCCACTGTCAGCCACCACTACTGGGGCCTCAGCCTTTTCCTGGAGTGGGTTTTCTAACCTCTGCTCCCAGTCAAGTCAGTCCCGTCGGTCCCCTTGACAGCTACACTTCAGGCGTTCCAGGCCAGCCCCCCAGGGCGGGGCACTGAGTGTCGCAGCCGGCAGCAGGGTCCCCGCCCGCCACTCTTCTCACAGACTTCAGCTGATTCTCATGAGTGTACGCTCGTCAGTCTGTTGGTCGCCTTTGTTGGATTTCTAGGCCCCGAAGTGGTTGTTTTTCAACTTTGCCAAGTTTTGTAGTTGTTTTTTCCATGGAAAGGGTGTGTCAACCTCTTCTTTGCTCTTTCTGGGTCTGACTGGATCCGCTAAGACCGTGAGGTGCAGTGGGCTGGCCTTGCAGACCCCTGGTCCTGAGGCCCCACTTCCTGCCCTCCTCCAGCACCTCCTTCCTCCCCCTTTGCAGTCTCTGCTGGACTCCCCTGTTCCTGCCGTTTTGTGAATGTTTGACTGTCTCAGGGCCCAGTCCTCAAACTTTTTTTCCCCCTCTCTTTCTTCATACTTAACTCCCTTCATGATCTCGTGGATTTAATGACTTTTAATTCTTACAAATTCCAAATTTCTATCTTTAGCTCACATTCCAGATGTGTGAGTCTCATGACCTCTTCCACGTCTCCTCTTAATGTGTTTAAAGCTGAATTCTTGTATCTTCTCATATCCCAGTAAATGTCAGTTTCATCTTCCAGTTACTCAGGCCAGATATCCTGGTTAGCCTTCTTTCTTCGTTTTTCTCTCCTATTCTTGTATTCCGTCCATCAGGAAATCTTATCAGCACTCCATTAAAATAGACCCAAATCCAACCACTTTTCACCATTTCTTCCACATTGCCAGCCTAGTCCACATCACACCTCCTTGCACTGGGATTAGCACAGCTGCCTTGCCACACTTCCTAATTCCACGGAGTAGCTGGAGTTGTGAAAATGCAAAGCAAACATCATTCTTCTGCCCAGAACCTTCCGTGGCTTCCATTTTATTGAGAGCAAGTGCTGAATACAGCTTGGCTGTAAGGAGCTAAACTTACCTCTCTGCCCACCCCCAGCTTTCCTGGTCTGGTCCTTCCCTCCTTCCCCTGCTCCCTCCACTAGGGTCCCCCCTGGCCTTCCTCCTGCTGCCGTCGCGCTGCGGGTTCTCCCCCGCCCCTCGGGGTCTGTGTCCACCATCTCTCTGGCTGGCCGTTCTTCTAGGTGTCCACAGACCACCTCCTCCTGACCAGCCTCTCTGCCATTACCCTGTCTTCTTCTGTGGTTTTTCTCTTCTTCGCAATTAAGTGTATTTAATGTATTTCACATTTATTAATTTGTCTGACTCCATTCACTTGAGTTTAACTCCCAGTATAGAAATAAATACTGTTTTTGTTTCCTCCTGTATCGTCAGAAAAAGCAGAAACGCAACATGTTGCAGGGATTTCATAGGTCTTGGTGGAATGGGTGGGTGGGTTGACGCTGGTTAACAGGACTGGATTGTAGAGTCCTTCTGCTTCAAGGGCCTACAGCCAGACTGTCAGGGTCTCACCGTCAGAACCTCTACTTGGCAGATTGCAGAGCTGGTTTGTCAGGCTCATAGTCTGCAAAGGTTGACTCCGTTTACCCCTTCCATGATCGTCCAAAGGCTGTTGGGGTTTTGCATAGAAATACTATTTGTTAGTGCCCCTCTGCCCTAAACAGTCTCCCCTAGATGGGGTTCAGAGGAAACAGAAAGGGGTGTGGGACTTCTCTGGCAGTCCAGTGGTTAAGATTCCGTGCTTCCAGTGTGAGGGATATGGGTTCAATCCCTGGTCAGGGAGCTAAGATCCCACATGCCCCTTGGTGCAGCCAGAAAAGAAAAAAATTTATGAAAGGGGCGCTTTCTTAGAAACACCCCTCTGCCCCCCGGGACAGCTCGCATGGTCTCTAACGCTCACGTTACAGTGGGAGAGGTGAGCACGGATCCCGGTTCTGCACTGGGGGCCGTTCAGGGTGGCTTCCATGGCATCTCCATGCAGGAGCTGAGGTTTGGGTTTCCGGCCAGAGCAGTTACATTCTGAGTCCTAAATGGTTTGTCTGCCCTTAGTCTGAGTCTGTGCACACGTGTGTTGGTGCAGAGTCTTACAGTCTCTTGTGGGCTGTAGAGCAGTTGCATTTCCTCCAGAGAGGGTGGTGGTATTTCTCTGGTGGTTGTACTCGTTCCTGTTAGCGGAGCACCCGAGGGGTTTTCTGCACAAAGCTGTCCTTTCTGTGACTCAGCTTACCATTTATGAGAAAGATTTTCACCAGAGGGCATCACTGAAGTCTGTCACAGATGTTACGTTTACTGAGTGCTTCGTGGGCACCTGGTATATTCTTATTTAACTTAATTTTGGCAAGTTTTGGCTTTTAGGCTTGGCTTTCTTTGTGGAACATGTAGGTTTAGAAGTGAATACTTTGGGAGAGTTCTTATAATTGAGGATATATGGAGGCTTGCCTGTAGGACTGTAGTTTCTAACTTTGCTATTTTGTTAGGAAAAGGAACATTCTAAAAGTCAGAAGTCATAGTTTATCTGTTCTCACTTCCTGAACAATTTCATCTTTGTCTCCATCCATTTAATAACACCAGACAGTAAAGCATTCTGATTCAGAACAGGAATTTCTTTATTATTTCTTCAGGCTCTCTATTTTGCATCTTTGGTCTGTGTTGTCAATGAAGAATAACAAATGCTTTTTTTCTATTTTGAGGTATCTGA
>NW_011494625.1:408073-412828 GCF_000754665.1 Bison bison bison
AGTGGATTCAGGTTGTGGTTGGTTTGTCACGATGCAAGAAGCAAATGGTTTCATTGGTACCAGATACCATCCTACTCTTACTCAGAACAAAATGCCAGAAATGTGACTTAACTGGTGAAATTTCTAAGTGGCTTACTCTTTAAAAATTTTGAATCTATTTTCACTTGTGTAAGTCATAGAAGAAAAAGTGGATGCTGGGGTGAGGGTTACGACTTTTAGCAAACAGAGTCCACATACTGCGTGTGCATGTAGAGTTGCTGACCACCGAGTGAGAAGGGAGACGCTAACAGTGTCTACAGTTTCACCTCCAGTATCTGGTCTTCCCACCAGGAGGGAAGGTGGGAAGTAAGGATGGGATGTTCTGTGCATTTTTCATGGGGCAGATGGAAATCCACATTTGCTGATAACCTAAATCATAACATGTTTGTTTTTGTTAGAAAGTTAACTTAGCATTTAACACGTTGTAAAAACATGGCCATCAAAAATTTTTATCCATCAAAATTTTTATCCTTACATTCTACCAGCCTGCTTCAAGAATAAGTTAATGAGTATATGTAACAGCAGAAGTCAGTCAGTCCCTACTGAAGAAGGAATCAGGACTGACTCTGTGTCTGTGGGTAACGTGTGGTGGCAGAGTGAGCGGGGCTCCTGGCCTGGCTCTGAGGGGTGGGGCATGTGCCTTCTCCAGGCACCTGTACCTCCCCCCACCTGCTCTCTGTCTGCCCCTGCCACTGTCTTGGGTCGTCTGCTGTGTTATTTCTTGGAGTTCATTTCTCAGCTGGCAGCGCTGCGCTGATTTCTCAGCACGGGTTGCTTTTGCCTTCCTTGGGACCTCGTGCAAGCGGTGTCACGCGGTGTTCTGTTTCGTTTCACTGGGCATGGTGACATTTGGATTCACTTGTGTCGCAAAAGTCGATGCTTGTGCTGTTTTGTTGTGGGCAGCAGTTCGAAGTGTGGACATACCTCGTTTCCTTCGATCGCTTTCCTGTTGACGGACACTTGTGTCAGCTGTTTCTGTTAGGAAGAAGCTGCTGTGTCCCTTCTCCTACAGGTCTGTCCATGGACATATGTTCCCGTTTCTCCCGGGTAGATGTGTAGGAGCAGGATTGCTGAGGTAGGTATGTGTTTAAGGAGCTGTTACACAATTTTCCACACTCACCCATGTTGACCTGAAGCAGATAGCCAAGTATTTCTCTAGCAGAGATGGATTTATCCAGGATCAGCAGAGAATTACAATTCAGGGTCTCATCTGTGGCAACCACTTGTAAGTCTGGACCGCAAGTGAAGGAGCAGCTCTTATAGAGGGGACAAGGGAGGGGGCGGGCCTGGTAAACAGAGTGTCGGCTTCTCATTGGCCAATTCCTGACAGGAAGAAGGAGCGTCTTCTCCTTTCCGCTCTGCAATGGGTGCAGGGGTGAGAGCTCCCCCTGCTGGCTGCCCAGCTCTGTTTAAGTGGATTTTCTGGTAGCATTAAACACCAGCATGTATGAAAGTTCCAGTTGTCTTGATCCTCATTGGCATTTACTCTTGTTGTCTTAATTTTAGCCCCTATGGTAACTCTCAAATTTAGGTGATATAAGCCCTCCAACTTTGTGTTTCTGTTTCAAGGATCTCTTGGCTTTTTTAGATACAAAATTTTAGCGTTGTCAATTTATATAAAAGAGCTTTGGGATTTTTTATTGGGATTCTGTTGTGTCTGTGTATCAGTTTAGGACAAATTGACAAATACCGAGTGCTGACTTATAAACGGTGTATCTTTCAGTTGATAGGTATTTGATTTCTCTCAGTCTTGTTTTGGCATTTTCAGCATGGATATTTTAGATGTTTTATTGAATGTATTTGTGATATTTTGCTTTTTGGTTATATTGTAAATGGAGATTAAAATTTTTCAGTTTTATTTAACACTACTACATAAAAATACCTAATTTAAAAACATTTTTTGACCTTCACTGATTTTTTTTAATTTAATTCTGTGACTACTGAACTTACTCATTTTTCCTAACAGTTATTGTGGTTTCCTTTATTTCTGCATTTTTAAAATCAAGAATGAATATTGAATTTTTTTACTCAACATGTTTTAATTACGGAAATTTTAAACATCTGAGTTGAAAAGATTTTACAGTGAGCATTCACAGGCCCACTGCAGACTATTCCCTGAGCATTCTGCTTGTCATCCTGCCATCTGTCCATCAGCACATCTTAAATGTCCACATTGGAACACTCCCCACTAATAAACTTCATTTAGCACACAGTTGATTAACTTGAATTCCATATTTGTTTATGGCTTTTTTCTATTGATGTAAATTTTTCTAATAGCCTTAAATACTACACTATAAACACTTAAATAGTACTGTTGTTGTTCAGTTGTCCAGTCGTGTCTGACTCTTTGTGACCCCATGGACTGCAGCTTGCCAGGCCTCTCAGTCCCTCACCATCTCCCGAAGTTTGCCCAAGTTCATGTTCAGTGCATTGGTGATACTATCCACCCATCTCATCCTCTGACGCGCTTTTCTCCATCAAATCTTTCCCAGCGTCAGGGACTTTTCCAGTGAGTCAGCTATTCACATCAGATGATGAAAATACTGGAGTTTCAACTTCAGCATCAGTCCTTCCAAGGAGTATTCAGGGTTGATTTTCCTTAAGATTGACTGGTTTGATCTCCTTTCTGTCCAAGGGACTCTCAGGAGTCTTCTCCAGTACCACAGTTCAAAGGTGTCAATTCTTTGGTGCCTTGACTATACAGACCTTTGTCGGCAACGTCTGCTTTTCATCATACTGTCTAGGTTTGTCGTAGCTTTCCTGCCAAGAAGCAAACGTTTTCTGATTTAATGGCTGCAGTCACTATCCTTAGTGATTTTAGAGCCCAAAAAGAGGAAATATATCACTACTTCCACCTTTTCCCCCTCTATTTGCATGAAGTAATGGGGCTGCATGCCATGGTCTTAGTTTTTTTAATATTTAGTTTTAAGCTGGCTCTTTCAGTCTCCTCCTTCACCCTCATCAAGAGGCTCTTTCCTTTTCACTTTCTGCCATTAGAGTGATAGTCATAGTCTAGTAAACTATAGTCAGAGTATACTATTGCGTAAAGACTATATAGCTGACCTCAACAAAGGCATATACCTGCGCAGCCCACAGTCTCACTGGGCTAGAAAATGTCACCCCAGGCAGGAGGCTAGCTGATGCCCCTTCACAGTCAGTTCCCTAAGAGCCTTTGTTTTGTTCAGTAATAGGGGTGGGGGTGGGATGAGGGGGGTTGGCTTGTTCAAGAATTTTCATTTAAATAGACTCATACAGTGAGCAGTCTTGTAGGGAAGGTTTTTCTCATTCAGTGTGAGGTTTTGAGACTCACCCGTATGTGTGTGTCACTAGTTGATTTCTTTTTGCTGAGCTTACTGTACATACTCGTTTGTCCAGTGACTTGCAAACGTGGACTGTTTCTAGCTTGGGTCCATTATGAACACAGTTTCTATAAATAGTTCTGTACAAGTCTTTTTGTGGATGTATGTTTTCATTCCTTTTGGGTAAGTAACGATTGAAATTGCTGCGTCATAGGGTGGGTATTTGTTTAGTTTTATAAAATGCTGACAGACCTTTTACCAAAATGGGTGTGCCACTTTAAAATCCTGCCGACAATGAGTGTATGAATCTTCCAGTTGTACCTTCTTGGTGTTTTTTTCTTTTTAGCCATTTTAATGGGTATGTAGTGGGATCAGATCAGATCAGATCAGTCACTCAGTCATGTCTGACTCTTTGCGACCCCATGAATCGCAGCACACCAGGCCTCCCTGTCCATCACCAACTCCCGGAGTTCACCAAGACTCACATCCATCGAGTCAGTGATGCCATCCAGCCATCTCATCCTCTGTCGTCCCCTTCTCCTCTTGCCCCCAATCCCTCCCAGCATCAGAGTCTTTTCCAATGAGTCAACTCTTCGCATGAGGTGGCCCAAGTACTGGAGTTTCAGCTTTAGCATCATTCCTTCCAAAGAAATCCCAGGGCTGATCTCCTTCAGAATGGACTAGTTGGATCTCCTTGCAGTCCAAGGGACTCTCAAGAGTCTTCTCCAACACCACAGTTCAAAAGCATCAATTCTTCAGCGCTCAGCCTTCTTCACAGTCCAACTCTCACATCCATACATGACCACAGGAAAAACCATAGCCTTGACTAGACGGACCTTTGTTGCCAAAGTAATGTCTCTGCTTTTCAATATGCTATCTAGGTTGGTCATAACTTTTCTTCCAAGGAGTAAACGTCTTTTAATTTCATGGCTGCAGTCACCATCTGCAGTGATTTTGGAGCCCAGAAAAATAAAGTCTGACACTGTTTCCACTGTTTCCCCATCTATTTCCCATGAAGTGATAGGACCGGATGCCATGATCTTCGTTTTCTGAATGTTGAGCTTTAAGCCAACTTTTTTACTCTCCTCTTTCATTTTCATCAAGAGCTTTTTAGTTCCTCTTCACTTTTTGCCATAAGGGTGGTATCATCTGCACATCTGAGGTTATTGATATTTCTCCCGGCAATCTTGATTCCAGCTTGTGCTTCTTCCAGCCCAGTGTTTCTCATGATGTACTCTGCATAGAAGTTAAATAAACAGGGTGACAATATACAGCCTTGACGTACTCCTTTTCCTATTTGGAACCAGTCTGTTGTTCCATGTCCAGTTCTAACTGTTGCTTCCTGACCTGCATACAAATTTCTCAAGAGGCAGGTCAGGTGGTCTGATATTCCCATCTCTTTCAGAATTGTCCACAG
>NW_011494625.1:413030-414507 GCF_000754665.1 Bison bison bison
CTTTTCTGGAACTCTCTTGCTTTTTTCATGATCCAGCAGATGTTGGCAATTTGATCTCTGGTTCCTCTGCCTTTTCTAAAACCAGCTTGAACATCAGGAAGTTCACGGGCTTGGAGAATTTTGAGCATTACTTTACTAGCGTGTGAGATGAGTGCAATTGTGTGGTAGTTGAGCATTCTTTGGCATTGCCTTTCTTTGGGATTGGAATGAAAACTGACCTTTTCCAGTCCTGTGGCCATTGCTGAGTTTTCCAAATTTGCTGGCATATTGAGTGCAGCACTTTCACAGCATCAGTTTTCAGGATTTGGAATAGCTCAACTGGAATTCCATCACCTCCACTAGCTTTGTTCGTAGTGATGCTTTCTAAGGGTGGTATGGCATTGTCTATTTGCATTTCCTCAAGAACCATGAGGGTTCATCCCTTCTTACTGTGTTTCACTGGCCATTCAGGTATCTTCTTTTAGGAATGTATGCTTAAATCTTTTGCCCACTTTTAAATTACATTTTGGTCTTTTTGTTATTGAACTCAAGGACTTCTTTAGTAATCTTAGGGACCAGTCTTTGGAGATAGTTTTTCCTGGATATTATCTCCCCATCTGTGGCTTGTTTATACATTTTCTCAGCATTGTTTTCTGATGAAGTCTGGCTTACCAATTTTCTAACATGGTTATTGCTTTTTGTGACTTAAAATACCTTTGCTTACCTCCAGGTCACAGAGATGATGTGTTATTTTTGCTATGAAAGCTTCATAGAGAGACTTCCCTGGCAGTCCAGTGGTTAAGACTTCTGCACTTCCAATGCAGGGAGTGTAGGTTCCCTCCCTGGTCTGGGAACTAGGATTCCACATGCCACAGGCGGTCGGAGAACCTTTGTTTTCTTTCTGTTTTGTGCAACGCTCAGCCCATCCCAACTCATTCCTGGGCCCTGATTGCTGTGTGCTCTGAGGTCAGTGAAAGTGGGCTGGGTTTTGGAATGACCCTTTTTGATTAATTCTACTGCTCTGTAAACTGTCAGAGGACTTTGCTGTGTTAAGGAAGGTTTGGTTTTACTTCTTTCACATTTTGATTTTGTAGATTGAGTTTTAGAAGGAAATCCTAACAAAAAGAACATGTGTCTGCAGTTCTGTGCTTTTATGAAGAATTTGTTTCATAAAAAATGTTTGCATTGAAATTCTGTACTAGAAGTGGATGCTTGTATATATTAGCACTTTAAGAAAGTGCGTCGATACTAGCTATCAGAACCAGTTATGAGGTGGATTTCAAGAGGAAGGGACTCAAAAGCCAAAGAGTTCTTCATGCATTGTCTTGTGATCAGGTGTTCCTCACCACAGAAGCGGGCTGAGATAATATCGAGCTTCTAGTAGAATCTTCAAAGGCGATGGCACCCCACTCCAGTACTCTTGCCTGGAAAATCCCATGGATGGAGCAGCCTGGTAGGCTGCAGTCCATGGGGTCGCTCAGAGTCGGACACGACTGAG
>NW_011494625.1:414607-418320 GCF_000754665.1 Bison bison bison
TTCACCTTCATGCATTGGAGAAGGAAATGGCAACCCACTCCAGTATTCCTGCCTGGAGAATCCCAGGGATAGGGGAACCTGGTGGGCTGCTGTCTGTGGGGTCGCACAGAGTCGGACACGACTGAAGCGACTTAGCAGCAGCAGTAGAATCTTGGTGAATGCAGGCGATGTGCCCTCTTGTGGGAGATGATTTCAGCCAGAGAAGGAATAAACAACGCTTTACTTTCAAGCTGTCAGAAGGGGGAGGATGTTTGTCCTTGAAGGGGGAGGTCATGTCCCGGTTTGGTGTGAAGTTGGTGTGAGGGGCTCGAGGCGGCGGTGGCCTGACTGACCCACCGTGTGTCCGGGCGCGGCCCGTCTCTGTACCCGCGTCAGCTGCATGTGCTGTCCACAAGCACCACGCCCGCGCGAGAGTTGGTGGAGCCGCGCGAGATTGCGCCCTGGGCGCCGCGTCCCCGCGAGAGTTAGAGCTGCACATGCGCGCTCAGGGCACCTGCGCCTCCCTGTTTGTTGCTGTGGCGCGCGCTGGGAGCCTTCCGGGTTTCAAATAGTTGAAGGAAACCAAAAGCGTCATCTTCTAGGGGACGCGTGAAAATGATAAGCCCCGGCCTTAGTGTCCACGAGTGGAGTCGTGTTGTCTCGGTGCTGCAGTGGCGGAGCACCGTGGTTGGCCGCCCGCACGGCCCTTCACAAGCCCTCGTCTCCTGGCTGCGGCTCTTGCCTCCTCCGTCCGGGGTCCGAGCAGCGTCTCACCGTGTTCGCTCACAGCGCTGCCCAGGCCCTGGGGGACCGGCTGGGGGGGTCCCCTGGGCCTTGATCGTCCCGGAGGGAGCACCCGCGACACGGGGACGGAGGAGGCCCGCCCTTCCTGACGAGACCCGGCGCCAGCTTGAGGGGAACGGGCGGGAGGGAAACGGGCACCCCTGGTTCAGCCTCCCTCGTGCTTCTGGGGTAGAAATTGATACAGAAAGAAAATATTAAACATAGTTCGCTTTTACAAGGTAATCTCTTTAGTCCCTTAGATTTAAAACTTTTAAGTTATTGCTGTCATGAAATTGATTTGTGTGGAATTTTCCAGAAATACATGTTTTGGATGGAAATATTTACGCCCTTAAACACAACTCTTCACGAGCAAAGGAGTGGGAGAAGAGCCACTTTGCAAGCTCCACGCACTGCCGTCTGGACCCTGTGGGTCCACCGAGCAGGCCTGAGGCTGGTGTGGTGGGGGGTCATCTGCTGGGTCTAAAGTCTACCTTCTGCTGAAACAGGCCCTTTCTTCACTCTTCATCCTTGCTGCACAGAAGCAGTAAGGGGTTTAACTTCAGGCTTTTCTGTAGTTCTTACTCAGCTGCTCAGTCGTGTCGGAGTCTTTGCGACCCCCTAGACTGCCGCAAGCCAGGCTGCCCTGTCCACCACCAGCTCCCAGAGCTTGCTCAAACTCATGTCCATCCAGTCGGTGATGCCATCCAACCATCTCATCCTCTGTCGTCCCCTTCTCCTGCCCTCATTCTCTCCCAGCACCAGGGTCTTTTCCAGTGAGTCAGCTCTATGTGTCAGGTGGCCAAAGGTTCTGTAGTTTTGGGGCTTTGATTGTCTGTGCCCCAGGTAGATACGCTGGAGGGTTTGAGGGGGATGTCTTGACAATAAGGGAGGTGTCCCCAGCTGCACTTAGCTTTTGCTGTTTGGGAATGCTGAGCATTCCCAATGGGCAATGCGTGCTGGGGTGGGCAGGTACACCGTTGTGTCATCTGGCCTAACCTGTGACTTTGCTGAAGACCTTGATGGTGGCTCAGACCTATGTCCTTAATTAAAGAGTTGCCGACTGTGTGGCTGAGGCCTCTGCCTACAAGGGATGAGGTGCCTGCTGCCACTGGGGAAGTGGGCTGGTGGTTTCTGTGTAGACCGGAGAGATAACAGCAGATTCTAAGTATTTCCGCAAGAACTTGGGAGACATTTATGTTAAATGTATTTTGTTCACATGAATCATAGGCAGTCTCCTACTAACATGTAGGACATTAATTAAGGTGGTGGAATTTGTCACAGTAATGGTAATAGCAATATGTTTCATGGCAAGGGTGCATGGATTGTTGTGGGATGTGTTGCTCGTGAAATTCAGAGATTAACAGCATCTTCCTTTAAAGATGTTGGCGTAAAACTAGTTAAAACCCAGTTTGAAAAGTAAATAACCTGATTACCAAGAAAGCGTTCGGTCCTCTGTTGACCTTTTGATTCTACCCGAGTGCTTCTGAGCAATACTTGGAGTACAGACCCCGTTTGCTCGGTGGGCTGGTGTGGACCGCCTGGCACAGACCGCAGCTCTGCTGTTTCTGGAGCGCCTGCTGTTGGTGCCACGATGCCCAGGCAGAGGGCGGGCGGTGCCCAGCACTGCCCAGTGTGACCATGAAACTGGCTCAGGCCTTCAGGGTTCGTTAGAAAAAGTAGAAAGAGGGCCCTCTTTGAATCACACCAGAAAAATAACCAATGTGACTCACGTTCATCTATTCTGGGCCTAAAATCTTAGACTTTGACTTCATCTCAGGAAAACCATTAAAACCTTGAGTGTTGTGTTTCTAGACAGGTTGGCTCCAGAGGGGACAACCATTTACATCACCTGTTAACAGTTTTTTTTGTTTTTGATGTTCCGTTTTCTCCTTGGAAGAAAAGTTATAGCCAACCTAGACAGCATATTAAAAAGCAGAGACCTTACTTTGCCAACAAAAGTCTAGTCAAGGCTGTGGTTTTTCCAGTGGTCATGTATGGATGTGAGAGTTGGACTATAAAGAAAGCTAAGTGCCAAAGAATTGATGCTTTTGAACTGTGGTGTTGGGGAAGACTCTTGAGAGTCCCTTGGACTGCAAGGAGATCCAACCAGTCCATCCTAAAGGAGATCAGTCCTGGGTGTTCATTGGAAGGACTGATGCTGAAGCTGAAACTCCAGTACTTTGGCCACCTCATGAGAAGAGTTGACTCATTGGAAAAGACTCTGATGCTGGGAGGGATTGAGGGCAGGAGGAGAAGGGGACGACAGAGGATGAGATGGTTGGGTGACATCACTGACCCAATGGACATGAGTTTGAGTGAACTCCAGGAGTTGGTGATGGACAGGGAGGCCTGGTGTGCTGCAGTCCATGGGGTTGCAAAGAATTGGACACGACTGAGTGACTGAACTGAACTGATGTTCCATTATTATTAGTTACCCTCACAGTTTATTTTTCAGGTAATGTGTTCATGCTTTTCTCTTTTCCTCTCTAAACAGGTTGAAAGGATCGTTGACAAAAGGAAAAACAAGAAAGGGAAGACGGAATATTTGGTTCGGTGGAAAGGCTACGACAGCGAGGACGACACCTGGGAGCCAGAGCAGCACCTGGTGAACTGCGAGGAGTACATCCACGACTTCAACCGGCGCCACACCGAGAAGCAGAAGGAGGGCACCTTCACCAGAACCAACCGGACCTCCCCGAACAATGCCCGGAAGCAGATCTCCAGATCCACCAACAGCAGCTTCTCCAAGGCCGCCCCCAAAGCCCTAGTGGTGGGCAAGGAGCACGAGGCCAAGAGCAGCCCACTGTTTGCCGCCAGCCAGAAGTTCCGGAAGAGCCCCGCGCCGGGCCTGGCTGCCCGCAAGAACATGGACCTGGCCCGGTCGGGCATCAAGATCCTCGTGCCCAAGAGCCCCATCAAGAGCAGGACCGCGGTGGACGGCTTTCAGGATG
>NW_011494625.1:418526-421024 GCF_000754665.1 Bison bison bison
GTCCCCTCACTTCCGCGGTTCTGCCCCGGAAGGCAAGCTGGCCGGCCTGATCCCGGGGGCTTCCACGGGCCCTGCTCCGGACAGAGCAGGTGTGTCTGTGGGAACCCTGGAGAGAGTTCACTGGCCCGTCGTCTCTTTACCGGAAGCCTGGGGCGTCGGCCTCTGAAGTCAGCACTGGCTCTGTCCCATCGGCTGCCCGCGGGCTAGCCCACCGCCTGCGGTTGGTTTAAACAACGCCCTCCTCTAGGTAGGTCGTGGCTGGTGTTTCTTTAGTTTCTGCTTTTATGCATCTTAACACACTGGGTCTCATGTTAGGAATCCATCTGAAATTTCAAAATGAGCAGTATTGATGAGAAGTCACGGTTCTTACTGTCCCAGCTCATCTAAATAACCAGAAATGCCTTTCAGTGAGGGTATCGACCACAAATAGAGCCTTTGGGACTTCGGGGGGGTCTCTCTGAAAGGGGGGTCTCTCTGAAACAGCTGTTGGGATCTTTATTTCAGAGAAGGGGTCCGTTCAGCACGGATGCTGTTTTCTGTTGTTTTTACGCCGTTCTTGCCCCTGGACTGTGCAGCTCAGGTGGTCATCCTGTGGGCTGCCTGACCGCTGGGTCACACATCTGGGCATCAGCATAGACGGCTTCCCTCCCAGCGCTTTCCCCAAGCCTGGTGAGCCACCACCTCTAGGATTCTGCTGCATCTTCTCTGATGTAAGCCTTGCCTCACGGTGGGTCCTGGTGCCTTCTCACCTGCCACGGCTTTCTTACCGGTCCCCTTGCTTCTGCCCTCTGAGAGCCCCTATCCACTTCCCATCCGTTCTTGAACGGGACAGGCATCCCCAGTCGCCAGATGGGTTGCTCCACCGTCGCCTCGGTCAGCAGGTGCCTCCGAGTCTGCTGGACCTCCCCTGCCTGCCTGCTGCCTCCGGGGCACCTGCTCTTCTCTGCCGGGAGCTGCCCCGGCCCTCCCTCACCTCGCGGACTCCGGTCCCCTCTGGTCTGGGACCCACTGCTCCCCCACCCCATCCGTGGGCAGGACTGGGGGCGCCCCTGGACTGTGTGCGTGTTCCTCGGGCCACGCTCAGTGGACTAATGCGGAACGGGGCACAGTAATGGCGTGGGGGGCTCTGCTCCTCTGAGACCCCACTTGGCTGTCTTGCCGTGGTGGGTTCCCCCAGCTTGGTCTTGAGGCCTGGATCCCAGGGAGGGGGACAGGCTTGTTTGTCTGACGCGTACTTTGCCTGGGTGCTCTGCCCCTCCCTGCCCTCGGCCTCCGGGAGCTTGTGTGAGCCACGGGCCTTTAACTCGGTCTCAGGAAGGGCTGTAGCGGTTCGGGGGTAGGCGAGACCTGGTGGTGGCCGATAGAAGGCTCCATTTCATGGGGAGGTCAAGTCGCAGAGCTTGTGGGGTTCAAGCAGAGCGGGAATCTGTGCTGTTTCTCAGTTCCTCCTGTCTTGTTCTCTGCACCATTGCTGGCTGCCCCCGCCAGATGGACAGACGGATGCATCCTCCTGCGTGGCAGATGCCGGGCCCTGCTCTGAGCCCGGCTCTGCTGCTGCAGATGGGGCCTGGGCCTGCGGCAGACCCTGTGTGGCCTGTGCAACGTGGCCTGTCACCTGAGAACGGTTTTCACATCTTCCGATGTTTGAGAAAATCAAGAGGAATAATACTTCATGAGCCATGAAATGTAAGAAGCTCTGATTTCTGTTTCATAAAGTTTTATTGGAACACAGCCTTGTTTGTTCACGCTGATGGTCTGTGTCTGCCTTCCCGCTGCAGAGACAGACTTGAGTCACTGTGACAGAGCCCACGTAGCCTGCGGGCTGAAGGGGGTACACACTCACACCCGCCCTGGGTTACACACACACAACACGCACTCTAAGACCTGGAATCACTGTGACAGAGCCCACGTAGCCTGCGGGCTAGAGGTACACACACACACACACTCGCTCTAGGTTATATAGACACACACGTGCGTGCACACACAGAATCTCTGTGACAGAGCCCGTGCAGCCTGCGGGCTAGAGGCGCACACACACACACACACTCGCTCTAGGTTACATAGACACACACGTGCATGCACACACACACACACACACACACATCCCGCTCTAGGTTCACACGCCACTGCTCTAGGAAGACACATATACAGAATCCTCGTGACAGAGACATCGCCTTTGAACTGAAGAAGGTGTGTACACACACACACTCACACTCATTCACTCATTCTGCCTTGGTCTAGGCGGCCACGGTCCCAGTGGGCGGACTCAGATTCTGTGGTTGATCGTCCCAAACTAAAAGCTGTCTTGACCCTTCTGTTTCAACGTGCTGCTCTTGGCACAGCTCTGCAGGGTTGGCTGCCCTTAGTAGAAGCCTTAAGTTCTGTGCAGGGTGTGCTGTGGCTTCTATTTGAATTAAAAGTTGGTAACTTCTTTTTTTAGTACTGTGACCAGTTCAAAAATTTTCTTCAGTATCTGTAAGGGTGGCTGTGGTTAAAAC
>NW_011494625.1:421124-434928 GCF_000754665.1 Bison bison bison
TGGGGTGAGAGTGACTTACTCCCCAGGGCCCCTGGAGCGTCCTCCTCTCCTGCCCCCTCAAATCCACCACAAATTGAGACCCTCCCCTCCGTGCAGATGGTGGGGAGGCCAGCAGCACCCTGGGAGTGTCTGCAGGGCTGCAGTGGGCCCGGCTTGCAGGGGTGTCGGGGCTGCTTGTCGGGGTCGGGGCGCCTCGCCTCCCGTCACCCTGATGCGTAGAAGGCGCTAGACTTGGGCTCCAGGAGGGATCTTCTCTCATGGGGCTCAGTGCCCCGCGCCCCTTGGCCGGAGCCAAGCCTGCGTGTGGCGGGTGTGAGTCGGGCAGGACAGTGCTCACTGCAGGAGAACTGGCGTCATCCTTTGTGGCCCCGTCCCCGGGTCATGCTCACGGGAGCGGGTGCAGTTGCAGAGACAGGTCCACGGGCCAGAGCACAGAACCTTCCAGAAAAGCCCGTGCTCGCCCTTGGCGTGTCTCTTTCACAACAAGCTGGGCTGAGGCCCTTCTGAGGAGTTGGTCCGCGTTCGCACATTCTTAACACAGGGTTAATTTTAGAGCTGCACCAGAACACTGATTTGTTTTTCTAAAACTAATTGAAGCACTGCTCGTGGAGTCATTGGGAAACGAACCATCTCCTATTCAAAACATTAATCGTGTGGGGGGATATTTTTGCTACCAAGCACAACAGATATTTAAATGTCTGTTACCCAAAAGAGTAAATGTTTCTGGAGAATTTTAACACACACACAGTGACTCTTACAGACTAACCATATGTGTTTAGTTTTTGATGATTTTAAGTATGAAACAGAGGTTTAAAAGATGAATATATTGCTTTATTCAGAAATAGAAAAAGTTTTAAATTTAGGCAGTGCAGCTGTCTTTCTAGTCTATTTTATTAATAAGTTAATGATTCTGTTTTTATGCTCTTTTAATTGCCTGGTGAATCCTACAAAAGCAATTGCTTTTAAAAACTATATTATCATTACTTTGTTTTTTTGTGAATTCAAATATGTTGTTGATCACCATTCCACAAGTATGACTTTGAGAAAATGTTATTAGCAAACTTTTTTTTCTAATGACATCTAAACTTTATCAGTGTTACTGTGTAGGGTTGGCAGCTGGATTTTAAGTCCAAACTCATTGGTAAAGAACATGCCTGCCCATGCAGGAGATGAGAGTTCATTCAGTCCCTGGGTCGGGAATATCTCCTAAAGGAAGGCATGGCAACCCACTCCAGTATTCTTCCCTGGAGAGTCCCATGAACAGAGGAGCCTGGTGGGCTACAGTTCACGGAGTCGCAAAGAGTCGGCTACTAACAACAGGTTCAGGAGGGAAGTGACTGAGGAGACACCTCAACGGACCACGTTTTCCATCTCGTGAGCATTTTCATTCAAAGCAAGGACCCGGGAGGAAGCGTGCTGCTTCCAGAGAGGTGCACGTAAAGTCCTGCGCTGAGTATGTGAGACAGGTGATGGGCCCTGGCCCCTGTGCCCGTCAGGGAAGCCCAGAGCTCCTTTGTCAGAGGCAGCCTGGGGCTGCTTACTGCGTAAGCGTGGGAAGCACTGAAAGTGGGGGCTGAATCCCAGGGAGGTTAAGAGGCCCGGAGACTGGGGTGCAGAGGGGCCCAGCGGGGCCACCGCAGGGAGTGCCCGCAGGACAAGAGGGCGTTTGAAGCCACACAGCAGCAGACAGTCAGTTAAACGTGCGCCCAAGGGTGCGACACGAGGGATTTCCCTTTGAAACCAGCAGATGTCGGTTGGCATCTCCTGTCTGACGGGCCCCCGCGTCCTGGACGCTCCCAGCCGCCTGGACAAGCCCGGGTCCCTGCGGGAGGAGCCCCCGCCGGACCTCTGCACTCTGTGCTCTGCTCCTGGGGGACACCCCCCCTCACTCTCCTGTGAGGGTCTCTAGGGACACTCAGGGATACCTGGGACTCGGGGCAGCATTGACCAGTGAGCCCACTTCGGGGTCCCTGTGACCGTGTGGTTTCTCTCTCTCTTCCCACTCTCTGTGGTGTCTGCTCCCGTGCCTGCAGTTCTTGGGGTCGTGGTCCCCAGAGCAGCAGCAGCAGCACCCGGGCACGTGCCCAGGCCCCGTCCCACCTCCCGAACTGGACTCTCGGGGGCCAGGGTGCCTCCAGGGGGCTCCAGTGCCATCCTGTGCTGCTTTCCTGTAACTTCGTGGTTTTGTGGAGCAGGATGGGAAATAATTGTCCGCTAATACTAAGTTCATCTAACTGTCCGCAACTTTATTTTAGGTTCTTATAGATTTAGTTCCTATTCAGTCTTGATTAAAATTGTCTTCAGGTGTTCATAATATCTTTTTATTAAGTATTTTAACAGTTAAAATTTTTAAAGAACAGGAAGACATAAAGTATTGGGTTGGCAAAAAAAATTCTGTCCGGTTTTTCTGTAATACCTTAAAACATCTCAAAGGGAAAAAAAAAGGTAAAAGTCCCGCCTCCCCCATCCCATCACCTCCTCCTCTGAGAACTGCTGCTAACAGTCTTTTCCTTCCAGAAACTATACAGACATGCGCATTTTTAAATGCATCAGTGGGCTCCTGCTTGTCTTACGGTTCTGCCACGTAGGTTTCTTTTTTAACTTTATGATACATCTTGGATGTGTTTTCACACTCAGGTGAACAGCTCTCCATCCTTATTGTGGTCGTGGTTATTGACGGCGTGAACGTCTCTGGTGACGCCTGCCGTCCAGCGGTGGCGGTGGCGGCGCGCCTCTCGGCAGGGGGCGCTGTGCTTGGGCCCCGGCGGCCCTGCTCAGCGTCCCGGGCTCTGCCTTTAGGTGCGAGCCTGGCCTCAGGCGCGCGCACGGGTGGTGGTGGGGCCTGCGTCTCCGAGCGTCCTGTAGGGGAGAACCACATTATATAGTTTTTTTCCCTGTAAGTGAATATATTTTATTGATATCCCTGTCTTAATCCATAAATAAATAAATCCACAAGTTATCCATAAATGCTGTGAATGGGACAAGTACCCTGAGCGGAACGGGACAGTGTACCATCAACCGCTCCCCTCAGAATCCCGATTCCTTCCCCAGAGGGAACGTTCATGATGTGACGTGTGTCAGTCCAGATGTTTTTCTGTCTGCTGGTACTCTTCAGCGTGGAGTCCTGCCCCATAAACGTGCTTGGGTTTGTCTTTCTCACTTGACGTCACATCTTGGAGAACTTTCTATGTTAAGATTCATATCTCTGTCTCACTTCTTTTTAAGCTGTAAGCTTGATTTTTTTTTTAAAATATGATTTCCGCCTTACGGGGCTGCTGGGAGACAGTGCTGGGAAAGCACTCTGCCCTTGATCCGCGTGCTCACCGTTTTCTGTGCTTTGCCTCACTTCCTCGCTCCCGGCCCCCCGCGTGTGTGTTTATACCCACGTGGACGCACGTGTAGACATGCGGCTCTCCTGAGTCGTTTGAGGCTGTACACTTGCTGCTGTGAGCAAGGGTGGATGCAAGGGCTACAGCGGACCTAAGGTTTTGAGCGATGGGTGCAAATTCATCTCTAAACCAACCCGAAGACCAGGTGCCCATTCACCTGTTAACTCTTCATAAATCTACCTGCCTGATGAGAAGGTAGAAAATGGTATCATTATTTGTTACAATTGCCTGTTTGCTTTCATTTTTCTGTTGATTTTCTTAATATATCCCTTGCCTATTGGGAGGGGGTGGGGGCAGAGGGTGGCTAGTTTAACTTTTTCAAAATGTGAAGACTTTATATCCACGGCAGCCTTACCGGGGACCACGCTTATCTCGTGTCTGAGCCCGAGTGTGTGCACATCCTCCTGGCCCCACACAGGACGGGGGCTCCCACGCCAGCGGGTAGTGTGTGTGGGCCTGTCTGGCGTCTGCCTTCAGGGGTTTACAGCAGCTGATGAGAGTCCCGGTGCCTTTTCTCCCGTCACCTGCTTCATCCTGAGGGGGGTGCGGTCAGGAGCCTTTAAGTTTGCTTTTGAAAATTAAACACTTGGCTCCGTCTGGGTCAGGGGTGAAGGCCATGGAGCCTGAAACGCGTCCTCTGTCTGGAAGCCCCTCTCTTCCCCAGGGCTGGCAGCTCAAGTGGGGGTCCACTTTCGACAGCAGCCTTCTCTCTCCAGCCCACGGGACTGATTCTCCTGATAGCTGTCGTCATGGCAATTTCTGGGAGTCTACAGGGATCAGAGCCTTAACAGGAACAATCTCTGGTTCTAATTCAACCCTCAAGTCAAGTAGTTAACGAGACGTGGTGTATGTCAGGAGGCATGCTCACAATTGTGATTGTTCCATGGGTTTTGCATCTCATCCCGTGAGTGAGTCCACCTGTCATGTGTCAGACGGGGCGGCAGGACTGAGATGTCAGCGCGGTGCTCGCACAGACAGTGGTACCACGAGAGGTGGGAGAGTGTAGGACGGCCAGACGCCCCCTGACCTCGGCCTCCATGGGACCCCGCGGGCTTGTGAGAGGGGCGGTGCGGCGGGAGCAAGGCTCCTCTTGTTCCCTGTCTCCAGGCTCTTGGCATTAAGCCTAATCGCCGTCACCACGGAGGAGGACAGGTTAACTGTGCTGCTCAGTTTTACGAATGAGAAGTTGCTGTAACTGCCAAGTATTCCCTTTTAGTACAGGTCTTGGAGTTTTGGAAACCATGAGATAGAAATGGTATAACCGTTTCTGTATATAATGTGGATATATAACGGGGCTTGGCATACAGCCAGGGGAGAGCCAGCGTTGGGGGTGGGGTTTGAAATCAGGTGACCAATGCTGGGTGGCTGCTGCTCAGCCTGAAGTTACCTGGTTGTTAAAATATTGTTAGCTCACATAAAAATTGGACCCAGCTTTTCAAGTCCAGCAGTGACATAGACACATTGGTGTCTCACGGTGGTTGGTACTTACTTACGGTTGACCCTTGATGACCACCGCGGGGGTGTTGGGGGTGCCAGCCCTGTACACAGGTGAACGTCTGCGTGTAACTTACAGGTGGCCTCTGTGTCCTCAGCTCGTTCGTGGCCACAGTTCTGCCGTGTCTGCAAGTGGTGAATTCTGAGGTGTTACACAGCAGGTGTGTGTATGTAGACACTGCACAGCTCTATACGTTCATCCACGGGCTCTTAGGTTGTTCCCTATCTTGGCTATTGTAAGTAACGCTGCTGTGAACAAAAGGGAGTGTGTATCTTTCTGAGTTAGCATTTTTATTCTCTTCAGATAAATACCTAGAAATGGGAATTGCTGGGTCATATGGTAATTGTACATTTTAAATTTTTGAAGAGCCTCCAAAATGTATTTCCATAGCGGCTGCATCTGTTTTTAGCAAAAGTTGTTGATTTTAGAACTTTGATCGAAGGATCCAGTCATAGTGGGCTTTAAAGTCCTCATGAATAATCAGTGTGAGAGTGCCTCTTCTAAGCGTTGAATAGACTCTCGGTTTCAATTTTGAGAAAGTGGTTTTGTGTCTTTAAAGATGACATGGCTGTTAATATCAAGAGGGAAGCGGTTACTGGCTGGATTTGTCTTGCTTCCCCAGGTACAGAAAGGCAGCCTGCCTCTTGCAGCGTGTGTTACGGGAAGGTGCAGAGGACCATAGATTGTGGAAAGGTGCAGAGGACCATGAGACTGTTGGAGGGAAAGGTGCAGAGGACCATGAGACTGTTGGAGGGGACAGCCAGGCGGCGAGGACTCTGAAGTTAGGAGTGAAAAGCTGAGATACAAGAAGCGGCTTTTGAGCAGATGTGTAGGTGTCTCACGGAGTATGAGTGAGTTCTCATCATTTGAGAGCGTAGAAGTTACTCTACTCCCCGGAAACGTCAGACTCTTGCTGGGGGTGGTTGAGAAGCAGCAAAACCACGTGTGATTCTGGGGATGTCCTGTGTAAGGT
The DNA here is from genome assembly GCF_000754665.1 of Bison bison bison. Classification (NCBI taxonomy): domain Eukaryota; kingdom Metazoa; phylum Chordata; class Mammalia; order Artiodactyla; family Bovidae; genus Bison; species Bison bison. The sequence goes on from NW_011494625.1 coordinate 426,982, forward strand.
GGTCCTGTGAGCCAGGGTTGTTTGTTTTATTTTTGCTTTCGCTTGAGTTTGGGGAAAATAAGCAGTCCCAGTATTGACCCTGATATTGTGTGATCAAAGTCAAAATTATATGGTTTCAAGATGAATTTTTTTTTCTCCTAAAACTACCATTGCTTTCATTTGTTTTTAATCATCATATTCATTTTGAAGTTTCCAATACAATTAAGACAGCTCAGAGGGGAGCCTAGGCTATTGTTTGTTTGTTTGTTTTCAAAGCGGGAGAAATAGCGGTGGAGGTGACCAGGAGGAGTGACTTCCCTGGCAGGGGCTGTGGAGGCGGCTGGGCCTCACTCTTCACAGGAATATTACACCCGCCCTCAGAGAGGTGTGTGCGGGGTGCAGACAGCGTGGTGTCAGGATGCGCGCGCGCAATTTCCCGCCGAGCTGGGGGGCGCTTCACCCCTCAGCCCCGTCAGCAGCTGCCTGTGTCTGCTCCGCTCGGATCAAGGAGAGAGATCACTTACAGGTGTCTGTTTGGAGCAAACGTGGCTTCTTTCAAGCAGCCCCAGAATCGCTTTTTTAAGTGAATTGTTTCTAAACACAGGCTGTGATTCTCGTCTTAAGTAGTTCACTTCGGTGATTCTATGACATTGCCATACTTCTTGCTTTTCACCGACGCAAAGTCTGGTTGAATAATTCTCGGCTCGGAAATAGTCCTCGTACTGAACGGTGATCCCCTTCAGGCCTTCCAGGGGATTCCCTCTCTCCTGGGTCTCGCTTGGTGAATACTCTGGACCAGAGAGGGCAGTCTAGCCTAGGGGGTCAGCACTCTTCTGCTGTGAAGAGCCAGGTGGGAGGTGTTGTGGGCTTTGGGGCCAGACGGGCTCTGATGCCACACTCGGCTCTGCTGTGAGGGGGCCGCCGGCAGCGGAGATGAGACGGGTAGCTGGGCTCGTGCCTGGGTCTGGCCTGAGGGCGCTGTGGGCAGGCCCCTGGTCGCCCATCCGCTGGCCGCCAGGCTCTTTCCTCCTCGCCCTCACCAGCCCCTTCCCCTCAGGGAGCACAGTCTGGTATCCTAGAAGCAGGGCCCTCACCCCTGATGGTCCTGAAAGCATGTCGACCTTCCTCACATCTCCACGTGAACAGGACCTGGCATGACATTCCAGTGGCTTCTAGTGATCTGAGAAGCCCTGTGTGTGCTCTGTGCACAGTGCCTGAGACAGGCCTCTGTGGGGGCTATGATGTGGGCCTTTTCCAGTCTGCAGACGAGTTCTTAAGTTCTCTGATGGTGTTTTGATGAACAGGAGTTCTTAATGTTATGTACTCCAGTTTATCCGTTTCTTCTGTTGCTTTCTGTGCTGTTAAATCCTTTCCTCATCTCCAGACCCGCTGTCTTACGCTGTCTTCTAGAAGCTTTCGTGTTTAGGGCTCTCTGCCTTGGAGGACGTGTAGCTGTCAGGCTCTGTACACCATCACCCTTGCTGCATAAGCACCTCTGGTTACACCCGGGGCTGTCTCTGCAGGTCCGTCTCCAGGCTTCTAGTCTGTTCTCTCATCCTTCACCTGGTCCCACGTTGTCTTAACTGCAGTGTCTTGAGGTCTTGGCGTCTGGTAGAGGAAGTCCTCCCCCGTGTCCTTGTTCAGGAGGGCCCTGGTCACTCGGCCCTGTCCATGTCCACGTCCAGGGTAGGGTCAGGTTTAGGTTTCCACTCCCCAGGAGAACAGAGCCCTCCTGGGGTCTGAGCTGAGGTTGCGGTCACTGGTCATTTAGGGGAGATTGGTTTATTTACAGTCAGTACAAGTGTCTTTTAGTCTTGTGAATAGAGACGTTATATGTCTTTCATTAGCTGATTCCTTTGGATTCTCTTTTAATACTTTTGGATGTTGTTACAAACGGCATCATTTAAGTTCTTGTTTTCATGTTCTGTTTGCTGTTCTTTGTTCTAATTCATGGTTTTATCATTAAGGTTGTTTGCTGTAGAGTTATGTCGGGCACGTCACTTAGCCGTCATCATGAGGCCGTTACATGCAATCTGAGAACCTCGGGGCGGCTGGGTGGGCGTCTGTGATCTCAACGGGGCTCCCTCCAGGTCTGCGTTCAGCTGCCTGTCCAAGAGCCACAAGACAGGGAAGTGCTGAACGTTTCCCGGGACCTCTTCTCTTAGATCTGACTTATTTTTAAATAGGAACATATTAGTGCTGAATTCGACCCTGATTTTTAAAGGTGTAATCGAAGGATAAAAATAGTGATACATGAAGTGATGTTCAGCGTCACTAATTACTAGGGAAATGCAAATCAGAACCACAATGGGGTAGTACCTCGTGCCCATTAGAAAGGCTGTTACCAAAGAGGTGAGAGGTAACACGTGTTGGTGAGGGTTGGCGAAAAGGGAACCCTCCTGCACTTCTGGTGGGAATGTGACCGGTGCAGCTGCTGTAGAGAACAGTGTGGAGGTTTCTCAGAAATAAAAACAGAGCTGTGATCCGTCTGTGCTACTTCTGGGTATTTACCCAAAGAATGTGAAGGTGCTAAGTCAGAGACATGCACCGCTGTGTTCGTTGCAGCATTTACAGTAGCCGACGTATGGAAGCAACCTGAGTGCCCATCAGCAGATGAGTGGGTAAGGAAGATGTGAGGCGTGAGCACAGACGCTCACACTCACGCAAAGGAAAGCTAAGCCATTGGAATCTAATCTTGCCATTTGAGACCACATGAACTTAGAAGGTAGTGTGCTAAATGAAACAGATGAAGAGAGACAAGTATTATATGATGTCATTCGTATGTAATATTTGTGTGTGTGTGTGTGTGTGTGTAAATGAACGGACAACATAGAACAGGGTGCTGGTTACCAGACAGGAAGGGAGGTGGAGGAGGGCAAGATGGGCAGACGGGCAGCAGCGTGGGACAGACGGACACAACGGGCTCTGCTGGTGAGCACGCTGCAGGGTGCACAGAAGGCGGGTGATAACATCGTGCACATGAAACTTAGAATGTTATAAACCGGTGTTACCTCAGTTTAAAAACTACAGCCACAGTCTTGAAAGTTACTCTTTCCTCATTCTAGGCTTAGAGAAGATGGACATGTTTGGTACTGAAACATAGCTGAGGAGATGAGAAATACAGCAGTTAGGTCCAGATGCGGGTTGAAAGAAGCACTGCACTGCTGTGTGTGCAGTAAGAGTAGCGTGTTTCCAGTGTGTGCGGGATGCACGTCAGGGCCTGGGTAGGTGCTTCACGTGTGTCGGTCGCCGGATCCCACGGTCGCCGTGTGGGGCGGCTGCCAGTGAGTGGGGGAGCCAGGAAGGGCTCAAGGCGGTCTGACTCGGGAGCCCAGCCTGCAGCCACTTCAGATGAGAGTGAAACTGAAAATCCTTGTTGGGGCTTGAACGGCCTCAGCCAGAACCGCCGGGGGCAGCAGCTTGGGCCTCTTCTCCTCCGGCTGATCTGGTCTCATTCTCGTGGCGGTATCCAGGACACAGAGGGGCAAGCTCCTGTCCACAGTCCCTCGGGTCTCTGTTCCAGCTTCGAGGCTGCAAGAGTCCACCAGTCCACAGCGGGAAACCCAGGGACGGCAAAGGGCGTGGATACAGTGGAGTTCAGAATTGGGTCCGTAGTTAGTTAAAAGGTTCACTCTATTTCCAGCAGTGTTTTATCACGAGTTAATATTGCATTGCCTACATCTGTTGAGATTTTTCTTTCCCATTTGTTCCTTTAAACGAGTCAGTTACTCTGGGTTCTGCTCCTTCCTCATCCCCTCCCCCTAAACACCAAGTCAGCCTTGAGTTCCTAGAATTAAAATTAACTCAGCTTGGCTATGATACTTTATGCTGTTTATACACGGTTGCGTTTGCTTTACTAAATAATATTATAGATGTAAGATCCTAACTTATTATTGGCATTGACCTGTAATGTTCCCCTCTTGGAATAGTAATCTGACTGTTCAGATTTCACTGTTTTTAATCTTACGGTAACTTATGTAATTTGAATGTAAACATATATGTTATATCAACAACTATCTATTGAGGTTCTGTTATTTGAATAGGTAATTTTTTTGTTTGGAAAAATGAGATAGAGATCACATACCGTAAAATGCGTGCTCTGAAAGTGCTGTACTTCAGATTTTATTAAACACATCCTCCTGTTATGCAGCCTAGCCGCTGTTCCGATCCTCAACATTGTCTTCACTTCAGAAGGAGATTAGCCTGTTGGAATCCTGCCCCTGTCCACGCTCCTCCCAGCCCCTGGCGACTAGTAACTCGCTCTCCGCTCTGCGGGTTTGCCTGTTCTAGACAGTTCACGTAAATGAAATCGCCTGGGTGGATTTTCTGTGTTCTTTGTTTGGCGTGTTTTCAGAGTTCATCTGTGTTACAGTGGTAAGTGGACGCCTCATCCCTTTTTCGGCTGGATAATACTCTATAGTGTGAATATTGCACATTGTTGGTGGACGTCTGGGTCACTCCCTTGTTTAGCTGCTGCGCGTAACGCTGCTGTGAACACGTGTGTGCGTGCTCTTGCGTGGCTGTGTTTTCGGTGTTCTTGGTTAAATCCCTGGAGCGGGGTCACTGGGTGGGTGACTGTGTCTTCAGTACAGACAACGTACTTTACCCTTCTTCCGGGAGGTGATTCTTCACACCAGATGTTTTGAACGTTAAAGATATTCTGTGTTCCTATGAGTAAATTTCCTTTAGGTCCTCATGAGAGAAATCTTGACTAAAAAGAAGCTGAATCCTGAGTGAGCGTCACAGGGAATGCTTCCTGAAAGTTCCCTGTGGGTTGAATTTTTACCCAGTTCTCGTCTGAAAACTCCCTGAAAGTGCAATCAGAGCCTGTCTGGAAGGGCCAGTGATGAGCCCGGGGCGGCCGTCTCTGGCGCCAGGCCCACCCTGCGGCCTGTGTGACCCTCCCCTTCCTCCGGGTGGTCACCCTAGCCCAGCGGCTGAGCTCTGAGGACAGGCATCAAGTCCTCACCGCCTGTTTGCTTTTAAAATAAAACCATACCTTCTCATTTTCTCATGGAGCGTCCTAAGTTCAGGGACACTCAGTGTCTCTGCGGTGGAGGTCCAGCCCCATGTCCATGCCGGGCGGGTCTGGGGGCCAACGAGGGGCTGGCACATCCCCACTCCTCCCCTCTGCCTGGATCAGCTCTGCGTCTGAGGCTCCGTGTTGGAGTCTGTTCAAGGAGGAAAACCCTCGTGTGTGTGGGGGAGCGTGGGGAGAGCCACCTCCTTGGTACACTCGGGGAGCCACTGAGCGTGCGGTCCGCTCTGTTGTGTGCTCGGTCATGTCCGGCTTTCTGTGACCCCATGGACTTGGCTTCCCTGAGAGCTCAGCTGGCAAAGAATCCGCCTGCAGTGCAGGAGACCCGGTTGGACTCCTGGGTCAGGAGGATCCTCCGGAGAAGGGATCGGCTACCCACTCCAGTATTCTTGGGCTTTCCTGGTGGCTCAGCTGCCTGCAGTGTGGCAGACCTGGGTTCGATCCCTGGGTTGGGAAGATCCCCCGGAGAAGGGAAAGGCCACCCACCCCAGTGTTCTGGCCTGGAGAATTCTGTGGACCATGTGGTCCTTGGGGTCTCAAAGAGTCAGACACGCCTGCGCGACTCTCACTTTCCTTCCGCCGTGTGCTCTTAGTCTTTGCTGTCTCTTGTTCCTTCTGGTTTGGGGAGCCCTGCGTGTGTGTGTGTTTGTTTCTTGATCTTTCAAAGACCCTCAGGGAGGGACTTCTCTTGGGTCTTAGAAGTACCAGGTCATCGACTTAAGCAGTGCATTTCTCATTTAGAATCATCTTTCACTGGGGTTTCCAGCCTTGCCCTGGCCTCCAGGAAGCCCAGAGCGAAGTCTGTGTTCTGCTCTTGCTGACCAGGTGCAAGACCTCAGCTTCCCGCGGTGCTGTCACCCAGCTTCACCTTGTTGAGGGTGAGTTGTGCATTCAGCAGCTTTGCCTTTGTGGCTTTACTGATCTCTCCTGCCCATCGAGGTCTAGACACACACTGAGCTGCGAACCTCGAGTCGTGGTAGCGTTTCAGAGCACGGTTGAAGTTGGCGCAGGTGCTCTTCTGATTTAAGCTGTTGCTAATTCAGAGATGAGGTGAGGGTTGGGAGAAAGTCATTTCACATGAAGAACCCAGGTCTCCCACATTGCAGGCAGATTCTTTACCAGTGAATCCGCCTGCAACGTCGGAGACCTGGGTTCGATCCCTGGGTTGGGAAGATCCCCCGAGAAGGGAAAGGCCACCCTCCCCAGTATTCTGGCCTGGAGAATTCCGTGGACTGTATAGTCCGTGGGGTCACCAAGAGTCAGACGCGACTGAGCAGCGTCGCTTTACACAAGGGAGGAGTGCTGCTCTGCTGTCCTCTGACGCGTGGTTCGCAAGACCCAGGCTGCGACGGGGCGTGCGGATGGCACGGGAAGTCCCGATGACAGAGGTCACCCCTGGTCCCTAGCTGTTGGCTTTGCAGGTGGAAGGCTGAAGTAGGCCTCCGTGTGAATATCACAAACAACTTGACCTCGTGAGCCTCACTCTGGGTGGTAGCGTGTGATCCAAGAAGGGGTGTTGGCGTCTCGGCCTCTGTGAGGCACCCCTGCACCACCACTGGGAAATCAGCACTGGAGCGTTTTAGCCAGGAATGTACTGAATGCAGTAAATGTAGACTGAGCTGATGGTATCTGGAGTGCAGCCTGGGTTGTACTCTACATATATCTGACCACAAGTATGTCTTCCTTTAATATGTAGGATTTAAAATTATTGGGCAGGCACTATTAAACAGGGAAATCAGATTATAATCAATTCCTTACTTCTCTTACTGAAGCAGTAGTTGCAAAAGCTGGTTCTAAAAGTCAAGGCAAGTTTTATAAAGAAAAGCGTTGAGCGAATTCAGTCCTGTGTGAAATAAGGTAGGGTTGTTTTTGCAAGAAATAAAATTTTCGTAGGTAAGATGAATAGTAAGCTTCCACTGCTGAAGACTCACAGCGTGTGGGTAGTTGTTATTCTTCTTGTAGTTGTTTTTCTTCAGAATCCTTTATTTCAGGACTAAAGAGTGTGGGTCTGATAATTTTCTGTTCCTTTTTTGAAACTTTAAAGTGACACAGCATAAAGATTTTTGCTAAGCTTTTTTCTCTCCAGCGTATGACTTAAACTGGAAGCTGTTAGTGAGAAACTAAAGGGCATTGCATTAAACCATCACCAGTCTTACTGGATTCACTTTAGGAACTTATCCTGATACGTGTGTTTAGAATGATAGAATTTATATTGGTGGTAGTTTTTCCTTTTTATTTTACTTTTTCATAAGTAAAACGAAACTAAATAGCTTGAGTTTGCATCTGTAATTAAGATTTGACTCCCTGCGTGAAAGTTTCCCATCAGCCGCTTCAGAGAGCGCACTTCCCCAGTGAGGGTCTCCAGCCCTCAGTCTGAGACACTGCTGCCAACAGCTTTGGGACGTGTGACTGCCTTTTCTGCTGAGCTGAGTAAAAGTGACGCTCAGACTTCCCTCTGATCACTGAGGGCTCCCTGCTTCTCTGGATCCAGGAACCCAAGTCCCCTGAGGGATGAGTGCCCTCTGGGCAGCTCAGCTGAACCCCCAGGGAAGATTGGAGCCGGCAGTAGGCTCTTCTGCACAAGACAGGCTGCAGAGGACTGACCTTTGTGCCAGGAAACCTCTGAACACAGCACAGACTCTCTGTGTCTCTGGTTGTGACCTGAACTGATGGTAGATGTTTGCAGAGTTTTTGGTGACATTCAGCAATACGTGAACTGTGAACTTCCAGATGTTCAAGCTGGTTTTAGAAAAGGTAGAGGAACTAGAGATCAAATTGCCAACATCCTCTGGATCATCGAAAAAGCAAGAGAGTTCCAGAAAAACATCTATTTCTGCTTTATTGACTATGCCAAAGCCTTTGACTGTGTAGATCACAATAAACTGTGGAAAATTCTGAAAGAGATGGGAATACCAGACCACCTGATCTGC
>NW_011494625.1:435028-439918 GCF_000754665.1 Bison bison bison
GAACTGGACATGGAACAACAGACTGGTTCCAAATAGGAAAAGGAGTACGTCAAGGCTGTACATTGTCACCCTGCTTGTTTAACTTCTATGCAGAGTACATCATAAGAAACGCTGGGCTGGAAGAAGCACAAGCTGGAATCAAGATTGCCAGGAGAAATATCAATAACCTCAGATATGCAGATGACACCACCCTTATGGCAGAAAGTGAGGAGGAACTCAAAAGCCCCTTGATGAAAGTGAAAGTGGAGAGTGAAAAAGTTGGCTTAAAGCTCAACATTCAGAAAACGAAGATCATGGCATCCGGTCCCATCACTTCATGGCAAATAGATCCCACCCTCGGAGAGGCAGGCGGCCTCCTGTGTACCTGCAGACTGCAAGGCTGGCTGGGAGAAAGGGAGCCCTGGCCATAGGGAAACAAATACTGTGTTTAATAAGGATTTTGTCTCTAGATCAAGAACTCTAAACCGGCTACAGATGCTTGTACAGTTTGTGTTTGATTGTAGTAACCTTTCTAGCGTTTGTCTCCTCCTCTTCCCTATCCCAGGAAAACCAGAGAAACTTAGCGAGAAAGTGGAAGTCATCACAGTCCAGTCCATGACTTGGATCTTCTCCAAGAGTTTGGTTATAATTGCTAATTAAACTCAGTCTAGCTAATTTAGGAAAATACTAAATACAACTTCATAAGATTAAACATAGAATTACCATATGGTCTATTTTTCTGTCAACAGATACAGATTTGTATATAACCATGGAATTACTAATTCTACTTCTAGGTTAACATCCAGAGAATTGGACGTAGGGTCAGGTATTTGTCCACTCGTGAATACGAATGTCCATACAGCGTTATTCACAACAGCCAAAACGTGGAAGCAACCCAGATAGCCATTGGGGAATGAAAGTGAAGTCGCTCAGTCGTCCAACTCTTTGCAACCCTCTGGACTGTAGTCTGCCAGACTTCTCCATCCATGGGATTTTCCAGGCAAGAATACTGGAGTGGGTTGCCATTTTCTTCTCCAGGGGATTTTTCCAACCCAGGGATCAAACTCAGGTCTCCAGCATTGCAGGCAGACTCTACTCTCTGAGCCACCAGGGAATCCTTGAATAAACAAAATGTGTTTTTTTTTTTTGGAATGGAGTATTCTTCATCCTTAGAAAAGAATGATGTTCTTACACAGGCTACAGCAGGGATGCACCTCGAAGATATTATGCTAAATGAAACACGTCAGACACAGAGGAACAGATACGGAACGACTGTGCCTGTGTGAGGCGACTAGAGCCGTGATGTTCGTGGACGCGGGAAGGAGGGGGACGGTTGCCTGGAGAATGAGGGGTGAGCGTTCCGCGGCTCACAGGCTCGCCTTGGGGAGCGGAGGGTTCTAAGATGGGCGGTGGTGGTTGTCCATCGTTGTGGGTGTACTGAGTGCCACCGAACTGTGTGCTCAAAAGTGATTAAAATGGTAAATGCCGTGTGATTTTGCCATAGTAAAAATTATGTTCCAAATTATGTTTGCTAATATTTTATTTAAGACAGAAGTGTGTGTGTGTGTTTGTGTCAAAGCTAAGCTGAAGCTGTTTCTCTGAGTGCTTAGACTGCCCCTTCCCCATGCCTGGCCTGGCAGCAGGAGTTCCAGGTGACAGACAGCCCCGAGGTTTTCCATTGGACAGGCAGGTCCAGTGGGGAGTTGCAGGCACCCTCTGACCTTCTGGATGGGGACTCCGTGACCTCAGGAGGGCAGCTGAACGTTGGACCTCGGTTTTCATCTTGTAAAACCAATTCAGTGAGACGCCCGGTACCCCGAGTGCCAACAGGCCCACGATGTCTGTCGTTCCCCTCTGCCTCCCCGTCGTGACTTCTTGAGACACTCTCCATTGGTGACTGGCGTTTCCCCCTCTTGCTTTCTGGGAAGGATAGGGGAAAAGGATCGTCACTGAACGGGAAGCCATCTGACAGCAGGTGTTTGCGCTCCTCCGTGGCATGAACTGCAAACGGTTTCAGAATTGTAAACATAACCGTTTGGCTACTGAGCTGTGAGCGTGGGAGGGCAGTTCTGATCGGGCCACGGTGAAGTCGCCATTCCTCTGGACTGCCAGGCTCCCCACTGGTTCCCCGACCCCGCCTCTGGTTCACTGGTTGCCGTGGCTGACAGAGAGGAGCGCACTCGCTCGTGTGGACTGCTCTCTGCATCTCTGACCCCGGTTGACACTTCGGCAGGTCCCATCTCCCTGCAGTCTTCCGGTCCGTGTCCTTCACTGCTTGGTCTGTGTCACATGGTCGGTCTCTCTTGATTTCCCTGTTTGTCTGTTCCAGTCATCTGGACATTAACGACCCTCCTCTGATGGGGAGGAACCATTCCTGCTGACTGGTCTCCATCCTCTGATCGAGGCCGTTCCCTCTGGGGACCCGGAGAGTCCTGTTAAGACGGAACTTGTGCTGGTCAGGCAGTGGGCGTCAGAGTCATGCAAGGGGACTGCTTACCCGCCAGGGACCCCAGAAACCCCAGGTGGTGGGGAATGGCCCCAGGAGCATGGTTTTGAAGCTGCGCCCTGATGCTGCCGTGAATCAGTTTGAGAATCTGTGGGCAGAGGGATGTTGCAGTTCTCAAATCAAGTGTCACACGAGTGTGAACCTCGCAGTTCAGAATCTTTGGTTTAATCAGGCAGATCCTATGTAGGTTTTAGGAAATTTAATTGGCTAACATTTATTTAAAATCGCATGGTCTTCATTAATTGCCACTTTTTCTCGCAAGACAGTATTTATCTTTTTAAACTCCTCATTGCTTTTTCATACTTAATATTCCTAGATTGATTCCCTCCAGAAACAAAATAATATCAACTGAAGGAGTCACAGCTTGTGTCGTTTTTGCTGTTGGTTTTCAGAATGATTCTTAATTCTGGTACTCGGTACATTTTTATCTAATTCACTGTTTTCCATCTACCTGCCTTCATGTATCTCTGGCATTCGTGAGCTGTTTCGTCATTTCGAGTAATTCTGTGTGTGCTTCATACAGTACAGCCGCTTTTTTGCACCCTCCATCCTTTGGCGTTCTTTTACTCTTTAAAGATAATGAGTTAATTGCGTACAGATGCTGTATGCACGTGGCTCCTCAGTACGAAGTTTCGGAACCCCTTGGCCCGGGCTTAGTATGGCTCCAGCGCATCTCAGGAAGCGGGGATGCAGGTGGTCCTGCCTGCATCCTGGAGCATGTGGTGGTACCTGATTGATTCCCAAGAGGGGGATGTCAGAGACACAAGAGAGACCCAGCTTACAGAAAAACCAGATTATTCACCTGAGGCATTTTTATTTAAGTTGACGTTTTAAAGTTTCTCGTTTTGTAGGAGAGGTACTTTCATGAAAGGTTGGAGGTGCACTGTTGTGGCCTTAGAGTTGGACACAGGCAGTGAGTGTATGACTTGACTACAGCTAACACAGCTAGTTATCCAAACTAGAAGGCAGAGAAGTGGGGAGGCTGATGGGGGTCAGGTGAGAGGAGAAAGACTGGAAGCGGGGCAGATAGAGCAGGGTTGGGGTGCCGGACGAGATGTCCCACGCATCTCTAGCTGACAGTCAGGACAAGTGTCCTTCTCTCCCCTCCAGCCACCTGCCTCCCAGGGTGGTACCAGCCAGGGGGAGGGAGACCCCGGTGATGCTGTTGAGAAGGCGGGAGGCGCGTGGACCCAGTGCTGCGTACTCAGCGCTCAGGCGTGTTCATCTGTAGCGTGTGTCCCAGCTGTGCTGGGTGCCCCCTTGCTCCGAGGAGTCAGTTCTTACGGCCCACAGGTGGCAAGGGCCGAGGGGGCTCAGCTTGGGGGGGGCGGGGGGTGCACACTGAGTTGGGACCAGGAAGCGCAGCCCAAGCTTTCTCACGATGGGCATCGGGTGCACAGGTGCTCGGATTGCTCCTGGCGCACCAGTCACGCTGCAGCGCCTGCTGTGTGCCAGCGTCCCCTGTGAAGACGCCCAGAGCCAGCCTGTGAACCGTGAATCCAGAGGCCCGCCGTGGGCCAGGACCGTGACGGAAGGAGCTGGAGGAGAGCCGTGTGCAGTGACTGATGGATAAAGGGCTCCTTGGGCGTGTTGTGGAAGCCAGCGGTGAGAAGGTTTAAAGCCTGTCTACCCCTTAGTACATGTTTACTTGAAAAGTTTTCTCTCAATGAATGCAGCATGCAGATTATATAATCTGAATAAAATGATAAGCTTTTATATTGTTAAATAGGACTGGGTTCAGTGAGAGTGTGGATAACAGTGGTTTGAAAAGTCAGACTCTGTAAAGGAGGGCTGAGGAGTCTGTCGACTCTCTTGCTGGCTCTGGCTTTAGATCACAGAGAGGGATGGCCGTGACTGTCCGAGACACCCAGGCCCTCCTCTTCCAGCCTCCTGGGCCGCCTCGCCTCCCATCTGCGCGCCCGGGTCAGCCTTTGCCCGTAGCGTGGACGCAGCCTCCAGGCAGATGGCTGGTGAGTCGTGGGCTCACCGTGTCCGCCTCCTTCACGCTGGCAAACACGGTCCTCGCTGCCCGGAGTCCGCTCTGAACCGGTCGTGTGGTGGGTTTTGTTCCGTTTTCTGGGTCTCGTGGGCCAGTGAGGAAATCCAGAGACTGATTCTCTTGTGGTTGGAAGCACATTTCATTTTAGAAATACACTTTCTGTAGCACTGACTTTTAACAGGTCAGCAGTACCTGTTTGAGGGTATCTCTTTTGCTCTTAGGACGTTCTAAAATAAAACTTGTTTCGGGGCAGCACTAAAACGTGGGTTTTCCTGGCTGGACTTCACGGCGGTACCTCCGAGGAAAGCGGCTGGTGGTCTCGGCGCCGCCGCCCCCCCACCCCCACCCCAGGAGCTGTCGGCTCCTGCGTCTCCGTCAGGCGGGGCTCACGTCTGAGGCGGGCTGC
>NW_011494625.1:440104-442910 GCF_000754665.1 Bison bison bison
CGGAGCGGAGGGGGCTGGGCTGAGGGGTGTCAGGGTTCTCTCCCCTCGTTTGTTCGGTCAACGGTGACCATGTGTTCTGAGCGCTGGGGGTGCGTCAGTGAGCTCGATAGAGGGGACCCTGCCTTCAGGAGCTTGGTGGCGTCCAGCCACAATTTGTTAGTAAAAGTCAGATGAGACGAACAGAGCTGGGGTGAGGACTGAAAAAACCAGAATGGGCCGGCACGTGGATGGTGCCAGGAGGGGCCGTGGACGTGGGTCCAAGAGGAGGCGGCGTTGTAGCTGCCGTTGAGATGAGCAGAAGAAAGCAGCTGTCAGAGCTCCAGGCCCAGAACGTTCCAGGCAGAGGGAAGAGCGAGTCCAGAGGCCCCAGGGGAGCACGGGCCGGGCACAGACGTCAGGAGGGAGGTGGCCCCAGACTGGTGCCTGTGCGCCCAAGGTCAGCCCTGCTGTGAGCACTTCTCTACCCAAAGAGGGCAGTCACAAGGCCACTGGGGTGGGGGTGGGGCTCGAGCCCCTGGCGAGATTGCAGGGCCCATGATGTCCACCGAGAGCCAGCAGAGTGTCAACAGGGAGGTGAAGGCCAGTTCAGCAGGGCTGGTCACACGAGCCAGCAGGAGTCCACGTCTGAACATGCAGAACCACGGAGAGCTCCGCAAGACCTGCCGCCTCAGAGGTGCAGAGCTTGCCGCCAAGCTCGCGTGTCCAGGCTGGTGGACCCGTAGCCTGGAAGTTCCACCTCTGTGGACATGGGTCTCCGGGGGGCCCTTGGAGACGTGAGGAGCAGGTCAGGGTGGGAGGGCCGGCCCCGTGCCAGTTAACAGCTCGGGTCCTGACAGCCTGGCTGCTGTCCCCCCTGCTCGAGTGAGCCATGGGCTCCCGCCCCTCCGGGTGGCGTGGCACCTCCACCATCCACTCACCTCCCTTCCGTCACTTCGCCCCCAGCACCTTAAGACTGCATTGTAACAAGTGCAGGATGGGCTGAAGGTTAAAAGAAACAGGAAGGGCACCTGAGGGCTTCCTCAGAAGACCCAGCAGTGCCCCCTCGCTGGTGACCGCTGGTCAAACGCTCTTCCGTTAGAAACACTCATTCTGAGTCCATCAGCAGTGACCCTGCAGGTTTGCTGGCACGTCGGAAGGAGCAGCACAGCCCGGGGTACACGCTGCGGCTTCAGCGGCAGCATCAGAGGGTCACTGGTGAACAGCATTGCAGACCGCCCGTTCAGGGGACCACTGAGCAGCCTTAGAAAAGCGCAGGAGACTGAGCTGGTGATGGACGACAGCTCCTGAGACACTGGTGAAGGCGAGCGAGGCAGGCCGCTGGGTCTCGAACGTCACTGCGCGGGACTGTCAGCGGTGGGTGAGAGGGAAGCGTCGTGTAGTATGTGCTGCTGTGTGTAGAGCCTGTCTCTGAGGAGACCTGGAAACCAGACTCCACGACCCGGGTGGTGATGGGTCCCAGGCTGGTGGGGGGAGGCCTTTTGCCATGCGCTTTTCTAGTCTTGTACTGTATATGTATTACCGCTCCCAGATTTTCCCCAGAGTGAATCGGCTTTTAACTTCAGAAATCTCCAGTTCCACCAACTGAATGCAAGTCTGCCTGTTTTAGCAGGGAGATGATCTGACTGCTGAACGTCCACTCCCCAATCCTCCAGTGGCTCCAGCTTGTCTTCTTTCACATTACAGGAAATATTTGACTCGTAGTTCATCATGTTCTCCAAGAACTTCTCTCTCATTGCGTTAGTAAAGTCTCATCCAGTTTTCTTAGGTCTCTTTCCCTTCCTTCCTCCACCCAGAGGCTCTATACATTTATTACCAGGTTAGATGATATTCAGACGGTTCACACCAGGAGGAGGATAACTGTTTGCCTTAACGTTTGAACTCTGTTTTCAAAAATTACCCCTTTGGCTGTGCAGGGTCTTGGTTGCAGTGTGTGGGCGCTCGTTCTCTGGCCAGGGTTCGAGCCTGGGCCCCCTGTACTGGGAGCGAGGAGTCTCAGTGGGATGGGCCTTCCGGGTGGCGGGCGGGGACACTGTCTCCAGCCGCCTAGGAGGCTCTTTGAAAACGCAGCAGAAGCAGGACTGTGGACAGAGGCCCATACTCCCGTGGAAGCGGCCCGGGGGCCGCGGGCCTGCAGAAGCTGGGGGCTGCTTCACGCGTCTGTCTGAGTGGACCCTCACCCGGAAGCAGTCTCGGCTCAGTGCCAGACGGCCTTGGCCCTAGTAATATTTCTTTGAATCCGTTTCCTTTTTTCTTTCAACTTCTCACGCCCAGGACATGTCCTCTTCACAAGAGCTGTTCTTGTTGAGTTCCGTTCTTCAAAAGTCTCAAGTCCTGCAGCTTCCCCCCAGCTTGTTCCTTCCCGTCTTTCTTTGTTAGGAGGGAAGGCTGAGGGCAAGCTCCTTGTCACACGTGTGGGGACAGCAGACGCCCTTGAAAGCAGACTCTGCAGAGGTTCTGGTCTCTCACCTTGGACTGTCGGTCAGCCCTGGGTCTGTCGTGGGCGTTTCTCCCCAGTCAAGGGCAGGCTGGGGGTGGGTGCTCACCACTGTGCTCCTGGGCCCCTACAGGCACCTCCCCGTTCATGGACGCGCTGACGGCCAACGGGACCACCACCCTGCAGACGTCGGTTACGGGCGTGACGGCCGGGAAGAGGAAGTTCATCGATGACAGGCGAGACCAGCCCTTTGACAAGCGGCTGCGCTTCAGCGTGCGGCAGACGGAGAGCGCCTACAGGTACCGGGACATCGTGGTCCGGAAGCAGGACGGCTTCACCCACATCCTGCTGTCCACCAAGTCGTCCGAGAAC
>NW_011494625.1:443138-447783 GCF_000754665.1 Bison bison bison
CTGGGCCCTACTCCCCCGCCCGCCCAGGGCCGGGTCCAGCTATGAACTGGGAGGTGCAGGGTGCCCTGAGCACCCACCTCCTGGCCAAGAGCCCCTCATCCGCCCAGGTTGGGGGGTGGGCCTCCCTGGAATCACGTGTGAGGTGTGTGCTCCCAGAGCTCTCGGTTCAGGCGTGGTTAAGGCGCCCTGGGGTCCAGCCCTGCAGAAGCTCACCCCACCTTCCTTCCCTTCAGCCTCCAGCTCCACATGGAGTGGCGCTTCAGCTGCGGTGATTCCTACACGGTTATTGCTGGTCGTTAAGTAGCTTCCAGGGGGTGAGGGAGACGGGTGCTCCCAGAGGCTCAAAAGCTTAGTTCTGTGACATATCTAAAATCAGAGGTGTTTGAACCTGAGCTATTTCATGCTTAAAATGGTAAGTTCTGATAGTTTGTTTCCTACTTGTGGATGGTAGGTCAGGCTTTCAGCTCGGGTGTCGGCCAGTGGTCAGGGGGCACCAGGTCCAGGCTGGTCCCCGGCACCTCATTAGAACGTTGGTGTTTGTAAATGCTTCGTAGGGACCGTTTTAAATGGTTTGTGTCCACTGAAAACACCTCCATGCTGTGCCTCCTCTTACTGCACTTGGGCACCAAACTTGAGGTTTCCGTCCCAAGAATGGGAGGCTGGTGTCAAAAAACGAAGCAAAACCAGACCAGCCGCTTCTTTGCACTGGTGGCATGTGCCACCTGCTGTCCAAACTGCAGAAATGCCAAGAGGATAGAACAGAACTCACCCACCGGGAGCCACGGGGACAGCACTGCTTAGCGACTCAGATGCACATTCCCCCCGAGTTACACTGCGTTCCCGACGGGCTCTGTGACGACACTCGGTCCCCACTGTTCCACACCCCCGGCTTCAGAAAAGAGGGAAATTGCGAGCCACTCGGTAGACGCGGGCAGCAGTGTCAGGCCGTGAACCCGCTTCCGGTGAATCGAGTCGGGATGGTGCAGTGAGGAGACGCTCTTGGGTGCCTTTCAGGTGATGAAGGAGCTGCAGAGCGCGCTGAGCACGGCCGCGGCCGACGACAGCAAGCTGGTGCTGCTCAGTGCTGTGGGCAGCGTCTTCTGCTGCGGCCTGGACTTCATCTACTTCATCCGGCGCCTGACGGACGACCGCAAGAGGGAGAGTGCCAGGATGGCCGAGGCCATCAGGTACGCACTCCGGTCCGCAAGACGGCCGGCGTGAGCCGGACCCTGCTGGTGGGGGTCTCCTCCCCTGAGAAAAGTGATGAGAGGAGTGAGGGGTCTCCTCTCCGGAAGATGGCTAAGGCCATCAGGTACGCATCCTGGTCCGCAAGATGACCGGCATGAACCAGACCCCATGATGGGTCTCCTCCCCTGAGACCCGCTGCTAGCAAGAGTTAACACATCTGTCTGTTCTGTGGGCAGCTTGCCTCGAGCAGGTAGCCGATGTCAAGGCTGGCTCGAGCCCAGCATGTGTTGGAGCGGGGTGGGGTCCGGGGGAGAGCCCAGGGCAGCACATGGCTGGAGTATCCACCATGTGTGTTCAGGGCCTGCAGCACAGATGCCCCCTCCTTCATGTGATAACTTACATTTGGTCAACTCCAGAATCAATCAACTAGGCTTTATGACACACTAGTTCTATAACGTCTCACAAGAAGGGTGCAACTCAATGGACATGAGTTTGAGTAAACTCCAGGAGTTGGTGATGGGACAGGAAAGCCTGGCATGCTGTGGTCCATGGGGTCACAAATAGTCAGACACAACTAAGCGACTGAACTGAATGTTCTTTTTAAAATACAAATACTCATGCCTCAGGTGGTGGCTGCATGTTTTCCGTAAGATCACAGTGAATTTCCACCTCATGGTGTGATTTGGGAGCTGGTTTCTCTACCTCAGTTCTGGCCCCCGCCCCGCCTGTACATGGCTCTCTGAGGCCCCCCGCGCCTCCCCCACCCCATCCCAGGCGGGGTTGCCCTTGACCGTGGCACAGGCTTGTATTGTTGGGATCAGACAGAGCTGAGGAAGAAAAATCAGCAGCCATCTCATGTGTTGAACCCCAGGTGCTTTAAATGCTTGTTTTCTTCAGCGACCCACTCCATTTCTGAGACTCCAGGATGCCCCACAAAAAGCTGGATTGGTCGTCTAGGGAAATGCCAAATCTTGCTTTAGGAAAATCCACTCAGTTTTTCTCTAAATGATGTGTTTTGTTGATGTGAAGTTCTGTTAATGCAGGATCTGAAAAATAGTCACACCGGATCGACTTAACCTTTATCTTGGCTCATTTGCGCTGAAATTCATGTTTTGTGTGTAAAGTTGGCTTATTCACACAAAGCTATTACTGTGTATATTTTTTGTTTGTTTCTGTGATGTCCTGCCTCAAATTCCTTAACTCTTTGGGCAGAGAACAGCACCGCTGAGTTTCCAAAAGGAAGGTAGTAACTAGGAAGGTCAGGCATAGACTGTGAGCTTCTCGTGTGTCTGTGGGGCTAACCCTGGCTGGGATTGGTGGTGGTAACCAGTTTGCAGATTAACTGTGATAAAAATATTCAGCACACGTGTGATAAAGTTATTAGAGATCAGTTTATAGTGTTAGACTTTTGGAGTCCGTGGAACCAGGAGGAGCTGAGGCTTGAGGAGGGAGCAGAGCCCGTGAGGAAACGAGCCCTTGACCCTGACCTTGTCGCCTTCAGTCCTGGCCCAGACGCACTTGTGCAGGGGAGCTCAGCTGAGAGAGGGCGGGACTGGCCCTGGGTAGCTCAGTTCCTGTTTCCCCAAAGCGTTTCTCAGGCTCACCGTTTGTAGGGGGTTTTTAACCTTTTTGGTGAGGTCTGGGATGGCAGATATTCTCCAAAAGAATGGATAGAACTTCGATTTTGTTGAATGGTCTTTTTAAGCTTTAAAGGTCTTCCTTGTAGCTCAAACAGTAAAGAATCTGCCTGCAATGCAGGAGACCCAGGTTCTATCTCTGGGTCGGGAAGATCCTCTGGAGGAGGGAACGGCAATCCAGAGTATTCATGCCTGGAAAATCCCATGGACCAAGGAGCCTGGTAGGCTACAGTCCATGGTCGCAAAGAGCGACTTCACTTTCACTTTTTTTTTTTTTTGAATTGAATTTTTTATTAGAAAAAATGCCATATTTTATAGATCACCATTTATGAGAATCAAGCTAACTTCGTGGCAAATATAACCTCTTTCTTTCCCACTGTTCCCAGCATAGCCTTTCACTCAGTTGAGAGGAAACTGAAGTTTAAATTCAGTGTATTGTATGGGGCACATCTGAATGCTCATGCATTTTTATTTTAAGGTTTAAAATACGCTTGCATTACGCCCCCCAAAGCAGCAGACAGACGGTCCTGAGCATCTGGGGCCCAGGCAGCTCCCGCCTCCCACCTCCGGCAGCGCGGGGCTGAGCCCTCGTGTTTCTGCTGAGCAGAAGAGCAGTTGTGTGAGCTTCTATCTGGCAGCTTTTGTTTGTTTCTAACATGAAACGGATTTCTCTGCAGACTGTGCTCGCTCTGGCATCTCAGGGTCCTCGGCACGGCGCGGTCGCGTCCTCTGAGGAGGGGCGATGGTGTCCACTCCCAGGCAGGCTGGTCTGCTCATGCTGCTCCCGGGAGGGGCCCCGGGTGTAGAGAAGGCTACCATCCCAAGCAAAGAGAAAAAAGAAAACTCGTCTTCTCAGGGGGAAAGTTCAGCTCCAAACATTTCTCCAAACATACAGCATGAGAAGGATTAGTGCTGCGTGGAGTACCCCTTCCCTTTACCATTTCTCTGTCGTCACTTCAGTCGCTCAGTCGTGTCCAACTCTGTGACCCCATGGACTGCAGCACGCCAGGCCTCCCTGTCCATCACCAACTCCCGGAGTTCACTCAAACTCATGTCCGTTGAGTCGGTGATGCCATCCAACCATCTCATCCTCTGTCCCCTTCTCCTCCCTCCCTCAATCTTTCCCAGCATCAGGGTCTTTTCCAATGAGTCGGCTCTCCGCATCACGTGGCCAGAGTATTGGAGTTTCCACTTCAGCATCAGTACTTCCAGTGAATATTCAGGACTGATTTCCTTTAGGATGGACTGGTTCGATCTCCTTGCAGTCTAGGATTCTACCATTGTTCTCTAGGATCTCTATTGTTACACTGGTTTGATGCCCTCTTCTTGTGAAGCTACCATCGCTGTCCGTGGTTCCCAGTTGTCGGTATTGGAGCCGTCTCCACTTTGCCCCCGTTCACAGCAGCTGAATGCGGGGCCACTTGGGGAAAATGTCTGCTCTAAGTCAGGGAGACAGCTTGGCAGTTACTTTGTCGACAGTCGTCTGTAACTGAGCATAGATGATGCATTTCCGTCACGGTTCGTTGATCCTCAGAAGGTGGCAGAACTGAACAGCTTCATGGAGATGGTCTGGGATTATTTCAAGGACCTGTTTTGGAGGTTATCTGGCTCTCTTTGTGTCCTTGAATCCCAGGGTGATCTTCCTGATAGGACCCCATGCTCTCATTCATTGGCGTGAGTTAATTCTCAATCCCCCCAACCTCCGGGGACCCTGAGTGGGCTGAGGGCTGACTGCAGAGGCCTTGGAGAACAGTCCCCCGAGTGAGGTGTGCAGCTGCCAAACACTGAGGCCCCCTCCCCCCACTGTATACACACCCACC
>NW_011494625.1:447969-449061 GCF_000754665.1 Bison bison bison
GTCCTTCTGAGCCTTCAAGGCTCAGATGGCCTTGAAGGAATTATCTTGTATTCGTTTCCAGTGTGTTTGTCCTTTTCTTCACTGTGTTCAGTCTTCACAAGACGCAGCCTCTGAACGTAGTTAAGATTCCAGCGTGGGGAGGAGGCTGCACCAGCCAGCCCTAAACTGAAGAGCAGCCCAGCTTTCCAGCCTGATCCTAAAACAGAGGCCAGCGGTGTTGTCTGGGCTGTGAGACCCCTCGCCCCTGTGTGGGGGAACCCAGGCCCCCTGGGAGGCCTGGTCGATGGTCATCGCGAGTGGCAGGAGGTGCTGTGCAGACGTGTGTCGGGCTGGGGGGTGCTCTCTTGGGTCTTGGGTCTTACACCAGCCTCTGAGCATCTCGTCTCTGCGTCTGAGTCACTCCATCCTGTCCATATAAACTCAGGAATATCCGTGTTTTCAGTTTATCAGTGAGCTGTCTGAAATCACAGACCAAGTCCAGACCCAGGCCCTGAGGCTCCTGCCCCATCCCAGGCTGTCCGTGTGGCCCTGCACCCTCTTTCCTGCAGGAGAGCTGCTGGACTGGTCTGCAGCCTTTCAGGTTTCCAGGGCTCCTCCCTGTCATCAGGGAAAGAGGGGTTCCTGGAGCCCAAGCTGAGAGCACCCTCTGCTGTGCCGCTCCCTGGGAATTCACGTGGGTCCTGTAGCGACAGGTGCTTGCCCGGCCTCGAGGGCGCTGCTCAGCCTTTGCAGCACAGCAGTACAGGCCAGGGCCCTTCGCAGCCAGAAGGCCGTCAGTTACGTAACTGGCCGTCAGCCTGTTACGGTCAATGCACACGGCCTTCACGTCCTGATGTACTGAATTCCATACAAGTAGATTTCTTTCTGTTGTTCAAATATGCAGTGTTTTGAGTAACCCTCCATTTGTTTTCTGTTTTAGAAACTTCGTGAACACCTTCATTCAGTTCAAGAAGCCTATTATCGTAGCCGTGAATGGCCCGGCCATTGGGCTAGGCGCATCCATCCTGCCTCTCTGTGACGTGGTCTGGGCCAATGAAAAGGCGTGGTTCCAGACGCCCTACACCACCTTCGGGCAGAGTCCAGACGGCTGTT
>NW_011494625.1:449161-449623 GCF_000754665.1 Bison bison bison
ATGGGAGGAGCATCTGTGAGTACCCCTTCTGAACACGTCGTCCTGGGAACCGTCCTCGGTTACCGCTTCTCTTAACTGTAGACAGGTGTCCCTCTATGGGCGGTTCCCATCAAACACTCGCATCATTCAGCTCTTGTCCTCATTCGTGAACCCGTGGGAAGTTGTCATGCTTTGGTTCATAGCCTGTTTATTGACACCGTTTGGCAAGGTGCCGCCGTGTCTGCATAATTAACACTGATCCTCCCCAGTGGTGAATACCTGGTCTGTAACCCAAACCAACCAGAGTTTGCAGCGGAAAGGGCCTTGACCTGATAGCCTGGTAGCTGCATTTCTGGGGGACGCCTCAGGGGCAGAATTGCTCTGCCGCATACCCCGCCACACCAGGAGTCCGGGCTGTAGCTCTGGATCTCTGGAAAGGCTGTGTTGTGGTCCTTGCTCCTGCGACCAGGGCAGGAGGCCGAG
>NW_011494625.1:449775-450316 GCF_000754665.1 Bison bison bison
TTGTGTCTCGTTGCTGAGCGCAGGCTCCAGCTTTGCCCTTTGACAGAGTCCCTGGGGGTCCGGGTGGCTGTCCTGATGGCCTCCAGCAGCTGGGCAGCCAGGGACGGGGGCGGCTCCACCTCCGGCCTGTGTGCAGGGCCGCTCTTCTGGGTCAGAACTCGCCTTCCCCTGCCTGGGAAAGACACACAGGAGGCCTCGACGGGATCCCTGCCCCAGGCAGGAGGCCCCGCCAGACGTTAAAATTAGTAGGTGAAAAAAGGGGCAGGAAACGGACGATCCATCTCCCGCCACCCGGCTGCCCCCTGTGGGCCTCGGGGGCCGTCCTGGTGAGGCAGGAGGACACTGGTTGCTGCCTGTGGCCATGGGCAGCGGTCATGGATCTGAGGCCCATGGGACCTGCCACTCCCAGAGCTGCGAGGAGAGATGTGTCTTCGGGAGGGGCGGCCACACCTGCCCCCCTGGGTCCCAGCCTGTGGAGACCTGGCCCCCATCACCCCCAGAGGGCCTCTGCCTGGTGCCACCCAAGGCCCTGCTGCATCCG
>NW_011494625.1:450427-453908 GCF_000754665.1 Bison bison bison
ATCCGCTGCTCCTCGCATGGTGGGTGCCCCCTGCCGCCTCAGCTCGGCTCCCTGCCCCCCTCATCCAGGCCCACCCCCAGAGCCGTGTGTCGCTGCAGCTTCAGATCTACAGCAGATGGACCTTAGATTTCTTGGTTAGTCTGTGTGGTTCTGCTCTGCATGAGACCCTTAGGTTCCATAAGAGTCCCCGGCCAGTGCTTGCTTCACCCTTGGGCACCGTCTGAACTCGGAGCAGAGAGTTTCCAGGCTGGGTCTCCCTGCCACCTCTCCCCGCGGCTCACACGGCCTCTGCTCTTCTTTCTTCCAGGCGAATGAAATGCTGCTCAGCGGGCGGAAGCTAACGGCACAGGAGGCGTGCGGCAAAGGGCTGGTCTCCCAGGTGTTCTGGCCTGGGACCTTCACCCAGGAAGTCATGGTCCGCATCAAGGAGCTCGCCTCCTGCAACCCCGTCGTACGTCCAGCTCCTGTTCTGCCCTTTCTCTGCACGGTGCACGCAGAGCCAGACGCCAAGGCTGGGCCTCTGCACACAGCGGGAGCCAAGGGAGCTCAGTTAGACGTAGGAGCTGAGAAACGTCCCGTGGAGGTGTACAAAGAGCATTCTTGCTAAATTCTTGACCGTTTTCAAAGCCTTGCACTTCTCCACGTGTTTTCTCCCCTCAGTGAACGTAGGTTTGTGTTTTGTTGGCATGTGTCCAGCACTTGCTAAAGTGCGTTTAGCAAATGAGAGGGTGAAACGTTATTTCCTTTTAACTGACACAGCTCCCGTGTAAGCTGTCCCAGACATCGCAACAACCCATTACAGAGAGTAAGTTCTGGTTAGAAGTCCTCTCGGCGGGCTTTCCCAGCGAGCCTTCCAGGGGTGAGCATCACCGGTGGGGTTCCTGCAAAGCTAGCGCAGGCCCAAAGCTGGTCTTGCTGCCAGGGCAGGACCAGGGTGTGGAGAGCATGGCTGTCAAGAAATAGCTTAACAGCCCTTTGAAGTCGAGAGTTTGCCCCGCACCCACAGCGGGTGAAATGTGTGTCACACGCTCGTCAGGCCTGGCACGCGTTAGGAGAAGGCGCTCGGCCCTCTTGCTGGGTGGCTCCTCGGGTCTGGTGTTTGCTTCCAGAAGTGTAGGGGCTGCGAGGCACCAGCGCTTGCAGCCACAGTCCCCGCTCACTCCCTGCTTGTTGTCTGGCGCAGGTGCTCGAGGAATCCAAGGCCCTTGTTCGCTGCAACATGAGGCTGGAGCTGGAGCAGGCCAACGAGCGGGAGTGCGAGGTGCTGAAGAAGATCTGGGGCTCGGCTCAGGGCATGGACTCCATGCTCAAGTACCTGCAGAGGAAGATTGACGAGTTCTGATGGCCGGGCTGCCTGACCTCACTGCCCGGGCCAGGCTCGCCCGGAGCTCCTACTGGGAAGCAGGACTTGAGACAGCCAAGCTATTTATTGCCAAGGAGTTTTTAAGTACTGTAACTTTAAAATAAATAACTACAAAACTCCTTTGTCCAAACGTCATTATTTTATACTTAATACACACACAAGTGTAAAAGTATAAAGGTGAGCTCTGGGTTGCTCTTTGAGGCTCTAATTTCTGTTATCTTCAGCTAGTACTGTATTAAAAAGTGTGTTTTCTTGGTTTGGGTGTCAGAAAAGTCTGAAACAATGTTTGTTTTCCTTGTTTTTTCTCCTTCTAGACGAAAAGAAAGAGGTGTTAGCCAGCCTCGCCATCCCTGCCCCAAATAGAAATATGGGAAGATATGAGATGTATCCTTATCTGTAAGAGGTCCAAAGCCTCAGAGATAGAAAATTCTAAATCAAATGGAAGACTTATCTTTTTGGATAAGTATTTCTGATTAAACACCCACTGATGGATATACCCCCAAAGTAAAATACGCCTAGGATTCATGCTGAGATAGTAACTGATTCTTCCTTTTTTAAATGTGTGATTCTTACCCAGTTAACAGGAAGAAACCACTCTCTCTAGGGGAAGGCTTGTTTTGCAGTATTAGTGAATCACTGACTAGCTTCAGTATGGTATCTTAAGTTATAAGTTAATCTTAGCAGGTTTATAATTAGTTTTTTGACCCTTTTGAAAAATAACTACATAAATGGTTCTTGTTGCTGGGTGAGAACTACTGCTTTATGCACCGTTTTGGTTTTCTATTTGCAGATACGATCGATGTATTACACCAAAAATAAAACGTATTTTTATGTTTATAAAGTGTAATTTTTAGGTTCACTTAGAATATATTTTATTTAATAAGTTAAAATTCTTTTGGCACACTATTAAATGCAGGAACTCCTTGTTAAGAAAACTACCTTATAATATCGACGTTTCATGTTCTTGGTCTCTGCTTTCTTGTCTACACGATATACCAAGTACAGGATGCTGTCCGAGAGTGCCCTGTGCAAACAGACGTCCGCATTCCCGCCAGGGCTGGGGACGACTCCAGAAGCCTGTCCCCCCGGCAGGCTTCTGAGCTTGCAATCATAATGAATGTATGAAGAGTGAAATAAAATCAAACCTTATTTTTGTACAGTTTTGAAGTTTCTACTTAGAACCGACCACCTCCCGGCCTCGCGGAGAGCTTACAGAGTGTAAATCTGCCTTTACTTGGATTGGTTGGTGCAGTATTTTTGCATCTGTGGGACCTACTTTTTTCGTTCTGTAGTTTGAACTATATATAAACTGTACAATCTGTAAAGTTTTTATAGAATAAATATTCAGCTGTGAAAACTGGTTAAATAAAACTAATATTTCTTAACACATTTAAAATGTTTCTCTTAATTCTTTCTTCACTTCTAAAGTTTCTCATGTTTACTTTTTGTGTGAAATAACAGGCACAGGCAGGCATTTGTACAGTTGAAAGGAGCTGGACCCATCCACCCAGGGACCTCGGTACCGACACGTTTAGTAATAATGAACATCCTCAAGGAGATCAGCCGTGATGCTGTAGAAGGACCCCACGCTCACCCGTCATGGGCATGCCAAAAACAAAACTGTGTGCAGAACTACCGTCCGTGGAAAAGCCCGGAACCTTCCAGAACCTTCCAGAAAACGCCTCCAACTACAGGTAAAAAGAGCGGTCAGCGTGTGCGGAGGGACAGTTGCAACGTCGTCGGGTCCTCTGCCCCTCAGTGGGCAGCCCACACACCGGAGTGCAATCAGAGTCTCCTGCAGGAACAAAGTCAGCCCCGCGCTGGGCTCCCAGTCCGGGTGTCTGCAGCAGTCACTGGCAAGGCGCCTGGCTCCAGCCTACCCGCTGATCCTGGAAAGGCGGGCGGGGGGCAACCAGCGCTCACCCTGGGGCACTCCGGCCTACCCGCTGATCCTGGAGAGGCTGGCGGGGGGCAACCAGCGCTCACCCTGGGGCACGGACACTGTGGCAGTGGTTTGGACCCAGCTGCTGGGAGTGCCATTCGGATCCCCCTCCAGCTCACTGGCCTTGGGACCCAGCCCCTCCCTCGCCCACCAGCCTGTGGCCACACGGACTGAGA
>NW_011494625.1:454008-456423 GCF_000754665.1 Bison bison bison
TGCCCCCCCCTCGCCCCCCAGCCTGTGGGCACCAGGACTGAGATGCCACTGGCCACACGGCCCCACCCACCAGCACACACACCGAATCCACAGCCACCCCTGGACAGAGCCCTGCCCACCCGAGGGCCCAGGACCATGGGGACCTGGCCCCATGCATCAGTGCACAGGTGTGCCCCTGGGGCCCTGCAGCCAGAGGCCCAGCCCCCGTGAGCAGCAAGCCTGCTTCAGCCTCAGGACCAGCCTCACCCAGCAGCAGGCAGACGCCAGCCCTGGGCCCCCACAGCCCTGCAGACTCGCCAGCAGGCCGGCACCTGTCCTGGGACCAGCTGGGCCCTGAGTTCTGCCCACTCGCAAATGAAAACAATAAACACAACGATCTGAAAATCTATACAACGCAGCAGGAACAGCTCTTGGAAGTGTATAGCTATACAAGCTTCAGGAACAGGAAAAATCCCAGCCCAACCTTACACCTACAAGAACTAGAAAACAGAACCCTAAGGAAAGAGAGAAAGATCAGAGCAAAACAAAAAAACAGAAAAGATCAATGCAACTACGCTGGTTCTTCAAAAAGATAAATGAGATTCATAAACCTTTAACCAGACTCATTAAGGGAAAAAAAGCCCAAATCAATAAAACCACAAAATGACAAAAAGAACTGACACTCTAGATAAACTAGAGATAAGAGAAGACTACAAACTGTACCAATTCAGTTCAGCCGCTCAGTCGTGTCTGACTCTGCGACCCCATGAATTGCAGCACGCCAGGCCTCCCTGTCCATCACCAACTCCCGGAGGTCACTCAGATGAACAACCTGGAAGACATTGATAACTTCCAACATGAACTTCTAAGACTGAAGGGAAAAACTTCCAAACCTCCAGGAAAAAAGAATAAATACGAGGAAACCAGTTAACAGTGAGGAAATTTAATACGGTTTTGGCCGTGCTGTGTGGCGTGTGGGATCTGAGTTCCCCAACCAGGGGTCGAACTTGAGCACCTGCATGGGAAACTTGGAGTCTTAACCGTGGGACCACCAGGGAAGCCCCATGAAAGTAAATTCTTAAAAGTCTCCCAAATAAAGGTCCAGGCTCAAATGGGTTCACAGGTAAATTCACCCACACATTTAAAGAACAGTTAACATCTGTCCTCCTCGAACTAGTCCCCAAAAATTGCAGAAGGAACACTTTCGAACTTAGGAGTCCAATATCACCCTGATACCAAAATCAAAGATAGCACAAGAAGGAAATTATAGGCCAGTATCACTGATTAACACAGATGCAAAAACTCTAAATAAAATACTGCCAAACCGAGTCCAGTAGTACACTAAAAGAATAACACACCGTGATCAAAGGGATTTATCTCAGGGATGCAAGCATTTTTCAATATCTGCAGATCAGGATTAAGCGGCACATTAACAAACTGGAGAATACAAACTATGATCATCTCAAAAGGCGTAGAGAAAGCAGCTGACAAAATTGAACATCCACTCCATGATAAAAACTCCAGAAAGTGGTTATAGAGGGAACGTACCTCAACATAACAAGGCCATAGGTGACAAGCCCGTAGTTAACATCACACTCGGTTAAAAAGCTTTAAGTTTTTCTCTAATATCAAGAAGAAAAGGATGCTACTCATTACTAGTATTCAACAGTATTGGAAGTCCTTGACAGATTAGGAGCTTCATGGGGACCTAATTAAAAGCTGCACAACAAAGAAAACCATGGCCAAAAAAAGACAACCCAAAGGAGTGGGAGAAACCCTAAACTATATAGAAAGTTCATACAACTCAATATCAAAAATACAACCAACCAGGTTTTTTCTTTTTTTAAAGTGGGCAGAAGACCTGAATAGACACTTTACCAAAGACGACACAGTGGCACAGAGATGCTGTTAATCAGAAAAGGCAAGTAAAAGCCACAATGAGATCAATTCACACCTGTCAGAATGTGCCTAACTGGGACTCCCTAGTGGCCCAGTGGCTAAGGCTCTCTGCTCCCAATGCAGGGGGCGTGGGTTGGATCCCTGGTTGGGGAACTAGATGCCCACATGGCACAGCTAAGAGTTCACGTGCCACACCTAAAGGTCCCGTGTGCTGCAAGCAAGGCCTGGAGCAGCACCAGGTAATAAATGTTTATTTTTTTTTAAAAAGGGCATCATCAAAAAGACCGCAAACAAGTGTTGGTGAGGATGTAGAGAAAAGGGAACCCTCCTGCACTGTTAGTGAGAATGCAGATTGGTGCAGCCGGTGCCCAGCGAAGTACAGAGGCTTCTCAAAAACTAAAAACTACCATATGATCCAACAATTCTACTCCTCAGCATATCTCCAGAGAAAATGAAAACACCAGCTGGAAAAGATACACGAAACCCAGTGTTGATAGCAGGATTGTTTATAATAGCCAAGATATGAAAGCAACCTGA
>NW_011494625.1:456523-457717 GCF_000754665.1 Bison bison bison
CAATGTTAATAGCAGCACTATTTATAATAGCCAAGAAATGAAAGCAACCTGAGTGTGCATCAACAGACGAGCGGAAGATGAGGCTGTGGCGTCAACATACGATGCTACTCAGTCCTAAAAAGAATGGGATTTTGCCGTTTGCAACAACTTGGAAGAAATTATGCTTAGTGAAATGAGACAGAAAGACAAATGCTATAGGGTTTCACTTATATGTAGAACCTAAAAGACAAATAAATAAACTAAAAGAAACAAACACAGCAAATTCGTAGTTACCAGTAGGGAGAGGGAGGTGGGGAGCAGCAAGATAGGGGAAGGGGATGAAGACGTGTTAAATTTATGAGCTACAAGGCTATATTGGTTTCCCACATGGCACAGTGGTACTGCCTGCCAATTCCGGAGATGCAAGAGGCGCAGGTTTGAACCCTGGGTCAGGAAGATCCCCGGAGAAGGAAATGACAACCCACTCCAGTATTCTTGCCTGGGAAATCCCATGGACAGAGGAGCCTGGCAGGCTGCAGTCCATGGGGCTGCAGAGAGTCAGACATGACTGAGTGCACAGACACATACACACAAGGATATACTGTACAGTACAGGGAATACAGCCAACATTAATAACTATAAACGAAGTATAACCTTTAAAATTTGTGAATCACTATGTTGTACACCAGAAACATAAAATTGTAATTCAGCTATACCTCAGTTTAAAAATACCACCCTCTATGACCTGCCTTCTGAGAAACCTGTATGCAGGTCAGGAAGCAACAGTTAGAACTGGACATGGAACAACAGACTGTGTGGATCACAGTAAACTGGAAAATTCTGAAAGAGATGGGCATACCAGACCACCTGACCTGCCTCTTGAGAAGCCTATATGCAGGTCAGGAAGCAACAGTTAGAACTGGACATGGAACAACAGACTGGTTCCAAATAGGAAAAGGAGTACGTCAAGGCTGTATATTGTCACCCTGCTTATTTAACTTCTATGCAGAGTACATCATGAGAAACGCTGGGCTGGAGGAAACACAAGCTAGAATCAAGATTGCCGGGAGAAATATCAATAACCTCAGATATGCAGATAACACCACCCTTACGACAGAAAGTTAAGAGGAACTAAAGAGCCTCTTGATGAAAGTGAAAGAGGAGAGTGAAAAAGTTGGCTTAAAGCTCAACATTCAGAAAATGAAGATCATGGAA
>NW_011494625.1:457817-463005 GCF_000754665.1 Bison bison bison
CGTCAAGGCTGTATATTGTCACCCTGCTTATTTAACTTCTATGCAGAGTACATCATGAGAAACGCTGGGCTGGAGGAAACACAAGCTAGAATCAAGATTGCCGGGAGAAATATCAATAACCTCAGATATGCAGATAACACCACCCTTACGACAGAAAGTTAAGAGGAACTAAAGAGCCTCTTGATGAAAGTGAAAGAGGAGAGTGAAAAAGTTGGCTTAAAGCTCAACATTCAGAAAATGAAGATCATGGAATCCGGTCCTATCACTTCATGGCAAATAGATGGGGAAACAGTGGGTGACTTTATTTTTCTGGGTTCCAAAATCACTACAGATGGTGACTGCAGCCATGAAATTAAAAGACGCTTCCTCCTTGGAAGGAAAGTTATGACCAACCTAGATAGCATATTAAAAAGCAGAGAGATTACTTTGCCAATAAAGGTCCATCTAGTTGAGGCTATGGTTTTTCCAGTGGTCATGTATGGATGTGAGAGTTGGACTATAAAGAAAGCTGAGTGCCGAAGAATTGATGCTTTTGAACTGTGGTGTTGGAGAAGACTCCGGAGAGTCCCTTGGACTGCAAGGAGATCCAACCAGTCCATCCTAAAGGAGATCAGTCCTGAATATTCATTGGAAGGACTGATGGTGAAGCTTAAACTCCAATACTTTGGCCACCTGATGTGAAGAGCTGACTCATTTGAAAGACCCTGATTCTGGGAAAGATTGAGGGCAGAAGGAGAAGGGGACGACAGGATGCAATGGCATCACCAACTCGACACATGAGTTTGAGTAAACTCTGGGAGTTGGTGATGGACAGGGAAGCCTGGCGTGTTGCAGTCCATGGGGTCGCAAAGAGTCGGACACGACTGAGTGAACTGAACTGAATTAAATAAAAACAGCTTCACTGCTTAGCAACAGGGGAAGGACTGACAACATTTCAAGAAATTCCTCTCCACCCTCCAGGGAACATTATGATGGCATCTCCGAAGATACAGACAAACGACAAACATCTGCTTGGTGAAAATGATATTGGATTGTGTGAACATTGGTTTAAAAGGTACTTTTTGGTGGGAATGAAATCCTAAAGTTTTCTGAGTTAAAAGTAGACTCAATGAGGCCTTCCCTGGTGGTCCAGTGGTTAAGAATCCACCTTGCAAGACAAGGGATACTCTGCGACCCCTGGTCTGGGAAGTTCCCACAGGCCCTGGAGCAACTAAGCCCATGCGCCCCAACTACTGAGCCTGTGCTCCGGAGGCCACGAGCTGCAGCTACTGAAGCCCAGGGGCCTAGAGCCTGTGCTGCACAAGAGAAGCCACCACAGTGAGAGGCCATCAGACCACAGCGAGGAACAGCCCTCGCTTGCTGCAGCTGGAGAAAGCCTGTGTGCAAAGATCTACCACAGCCAAAAAGTAAATCAATCTTAAAAAAAAAAAAAAAGTTGACTTTATGGTCTTAGAGCCATGTTTGTGTCCTTGGGTGACGGACTTTTTTTTTAAATAAGTGCCTCTACTAAACAGAGGTTAAGGTCTAACAAGTTTTAATATTCCTATTTTCCTAAATTTTATGTTGTATTCTAAAACTGAACTTGAACTGAAGTCATACAAACTGTATTTTTCAACCACAATGGAATGAAATTTGATATCAATAACAAATTTAGAAAATTAAATGCATGGACATTAAAGATCAAATTCCTACACAAAGAAAAAACTTTTACAAGAGAAAGTAGAAAATATTTAGAGATAAATAAAAATGAAAACTATATAATAACTAAACACCTATGTTAAAAAGTGGAAAAGTAAATAGACAATAACATCCCACGTTAAGAAATTGGAAAAAAGAAAAGCAAACTAAGCCCAAAGCAAGCAGAAGGAAGGAAATAAAGATTAGACCAAAAATACGTCAAATGGAGAATATTAAAACTGCAGAGAAAAGGAAACCGAATGTTAGTTTTTTGAAAAAATTAGACTGATTAAGGAAAAAGAACACTCAATTACTAATATTAGGAGTGAGACAGGAGGCAGCACGACCAGACACAGAAATAGAAAGAACTGTGAGGGGGCCTGTGAGCAACTGCATGTCAACGAATTAGATAAGAAACATGAGATGAGCTAATTCCAGGAAAGAAAGCAGTGAAACGACTCAAGAAACAGACAAGCTGCGCACACCTGTAGAGAGAGCGAGCCAGTAATCAAAAGTCTCACAAAGCAAAGTCCAGGGCCACTGGCTTCACTCATGAAGTTCTATCAAATCAGTGCCTTCACAGAAATAGACGGAGTGCTTTCTAACATTCTGTGTGGTCTGTATTTCCCTAATACCAAAAACGCACAGATACCACAGCAAAAGGAAACTATAGATCAATATTCCTTATTAATACAAGCATAAAAACTCTCTACAAAATAATCCAGCACCATATAAAAATTTTACATCATGACCAAGTGGGATTTATGCTATGAATGCAAGGTTAGTTCAAAGTTAGTTCCTAGATGGCTTTGCTAACCAAAACAATGAATGTACTATGCAATATTTACACTGTGTATGATACGGTGTAACACACAATATTGGTAAAATAAGGATAGAACCCTGTGAGCATCTCAGATGGAGACACTGCACTTGAAAACCCTAACAGCCCTTGTAACGGAAACACCCAACAAACAGGACAGAAGGGGTTTCTTCAACTTGATAAAGGTCATCTCTGGAAACCCCACAGCTAAACTCAAACTGAGCAGTGTGAAAGCTTTCACCCTAAAATCAGGGACAAGAGAAAGATGCTTGTTCTTACCACATCCATTCAACATTGTATTAAAAGTTCTAACCAGGACAATTAAACATAAGAGAAATTATTACTCAGCTAGAAAAAAATAATGAAATCTCGCCACTTGTGACAACATGGATAAACCCCGAGGGCACTGCGTGATGTCAGAGAAGGACAAATGCCCTATGGTCTCCCAAGCACGTGAGATTCAAAAGAAAACCACAAAGCTCACGGACACAGAGTGGTGGTTTCCAGAAGGTGGGGGGATGGGAGGAGTGGTCAAAACGGATGAAAGGGGGTCGAGAAGTATAAACTTCCAGTTACAAAATGAGTAAGTCATGGGAATGTGGTGTACAGCATGGCAAATATAGTTAATACTGTGTTGTATGTTTGAAAGTTGCCAAGAGAGTAGAGAAGGTTGCAAGATACAAAATCAAGACAAAAAATCACTTGCATTTCTATACATTAGCAATAAACAGTCTGAAGATGAGATTAAGAAGGCAATTCCATTTATAATAGAATCAAAAAGAATAAAATTACTAGGAATAAATTAGCCAAAGAACTGCAAGACGTGTGCACTGGAAACAGAACACTGCTGTAAGAAATTAAAGGCACCTAAATAAATTAAAAGACATTCATAGGGACTGGAAGACCTAACATTGTTAAACTGGCAAAACTAAATTCATCTACAGATTCAGTGAAATCCCTATCAAAATTCCAACTGCTTTTTTTTTTTTTTGCAGAAATAGATAAGCCAGTCCTATATGAAAATGCAACGGATCCAAGTTAGGCAATTCAATCTTGAAAGTGAAGACAAAGTTGGAAGGCTCACACTTTCCAGTTTCAAAGCTTACTGCAGAGCTACCACGATCAAGACGAGGCTCTCTCATCCCCCGTCCCAGGGCTGCCTGCAGAGGGCTGTATGCGTGGGAGAGGCTGTGCCCGTGATAGGGAGTCAGAACGGTAGACTCTGTGTATGCGTTTGTCTGCTGTAAATTTTTATATATATCACACTTACTGCAAGTGTACAGCTCATTTCTGTTGTAAAACATCATTAAACCATTTTCCAAGTGTAAAGAGAAAATGGTTGTGTCATACTGGCATAAAGAAAGACATATGGATCAATGGAACCAAACAGAGAATACAGAAATACATCTATAATCAGTTGATTGTCAACAAGGATGCCAAGATCATTCAATGGGGAAAGAAGTCTTTTTACCAAATGATTCTGGGACAACTGGATATTTCATGCAAAGGCATCAAGTTGGACTCCCCAAAAACAAAACCCAAAATGGATCAAAAGAACTAGACTGAAGCCCCACAAATATAAAACTTTCAGAGAAGACATAACTCACGGTCCCGAACTAGGCGGTGATTTGTAAGATACGACACTAAAAGCACAACCAAAGGAAAAAATAAATTGGACTTCATACAAAAGTTTAAACTTTGTATTTTAAAGAACACTACCAAGAAAGTGGAAAAGACAGCTCACGGAATGGAGAAAGTATTCACAATATATATATGTGATGAGGGTCTAGTCCCAGAATATATAAAAAAACTCTTAGAATTCAACAGCAAAAAGACAATGTCATTTAAAAACACACAAAGGATCTGAACAGACATTCTCCCACAATATACCGACGGTCAGTAAGTGCATGAGAAGATACTCAATAGGCCATTCATCACTGTTGTTCAGTCGCTAAGCCGTGTCTCGTTTGCGACTCCAGGGACTGCAGGCCCACAGCTCCTCTGTCTGTGGGATTTCCCAGTCAAGAACACTGGAGTGGGTTGCCATTTCCTCCCCCAAGGGGATCTTCCCAACCCAGAAACTGAACCTGTATCTCCTGCATTGACAGGTGGATCCTTTACCACTGAGCCATCAGGGAAGCCCCCATTAATCGTTATGGAAGTGCAATCAAATCCATAATGACACACACTTCACAACACTAGAATGGCTATAAGGGGAAAAAATGGAAGATAACAAACGCTGATGAAAACGTAGAAAAACTGGGAGCCTGTATTGCTAGTAGGGATATAAGCTGGTGCACCCACCGTGGGAAACAGCCCAGCAGTTTCACAAAATGTTAAACACAGAGCCACTGCATGATGCCGCGATCCCACCCCTAATTACATACCCGGGAGAACGGAAAACAAGCGCTCACGTGTTTGTGCACAAACATTCGCATTGCTGTTGGTGGCGGTCAAAAACCGTAGAAACAACCCGTTTGTCCATCAGCGGATGAGTGGGTACACAAAGCACGGAGTGTCCAAGTCATGGGATGTTATTTGGGAATAGAAAGGAAGGGAGGACTGATGCATTAGCTGCCAAAACATTATGCCAAGTGGAAGCAGCAGGCACAGAAGGCCACGCGTTACTATGACTCCATTCAGATGCGAGGCCAGGATAGACAAGGCCACAGAGACATAAAGGAGACTAGC
>NW_011494625.1:463105-476125 GCF_000754665.1 Bison bison bison
TGGGGCAGCGAGGAGCAATGCTAGCCAAGTATATGGTTTATTTGGGGGAAATGACAGTGTTCCAAAATTAGTGACTTTTCACAACCTTCTTGAATATACTAAAAACCACTGAATATTATGCTTTAAAATGCTTTTATTTTATGGTATTTGGATTATCTCCCCATTTTTTTAAATGTACATATCTTCAAAATAGGGAAAAGTGGTAAGATGTTTAATTGATCCAAAGGAAGGAAGGAAAATGGCATTAATAAACATACTTGATGTGGCTTTTATTTCAAGGTATTAATGAATGTATTATGTGAAGGTAGACAAAAGGGTTGTGTGAAGAAATCTAGATGTATGTACACGCTCTTTACAAATAAGATCTAAAACTGAAAAGTCGGCAGTAGCGAGGTAGGAAATGTGTGCTGTGTAAATACTAACTGCACCCCCTCCCCCAAAATAGAAGACAAAAAGCAAAACTGGTAGCTGAATGAACATCAAAATATTTGTTAAAAAGCACGTTAGAAAAAGTGTTTCTTCATAATGAAGTCTAGTTGCTTCTAGACTCAGTAGACTTAGAGTTTTACTAAAAGATGAAGGTTCCAAATGTGTGTACTGCCTTACCTATCCTCCGTGTATAAAGGAAAAATCGGTGTGGCCACTACAGAAAGGAGACAAGTGCAGCTCCGTTACAGGGGATTTTGGCCCAAGTCTGCAGTTGATAGACTCTGACCTTCTTGGGTCATCAGTAGAAGTGGGATATTCAGTCATGTTAACTGGTTTTGTGTTTTATTTTTGCCAGTTTCCAAGTGTGAGTGTAGAAACTCCTAAACCCTGATGCTGGGAAAGATTGAGGGCGGGAAGAGAAGGGGACGACAGAGGATGAGATGGCTGGGTGGCATCACTGACTCGATGGACATGGGTTTGGGTGGACTCCGGGAGTTGGTGATGGACAGGGGGCCTGGTGTGCTGCAGTTCATGCGGTTGCAAAGAGTCGGACACGACTGAGGGACTGAACTGAACTGAACTTTCCTCCCAAGGACCCCACCTCGCACTCTCCAGTAATCCCCTCCTCTCTCATGGGGACCTGACCAGCAACTTTTTAAACAAACAGAAAATGGCAGAAGTGACAGATTGTCATTTCTGAGATCAGACTGTGAGACACCTGCTCTTCCTGCCTCTGAAGCTCTGGGGCCCTGAAGCCCACCAGCCGAGGAACGGGGGTCGTTTCCACTACAGCCAGCGAGGACCAAAGGCCCTCAGGTGAGCAGAGGCCCCGGGAGCCGGCTTGGATGAACTCCCTCCCCAGCTGAGCGGTGAGGAGACCAAGCTGGTGAGAGACCCCTGGCCAGAGGACCCAGATCAGCAGGACTCACGTGTGTCCTGCAACTATGAGATCGTACACTTTGGTGGTTGATAAACCCCCCAGAAGATCAGCCTCACAGCTCACTCTGGTCCTTGACAGATCCACCCCTACACATACAGACGACAGACAACAACGTGGGCTCTCAGCTGAAGTTTTCATGTTAACGTTCTGTTTATTCTCTGCATTTAAGCATCACCTTATGAAGGGACTGGGTACATAGATGGTTTTATACCTACACAATGGACTGCAGGGCAATTCATAATGTCGGGAAAACTCAATTTTTTAGGTAAGAAAACAGACTTAGAGAGGTTACATGTTTTCTCCAAGGTCACCTCCTTGTAAGTGTTGGAACGGGTGTTTGACAGCAACCAAACCACACCGTGATGGTAGAAAGTGAAGAGGAACTGAAGAGCCTCTTGATGAGGTGAAAGAGGAGAGTGAAAAGGCTGGCTTAAAACTCAACATTCAGAAGACTAAGACCAGGGCATCTGGTCCCATTACTTCATGGTAAATAGATGGGGGAAAAGTGGAAACTGACAGATTTTACTTTCTTGGGCTCCAAAATCACTGCAGATAGTGACTGCCACCATGAAATTAAAAGACACTTGCTTCTTGGAAGAAAAGCTATGACAAACCTAGACAGTATATTAACACAGAGACATCACTCTGTCCATACAGTCAAAGTATTAAAACACAGAGGCATCGCTCTGTCCATATAGTCAAAGTATTAAAACACAGAGACATCACTCTGTCCCTATAGTCAAAGCTATGGTTTTTGCAGTAGTCACACGCAGACGTGAGAGCTGGACCATTAAGAAGGCTGGGTGCTGAAGAATCGATGCTTTTGAATTGTGGTGCTGGACAAGACTCTTGAGAGTCCCTTGGACTGCAAGAAGATCAAACCTGTCAATACTAAAGGAGATCAACCCTGAACCCCTGGACCCTGAATTGGAAGGACTAATACTTCCAATATTTTGAAGCTCCAATACCTGATGCAAAGAGTCAACTCATTGGAAAAGACCCTGATGCTGGGAAAGATTGAGGGCAGGAGGAGAAGGCGATGACAGAGGACGACATGGCATCACCGACTCAGTGGACATGAATCTGAGCAAACTCTGGGAGATACTGCAAGACAGGGAAGCCTGGTGTGCTGCAGTCCTTGGGGTCGCAAAGAGTCGGACACAACTTAGTGACTGAACAACAACAAATCACACCCAGGATCAGGGACCTGCCCCTCATTGTCCCCAGGGTCCAGGCACACGTAACCAGAGAAGGGGAGGAGCCAGGAGCACCTGGATTTTCACATCCTCCACAAACGAGCAGCTGAGAACTAACTTGATTGTATCTGGAAGCAGATGCAAGCGTGACACTGATCGCCTCTGGACTTTTGGAAACGTTTGTGTGCTTGTGACGTGCGCCATCATGGGTACCCTGGCTCTCCACACTTCCGCTGTAGTGGAGTCAATGAAGTCAGTGTTTAGATCTTTTGTTATATAAACTCTTGCTACTCATGACCTTAAACTTAGGAGTCAAACGCGTCTGGAATACGTACCATTCCTCCTGACTCCCATTATCTAAATCAGGAACCAGAGAGAGGTGGGTGGTGAGGGAGAGTTACAGATGCCCACAAAATACAGACTTTCGGTTTGGCTAACACTATTTCTAGTAGGTACAAGGATCTCAACACTGGCATAAGTGGTTTCAACTTTACGAGAATGTTTATGTAACTTTTGATAAAACACGCCTATTGGTAGAATGCTCCTTTTGTCCCCATGTCAAGAACCATCAGCCAGGTTCCTAAAGGGGCCCAGCCTGAATATTCAGAGACCGACGCCCCGGGCCTTTCCTGGTGGTCCAGTGGCTAAGATCCACGTTCCCAATGCAGGGGGCCCAGGTTCAATCCCCGGTCAGAGAACTAGATCCTACATGTCACAGCGAAAGTAGAAGATCCTGCCTGCCACAGCTAGGACCCGGCTCAGTCAAACAAATAAAAGTTGGAGAGAAACCGACGACCTCCGAGACGTGAGTACCAGCCTTGATCCCACTCAGGGCTCCGGTGCGACCTTCCTCAGCGCAGCCTCGGGTTTGCTGGGCTGGACCCTCTCGTGTTGAGGCGGAAGCCACTCACGTACCGCGGTTTAGTTTTAGTATATGAGCCGCCAAAGCGAGCACTGTACCGCGTTTCCGATTTCACCCTGAAGCAGACAGTTCCCATCTCAGGCCCTGGGTGCCCTGAGCTCCACCACCAGGTGTCTAGGGGTTGGGTGGGGACCCCTCTAGCATCTTCCTTGGGGCCTCAGCACTCCCCTTCCTCTCACTCTGGAGCAGCTGCTCAGACAGTTGAGGGCTGTGCCGAGAGGATTTGGTCCTGACGCGGGGAGCTGCCTGCCAGTCTGATCCTTTGCCAAAGACCTGAGCAGCCGCCTGATGGCACCAGCAGTCCCAAGCTTTTCGGCGCCAGGCACTGGAAGACAATCTTCCCACGGACCAGGAGGATGGTGTCAGAATGATTCAAGCCCATTAAGTGTATTGTGCACTTTATTTCTATTATTATCACATCAGCTTCACCTCAGATCATCAGGCGTGTTAGTCAACATCAAGATTGAGAGAACAGCTTAAATAGACCAGGCCACCTCGGGGCTCCTGGAGGGACTGTGAACCCTCCCCTGCAGCAGGTCGCCCATCAGTGATCCCCCAAAACACCTCTGTTAGACCCACACCGCTCCTGAGACCTGCGGGTCTGGGTAAAATGAAGAAAATCAGCTGGGTTTACGCTCTGCTGCAAAGGTCTGTTAGCAGCAGTCCGGGAGTTGTGACTGTTACCTCTGATTTCTTTGCCTCTAGAAAGCTTTATTACTTTGGAGCCTTACAGCCTCCGGGAGGGAGACACTATCAGACAAACGCAGTCTGGGGAGGGGCCACGACCTGCAGTTCCTGCCCACACAGGGTGCGGCTGTCGCAGCAGCAGCCCTCAGCTGCCCGGGACTCCCGCACGCTTTGTTCCCGTGGGGTTTTCACATTCAGCCCGCACCTCTCAACCCCCAGTTTTCCGGGGGAGGAGGCGGGAAGACCACCCAGGGCCTGTGAGGAGGACAGGGATGTGGCCATGGGCCCTGCAGACGCTAGAGACCAAGTGGCCGGCTCCAGCGACCGCGTGTGCGGTAGTCGGGACGAGGCACACGTGGACTGCACCCTTCCTTCCCGGACACGCAGCAGGCCCCTCCCAGGAACGCTGATGCACAGCGGTGGGTCAGCCGCCTCACGGAAGCCCAGGACACTTCCAAGAACCGTGGCTCTTGGACGTGACCAGTTTGCAGAGAGAAGCCTGTACCCAAGTGCTCACAGTGTGGCCTGAACCACTTCACGCAAACAACTGCATACGCACCGCGTGCTCGGAGGTTCACAGCTTCAAGGGGTGATTGTCACACCGTCAGCCCCACGTTACAAGTGTAGGACTTGCTGTGTCCTGACACGTGCACAGGGGGACGGCACCGGCACAGTCAAGGGCAAACGTCCCCATCCCCGCGAGCTCCCCTGAGCCTTCGTAACCGCCCCCGGCCCCCCGCCCTGCACTCACAGACTGGCCTTTTGTCACAGGTCAGCTGATTTGCAAGTACTCATCCTACCAGTTCGGGGCCCAGCAGGCAAACGTGTTCTTTCTTTCCAGAGGCTGGGCCTTTCATCGTGCGTTTAACATTCGTAATTCCCAGAGAGCCGGAGAAACAGAGGAAACGCAGGGGAAAGGCTGTCTGGGGCCACCTCCTGGGAGTCTCGCCCCCACCCCAGCCCGGCCTGCAGGACAGTCCGACCAGCCTCTGCCTGGTTGGCAGCGACCCTCACCTCCTTTCCCGGCCAGCTCTGGGACCCCCAGCCGGCTCGGCCCCAGAACCTTCTCCCCGCTGCCTCGCTCACCTGCTCCACAGCACGCCCCCCTCCTCCCTTGCCTCCTGGAACCCCCTCCTTGGGCTCCCTGCTGCACTTGCTGGGTTTTTCCTCCTCCTGCCAGGTTTGTTTTTGCCCACCGCCCAGCACCCTGACACGCCGAGGTCTGCAGCAGAGAGAGGGTTTATTCAGGAAGCAGCAGAGCAGAGAGGCAAAACCCACCTCAAGCCTGCCTCCCGGGAGGCGAGGGGCTGGAGTGTTCCCGGTATGAAGAATCAAGAAGAGGGTTCGTCAAGGCTCGCGGAGTGAAGGGAAAGGTGATCGGAAAAGGTGCGAACCCATCTCTGCGCAGGCGCAGCTAAGGCTCGGAAGGGCGGGGAGCAGGTGCTCCCACAGGCCCAGGTGAGGCCTGGTGGTCCCTTCCAGTCTCAACCAGCCCAGCTCCAACGACACACAGGTGACTCCAAGACCCTGGAAAACACCTCAGGGCAACAGCTTGTTGAGGCTACTTGCTGTGTGGACGCGTGAAAGCCTTGCAGTGACCTTGATTAGTGCTGGCAGGTATCGTGATTTAACTCATCACCTGGGGTTTCCCTCCTTTCCTATCCACGCAGCCCTGGAGCCCCTGGTCTATGTAAACAGACTCCGCTGGATCCTCATCTGCTTACAGAACAGCATGTCTGATGTGGCTATGCCCCCAGGACATCACCCCTTCTCCACGGGAGCCCCCCACCTGTGGGATGCAGACAGGGCTAGCGTGCATGCCCACCTGGCCCCCCACGGCCGTATCCAGGCCCGACCTCTCCATGCAGGAAGGCTGTCTGAAAGTCATGCAGGCACGGACGATGTCCAGCATTTGCTCCATGTCCTGTTTTGGGCAAATGATGATAAAGACAATGTCTGCCCACAAAATAGACAATAATACCTGTGAAAGACCTAGTTCATTTCTGACAAAAATAAGCATCGAAAAAGTGGGGCTTAGTTCAGTCGCTCAGTCATATCTGACACTCTCCACCCCATGGATTGCAGCCCATCAGGCCTCAATGTCCATCACCAACTCCCAGAGTTTACTCAAACTCATGTCCATTGAGTCAGTGATGCCATCCAACCATCTCATCCTCTGTCGTGCCCTTCTCCTCCCACTCTCAATCTTTCCCAGCATCAGGGTCTTTTTAAGTGAGTCAGCCCTTTGCATGAGGTGGCCAAAATATTGGAGTTTCAGCTTCACCATCAGTCCTTCCAATGAATATTCAGGACTGATCTCCTTCAGAATGGACTGGTTGTATCTCCTTGCAGTCCAAGGGACTCTCAAGAGTCTTCTCCAACACCACAGTTCAAAAACATCAATTCTTCGGCACTCAGCTTTCTTTATAGTCCAACTCTCACATCCATACATGACTACTGGAAAAACCATAGCTTTGAATAGATGGACCTTTGTTGGCAAAGTAATGTCTCTGCTTTTTAATGTGCTATCTAGATTGGTCATAGCTTTTCTTCCAAGGAGCAAGCGTCTTTTAATTTCATGGCTGCAGTCACCAAATGCAGTGATTTTGGAGTTCAAGAAAATAAAGCCTCTCACTGTTTCCCCCATCTATTTGCCATGAAGTGATGGGACCAGATGCCATGATCTTATTTTCGTGAATGTTGAGTTTTAAGCCAGCTTTTTCACTCTCCTCTTTCACTTTCATCAAGAGGCTCTTTAGTTCTTCTTCACTTTCTGCCATAAGGGTGGTGTCATACAAATTTTAAAACATACAAATTTTTAAAACTTATCAGGACAGACAGGTAAGGATTTCTTCAGCAGAACACAAAAAAGAATAACCCAAAAGGAAAAGGCCAATAAAAATTTCTTTCTTTCTCCAGTTTTGTTGAGATATGACAGAGATATAACATCGTATAACCTTAAGGTACACAATGCAATAATTTGATACAGTGAATGATCACATTAAGTTAACATCCATCACCACAGTTACAATCTTTTTTTTTTTCTTGTGATGAGAATTTAGAAAATTTCTCTTGGGGCTTCCCTGGTGATCCAGCGGTTACGAATGCACCTTGCAATGCAAGGAAGGGGGTTCGATCCCTGGTCAGGGAACTAAGATTCCACACGCCTTGGAGCAGCTAGGCCTGTGTGCTGGAACCAGAGTCGAAGCACTGCAACTAAAGATCCCGCCTGACGCGACGAAGATCCAGTGTGCTGCAACCAAGACCCGGGCCAGCCAAGTAAACAAACGTGAAAACTAATAATAGTTTGAA
Organism: Bison bison bison; assembly: GCF_000754665.1. NCBI lineage: Eukaryota > Metazoa > Chordata > Mammalia > Artiodactyla > Bovidae > Bison > Bison bison. The sequence goes on from NW_011494625.1 coordinate 470,592, forward strand.
AAATCTCCTCTCTGAGCAGCTTTCCAATACAGCAACAGACGACAAGGCGGCCCACGTTTCGTCATCTGTGAACTCGGAGGGGGAAGAGAGCATGCTCCTCACAGGACTGCATGGATGAAGGGAGACCCATCAGCCAGCCAGGTGCCCGGCACACAGGAGCTGCTCAGCACAGGACTTTGCAGCATGACTGTAACCATGACGACTAGACCATGGTTCTCATCGTGACCAGAGCGCCTAGAATGTGGAGGAGGCACCAAGACCAGCATGGGAATTCAGGGACCCCCTCCTGCAGGAGATCTTAGAGGAAGAGCTTGAGAGGGTTCAGCAGAAAAGCACAGAGTGGTCCAGACAGCCGAGACAGCCAAGGCAGTCCCAGACTGTGAGACAGTGGGTGAGATCGGGCAGCCCCTAGGGCCCAGCAGGAGCGCAGAGCAGGGGAGAAGGGACCTGGGAGGGGTCCTGGAGGGCTCGGTACCAAACCAAGGAGCTGGCGTTTCACCCTGGGACAGGGAAACACTGATGGAATTTTTTCAAAATACCTTTGACGCGAAGTCAACAGGACTCGGTGTCAGGCTGGGGTTGAAGGAGAGAGGAGTCTGACGGCTGCCAGGCTTCCGGTTTGCAGAAGAGAGCAGTGGGCTTGGGAGGAACCAGGGGTGGTGGGAGAGGGCACCTGGGGACAGGAGGGGTCTGAGATGCCTTGGAACAATCCAGTAGATGTCCACTCAGCAGCTAGACGCACCATCTAAGACTCAGGGAGACTGCAGAGCTGTGAGCTTGCGGGTGCGCCTAGCGCAGTGAGACAGCACGGAGCACAGGTCAGGGAAGAGGAGACAGTTACCTTGAGGCGGGTGGTGGCGACGTGCGCACAGGGGTGTGAATGTGCCTCAGGCCCCTGGCCTGGGCACGTGGGAATGGCTAAGATGGAAAGTTTTCAGTTCTGTGTATTTTGAAAAGTGAAAGTGAAGTCGCTCAGTTGTGTCTGACTCTGTGACCCCATGGACTGTAGCCCGCCAGGTTCCTCTGTCCATGGGATTCTCCAGGCAAGAGTACTGGAGTGGGTAGCCTTTCCCTTCTCCAGGGGATCTTCCCAACCCAGGGATCAAATCTGGGTCTCCCTCATTGCAGGCAGATTCTTTACTGTCTGAGCCACCAGGGAAGCCCTGTGTATTTAGATATTTTAAAAAGACTTTTATAGAGTTCATTTTCCTCCTTGACGCATATTTGAATCCTGGGGACAAAATATCTCTAGCACTCTGCATTAGCAAAATGTTTTTTAAAATGAGCAGGGACTCAGGGGAGCTGCGTCTAGGCAGCGAGATAACCTGGCTTTCGCGAAGCGCTCGGGAGGGTTGAGGAGCCTGCAGGCGGTGAAGCGGTTGTTTTCGCCGCAAACTCGGTTCAGGTGCCACCTACTGGGCACCTGTGGTGTGCCAGGGCTGGAAGCGGGAGGAGGTTAGTGGCGTCATTTGCATGTCTCCTGCTTTGCTTTTTCTCAGATGGTATATCTTGGTCCCTGGAAGGCAGCTGAGCGTCAGGGAGGCTGCACTTTGAGGCGCTGCCTGGCTCCCCCACATCCTCACCTCAGAGGTCTGAGGGCCTCAGGTCTGAAGATGAAAGGCACAGGCTGATGTCGCTGGAATTCCAGAAAACTAGGAACGAAACAGCACTTGCGAAGCGGAGTGGCTCTGCAAACTGCAGGTTCTCTGCCAGTGGGCTTGGGTTTGGGCAGGAAAGTCGAAGATCTGCGGCTCAAGGATCCGAAGGGAGGCTGAGAAGGCGACGGGGAAGCCCGAGCGGGACCCCGGCTCTCCTGGCGCCCTCCGCCAGCCCCTCCGCCTCTGGCCCTGCTTGCTCTGACCCACGGAGCGCAGGCCCCCAACAGTTCGGGCAGGGCTGGGCAGGTCTGCTTCCAGCCGAACTCTGCGACCCGTGTCGTCCTGGGAGGCCAGCTGCTCTTGGCTCCAGGGAGCCCGGCTTCCTCTCCCTCGTTTTGTCTCAGACGGCCAGCGGACTGCTGTGAGCGCCGGGTCTGCGATGGAGCAGACTCCGGATGCAAATCAAGAATTTAAATGGATGTTTTCCCTCTCTGGCGGGTTCCATGCATTGTTGCTTTTTTTTTTTTTTTTAATTCAGGCTCCTTTACATATGCATTTTTTTTCCCTCCCCAGAGTGCTGGAGGCAGAGGGGTAGCTGCTCTGAAAGGCCTTAGAGAAGAAGGGGGCAGGTCCCCTCCAGTTCCCCTCCTCCACTCAAGTTAAAAGCGCGCTTGTGAGGGGCCAGCTCGTCCCGCGCTCCACTCGGGTCCATGCTGGGGCTGGAAGGCCGCGATCCAGATGGCTCGGGCGGTTTCTCCTGAGGCCTCTGGCCTTGTGGACACGCCTCCGCCTGTGTCCTCAGCCCTAATGTCGCTTTTTAACAAGAACCCATTACCCACAAGATGTCCTTTGATTTTAATCACCTCTTTAAAGACCTGATCCCCAAATATATTCACCTGCTGCGCGGCGGGGTGGTGGCGGTGACATGTTAGGACTTGAGCTTGTGAATTTGGGGAGACATCACTCAGCCCTTAATAACCAGCTCCTTCCAGTGACCTCTGCCCCAACACTGACTTCCTTACCATTGACCTTGACTACTTTTACAGGTGGTTTCTAAAAAGACTATTAGAAATGCGGAAGGGTAAGACCAGACCCACTAGCATAACACAGCAGCAGAAAATCAGCCAAAGCCTACAGGATTTTGCTGCCAGGAGCTCCCGCCTCAACTTAACTGCAAGTCACTTTTAAAAGGTCTTTACTCTTGGCTGTGTTCTCTGCTGTTGCTTCCTCAGCCCCCCGTGTGTGTTCGGCACCGGAGGAGGGGGTGTTCGAGGGGCGGAAGGAACGCAGCTTCGGGCCCAGCAGAGGCTCAAAGGCAGATCTGCAGGAGCGTGAGCTCAGCCAGGTGACGGCGCCTCCTCACCTGCAGAGATAACACCACCTATCGCTAAGGCTTAAGCGTGTTAATAAGCTCTCACTAGACTACAGCACCCTGAAAGCAGGGAATGTTAAACTAATAAACGAAGAAACCAGTCACTGATCGTTTTGACAGCCTGAACATCATTGCTCAAAATTTCAGCACTTACATGCAAAGGGCTGTAAACACAACATGTCATGCTAACTGGTGAGCTTTGCTATTAGCCTGGAAGGAAAATAAGGATGTTCTTCAGGCGAAAAAAAAAAGAAAAAGATTGTATCCCACCGTGCCTATAGTCCATCTGTTACTGGTGACCCCCATCCCCACCCCAGTGAACCCCAGCTGCCAAGATCCATGCCCTGGTAGAGTGTCCCGCGCCGACGCAGGGCTTGGCCACGAGACCAGCTCTGGCCACTGGGTCGTCAGCAGCTGTATGAAAAGTGCGGGTTTCATAAGCGCCGTCACAGTGGGGCTCGTCGTCTTGGGGAGATGAGAGAATGTGTGTGGGTGTTTTCACGCAGTCGTGTCCAGTTCTTTGCAACCCCCTGGACTGTAGCCCACCAGCATCCTCTGTCCATGGAATTTTTCAGGCAAGAATACTGGAGCAGGTTGCCATTTCCCACCCCAGGGGATCTTCTCGAACCAAAGATCGAACCCACGTCTGGTGCAGTGCCGGGCAGATTCTTCACCACCGAGCCAGCAGGGAAGCCCCCACATCACACTTGATCTTAGCCAAAAGGCCAAGGAGCAATGTCTTCTTGGAATGTTCCTTCTTAAAGGCCAGTCGCCATGCTCCGAGGAAGCCAAGCAGTCACACGAGCGGTCCGTGTAGGACAGGACTGAGGTGCCCAGCTGACCGCCAAGCCAGTGACCTGCGCTGACGGCCAGCTGTAGGAGTGACCATGCTGGAGCTTCCACCCCCCTCACCATCAGGGCAAAGAAGGCCTCCTGCAGGCTTTGGGGGTGATTTGCAACCTTGCAGTGGGTAACTGGGATGGCTCCTTTTTGTTCTCCCAATCTCGAACGTGAATAAGGGAATCGGTTTAAAACCCTCAGCTACACAATCAGATGTAACTTGCAATTTTGATTTCACTGCTTACTTAGCTACTGGCCTCAGGAAGATTACTTAATTTCTCTAGCCTTCCATGTAAAATGTGAGTAATGCTTGCTTTAAGAGTCTTTAGTGGGCCAGACACAGAAAACAAACTCATGGTTACTAAAGGGTAAAGGTTTGTTGGGGGGAATAAATTAGGAGTTTGGGATTAACATACACAAACTATTATATATACAATAACTAACAAAGATCTACTGTATAGCACAGGGAACTATATTCAATCTTTTATAGCAAAGAAATAGAGGAAAACGATAGAATGAGAAAAGACTAGAGATCTTTTCAAGAAGATTAGAGATACCAAGAGAACATTTCATGCAAAGATGGGCTCAATAAAGGACAGAAATGGTATGGACCTAACAGAAGCAGAAGATATTAAGAAGAGATGGCAAGAGTACACAGAAGAACTGTACAAAAAAGATCTTCATGACCCAGATAATCACGATGGTATGATTACTGACCTAGAGCCAGACATCCTGGAATGTGAAGTCAAGTGGGCCTTAGGAAGCATCACTACGAACAAAGCTAGTGGAGGTGATGGAATTCCAGTTGAGCTATTCCAAATCCTGAAAGATGATGCTGTGAAAGTGCTGCACTCAATATGCCAGCAAATTTGGAAAATTCAGCAGTGGCCACAGGACTGGAAAAGGTCAGTTTTCATTCCGATCCCAAAGAAAGGCAATGCCAAAGAATGCTCAAAGTACCGCACAATTGCACTCATCTCACACGCTAGTAAAGTAATGCTCAAAATACTCCAAGCCAGGCTTCAGCAATACGTGAACCGTGAACTTCCTGATGTTCAAGCTGGTTTTAGAAAAGGCAGAGGAACCAGAGATCAAATTGCCAACATCCGCTGGATCATCGAAAAAGCAAGAGAGTTCCAGAAAAACATTATTTCTGCTTTATTGACTATGCCAAAGCCTTTGACTGTGTGGATCACAATAAACTGTGGAAAATTCTTCAAGAGATGGGAATACCAGACCACCTGACCTGCCTCTTCAGAAATCTGTATGCAGGTCAGGAAGCAACAGTTAGAACTGGACATGGAATAACAGACTGGTTCCAAATAGGAAAAGGAGTACGTCAAGGCTGTATATTGTCACCCTGCTTATTTAACTTCTATGCAGAGTACATCATGAGAAACGCTGGGCTGGAAGAAGCACAAGCTGGAATCAAGATTGCTGGGAGAAATATCAATAACCTCAGATATGCAGATGACACCACCCTTATGGCAGAAAATGAAGAAGAATTAAAAAGCCTCTTGATGAAAGTGAAGGTGGAGAGTGAAAAAGTTGGCTTAAAGCTCAACATTCAGAAAACAAAGATCATGGCATCCAGTCCCATCACTTCATGCGAAATAGATGGGGAAACAGTGGAAACAGTGTCAGACTTTAATTTTTTGGGCTCCAAAATCATTGCAGATGGTGACTGCAGCCATGAAATTAAAAGACGCTTACTCGTTGGAAGG
>NW_011494625.1:476225-493839 GCF_000754665.1 Bison bison bison
CACTGACTCGATGGACGTGAGTCTTGGTGAACTCCGGGAGTTGGTGATGGACAGGGAGGCCTGGCGTGCTGCGATTCATGGGGTCGCAGAGTCTGACACGACTGAGTGACTGAACTGAACTGAACAAGAGAAAAGAATCTGGAAAAAAAAGTGTGTGTGTGTGTGTGTGTGTGTGCGTGTATAAATAACGGAATCACTTTGCTGTACACCTGAAACTAACACCATATTGAAAATCAACTAGACTTCAATTTTTAAAAAGTCTTTAGCGAGCATTTGGGGATGGAACGTGTACAGAACGCTCAGCCTGCCTGAACACAGTGCATGGTGAATGTCGGCTCTTACTAGGAAATCAAATATACTGGCTGGTACTTTTACTCTGAGAATTTTGGAGTGGATTCGAAATGAAACAGGGGCAAAGCTGACCAACTGAGACACAGAGACAAGTTTGGGAGCTCGGAGCCATCACCTGCCCACAACTTACCCTCAGGAACAAAGATCGAACCTTGTTAGAGGCTAAAAAAAAACCCACAAAACAAAACATGACAAACTCTGGCCGCTTGTGAACTAACAGCCTGCCCTGCATTCTCAAGCCTCCCAACCTTGTCTGGGTCCCTTGCCTGAAGACCGTCAGGCAGTTTGGCCTAAACACCGAGCGACTCAGTAAGATTTACAGGACAGGGGCCCGGAAGCGCCAACTGTTACCTGAAATGAGACGCAGCTGTGAGTGCTTCACCAGGAAAAGCAAAGGGCTCCACTTACATCATTAGTTGAAAGAAACGAAGGAAGTCTCCAGGAACATGCTTTTTTCTGCCTGTTTGTTCCTTGGAAGGAGCTCCTCCGTCCGTGGGATTTTCCAGGCAAGAGTACTGGAGTGGAGTGCCATTGCCTTCTCCATGAAGGAGCTCACGGAGCGATAACCGCGATTCCCAGAGCCCAGATTTCTCTCCATCTTACCTGCTCGACGAGGCCTTCCTGCTGACGGTGCTCAGGTGCTGGGCAAGGATTTCAGCAGCTCCTCCTGCTCACACCCATAAGGGGGATAAAAAGAGAAAGAATTCAGTCCTACCCCAGGTCTGACCCCCTCTCCCCGTGAGTCCTCCTGTCCTAAACTAAGACGAGCCACTCCACTGCAGCTACTAACGCAGGAGCTGCTGCTCTGCAAACGGGGCACAGGCCTGTTTAAGGCAACGGTTGTTTCTATAAAGCAGTGTTCATTCTTGGAGGAAACCAGCTCCTATCAAGCTCTTTCCAAAGACAGCTGCTGTCCTGCCAGGCAGCGGCTTCACATGCTGGTTGGGGGGCCCCGTGGGTGAGGGGCAGGAGAGCAGACCCAGCAAAGTGTCTGCAGGCTTCTGCCCCCGGGAAGGCCCCGGCTGACCGGAGACACCCTCCTGTCAGGCTGTAGCACGCACTTACCGAGTCAGCTTGAGCCGAGAGCTGGTCGAGGCAGGGACCACCATCTTCCTGAAGTGTCTTTTCCTCAAAAGGAGAAGCCAAGTCATCGATTTCTTCTGTTCTCACAGCCTCCAGGGTTGCTGAGTCCGAGCTCCTACTGCCCGCCACACCACAGGCTGGTAAAGCCAGAGAACAGGCGGTGGGGCGAGGCAGGACGAGTTTATCTGGAAGCCAGCTGGCCGAGAGGACGGCTCCTGCCCCAGAGAACCACCTTGCCTGTTAAGAGCTGGGCTGCTGCTGCTGGGAGCAAAGTCGAGCACGTCCTGTTTTCTATCAGTCCCACTTCCTGTTTCCCGATGGCCCCTGGAAGGGATGGTTAAGCCCCTCCTCCCACCCACAGGTGGGCCTGGTTAGGATGTTTCCTGGGAGCGAAACAAAGGTATTTAACTGAACACTCATTACCGGGGAGGCAGGGTTCCCAGAGATGGGCTATTATGTATAATTTAAGCTTATAGGCATCCTTTGGTGATTAACTTGTAGCAAAAACAAAACACAAGGGCTAAAGGAACAGAGCCAATAGAGTCAGATTTGTTCTTCCTAAGCAGCACCAGAAACCACGGAGTGCAAGCCAGGCGCTCCAGAAGTTTTACAACAGGCCACAGTAACCATGCGAGTGTGAGTCAATTTATGCACCAGCCAGACTGGATCATGGAGTATGCAGGTATTTGGCTAAATGTCTCTGGGGGTGTCTGGGAAGGGGTTCCTAGGTGAGCTTAGCGTTTGGATCAGCAGACTCACCTCCTCAGTGCCAGTGCTGTTTAGTTGCTAAGTTGTGTCGGACTCTTTTTTGACCCCACAGACTGCCAGGCTCCCCTGTCCACGGGATTTCCCAGGCAAGAATACAGGAGTGGGTTGCCGTTTCCTCCTCCAGGGGAATCTTCCAACCCAGGGATGGAACCTGCATCTCCTGCATTGATTGGCAGGCAGATTCTTTACCACTGAGCCACTAGGGAGGCTGAAGGGTGTGTGGGCCTCATCCCATCCCTGAAGGCCTGAATAGCACGAAAAGCCAAGCAAGGAGCGGTTAGCACTCCGAGTGCTGAGCCGGGGCACGCGTCTCCGCCCTCCCCTGGTCCCTGGGTCTTCCGACGGACCACACCTGTTCTCCTGGGTCCACAGCCTGCAGACGCAGAAGCTGCAGGACTTCTCAGACCCCTAACTGCAGGAGCCAATTCATCACGGGAAAGCGGGTGGTCCCGCCAAGGTCTCAACTTAGGATTCTCCAACTGTATGATGGTGCGAAGGTGAAACACGCTCAGCAGAAACCACACTTTGAGTTTCGATCTTTTCCCGGGCAAGTGGTGTGCGTGCAGCAAGGGCGTCTCTCTTGATGCCGGGCGGATCCCGGCCAGCCCCGCCACCGCGACGGTGAACCGCCGACACAGACAGCGTGCTCCTCCCAGCCCCTGTGCTTCCCACTTTCAGCACAGCACGTGATGAATGATACGTGGTCACAACACCACTATAAAACAGGCTTTGTGGTAGGTAATTCTGCCTGACTGGGCTAAGTTAAGCGTCCTGAGCATGTTTAAGGTAGGCTAGGGTAAGCTGTGATGTGTGTTTGGTGGGTGAGGTGTAGTAAATGCATTTCAACTTAATTTCACATTATAATGGGCGTACCAGGATGTAACTCCATCATAAGTCAAAGAAGATCTGTATTAATAATATTCTTCATGTAGCTGTTCAGTCTAAGTTATGTCTGACCCTTTGAGACCCCGTGGACTGCAACACACCAGGCTTCCCTGACTTTCACTATCTCCCAGAATTTGCTCAAACTCCTGCCCATTGAGTCAATGATGCCATCCAACCATGTCATCCTCTGTTGTCCCCTTCTCCTCCTGCCTGCAATCTTTCCCAGCATCAGGGTCTTCTACAATGAGTTGGATTTTCACATCAGGTGGCCAAAGTATTGAAGTTTCAGCTTCAACATCAGTCCTTCCAATGAATATTCAGGACTGATCTCCTTGCAGTCCAAGGGACTCTCAAGAGTCTTCTCTAGCACCACAATTCAAAATACTCTTCATAAATCAACTAAATTATTTAGCAGGAAGCCAAGAGAGACCCACCCATTTCTGAAGAAATGACCAGAGATCAGAGATATTTATTTTCATCTAATTGAAGAAATGTTTATCTTGTTTTCCTACTGCCCAAGGTTGGAGTGTTTTTTCCTGGTGTGTCGTCTCTAAACCCACGAGTCGTTTTCACCACCTCGCTTCCTGGATCCTCCAAAGAGACAAAAGGATACACACACACACACTCTTATGGTACTGTTTTCATTTAGTCCCTAAGGAGATCCAACCAGGCCATCCTAAAGGAGATCAGTCCTGAATATTCATTGGAAGGACTGGTGTTGAAGCTGAAACTCCAATACTTTGGCCACCTGATGCAAAGAACCGACTCATTGGTAAAGACCCTGATGCTGGGAATGACTGAAGGCCGGAGAAGGGGACGACAGAGGATGAGATGGTTGCATGGCATCACTGACTCAATGGACATGAATTTGAGTAAACTCCGGGCGTTGGTGATGGACAGGGAGGCCTGGCCTGCTGCACTCCATGGGGTCACAGAGTCAGACACAACTGAGTGACTGAACTGAACTGAAGTCATGTCCAACTCTTTGCAACCCCTACTATATAATTATTATATACTGTTTATTATAATTATATATTGTTTATTATGTATTATATTCATGATGTATAATAGACAAATATTTATATTATATAATAAACATTATACATGACTATGTATTCACGTATTTTACATTTTTATATATATATATATCCTTCCAATTGTCTCTGGAGAATCCAGGAGTTTGGTGGTAAAAATGACTCATGGGTTTACAGGCAACACAACAGGAGGGAAGAAACTTCAACCTCGGGCAACAGAAAAACAAGACAAACATTTCTTCAATTATAAGAGATGAAAATAAACATCTCTGATCTCTGGTCACTTCTTCAGAAATGGGTGGGTCACTCTCGGCTTCCTGCTAAATAATTTAGCTTGATTTATGAAGATCCAGATAGCAGTAACTTAGCACCCAAAGAAACCTTTCCTCTCATCTGGATTCTCAAGAATACGCTTGCAGTGGTCTTTCTGATCCCCAAGTCCTGGTAAATTACACTGAAAGAATTTGAGCACAATCTTAGCTCAGATAGGGACCTCTATAGCTTGGCTTTTTTGGCTGGTTGCCGTATTACCGACGCCCACGCTTCAAACTTAAGAAGACGGATTGGTAATTTGCTTGTTTCTTTCTTTCCAGAAACCTCCTGACATTTGTTTCTTAAAGATCTATAAGTCTGTTTTCCTACTGACATAAATTCCTCCACTCAAGCCTTTTAAAATCCCTTTTATACCAAATATTTAACTTTACATGGGAAATAGTTGAAAATGGTATTAACCAGCAGATACAGTTTGGAAAACCTAGTCAACCACAGATTATTCCAAAGAATTAACAGCAATAAATCTTATTTCCAGTGTTAACTACACGTGTGTGTGCTCAGTCATGTCTGACTCTTTGTGACCCCATGGACCACAGTCCACGTGGCTCCTCTGTCCATAGGGTTTCCCAGGCAAGACATTGGAGTGGGTTGCCATTTCCAACTCCCGGGGATCTCCTGAGTCTCCTACGTTGGCACCATCTGGGAAGCCCCCAACAACTAGCACCTCCTAAATTAAGTTCCTTATTACAAGACTTCCTTTCTGACAGCAGGCATCCCTATAGATCACAATGGGACTCACTGAAAACCACCACCTCCTGACTTCCTGCTTGGACTGGTGGTGAAGATCACGTTGAAGGAAGAAGACTGGGGCAGCTAGAGGCTTTGGGGTGCTGGACGGTCAAGTTCTGAAACAGCCCTGGAGGCTACTCTAGGTCCTTTGCAATTCTACAAAAATTTTAGAATCAGCTTGTCCATTTACATACAGACACAGGGTAGCCTGCTGGGGTTGTACTCAATCTATGGTGAATCTGTATTTTGGAATGACAGCTTAACAATATTGAGTCTTCTGACCATGAACAAGGTATAATACAGCACTGTTTACTTAGGTCTTTAATAGTTCTATGTCTAAGGCTTCCCTGGTGACTCAGAGGTGAAGAATCTGCCTGCTAGCGAAGGAGACATGGGTTCAATCCCTGGGTGGGGAAGATCCTCTGGAGATGGAAATGGCAACCCACTCCAGTATTCTTGCCTGGGGAATTCCTTGGACAGAGGAGCCTGGTGGGCTACAGTCCATGAGGTCAAAACAACTGGTCTTTCACATTTTTGTCACTTATTCCAAACTACCTTTTTTTATGCTATTATAAAGGTTTTCATTTCACTTCCCAACTGTTCGTTGCTAACATATAGAAATATAATTGATTTTTGCTTATTACTTTACATCCTGCAGCCTTGATACACTTGTTAGTTCTAATACCTTATAAATTTCATTGAATTTTCTACATAGATGATAATGTCATCTGTGAAAAAGAAAACAATTTTTTTTCATTCCAATTTGGATGTTCTTAATTCTGTTTCTTGTCTGGTTGCAGTCTAGAAACTCCAATATAATGATTAACAGAGACATCCCCGATTTCTCCGATGCTGGGGGACAGAATTCAGTCCTTCACAGTTAAGTTCGATGTGAGCTGCAGGGCTTCTGCAGGTGCCTTTTAATCAGATTGGGCAAAGTCCCTTTATTCCTAGTTTGCAGGATTTTTTACCAGAAGTAGATAGTGTGAGTGAAAGTGAAAAGTGTTAGTCACTCAGATGTGTCCAACTCTTTGCAACAGTGGATTTTGTCAAATACCGTTCTAGTACTGATTGATTGCAACGATTATGTGAATCTTTAACGAACCCTGCATTCCTGGGATAAACCCTATGACCACGACATATTACATTTTTTGTCATCTCATAGGTTTTAATTCACTAAACTTTTGCTTCAAGTTTTTGCACCCATGTTCATAAAGAACATTTGTTCGGTAGCTTTTTGTCTAGCCAGGATACCTAGGTTAAGTTTGAAACCAGGGTAACACTGACCCCATAGAATGAGTGGTGGAATTTGTGTAGAAATGGTATTATTTCTTCAAACATTTGCTAAAACTCACCACTGAAGTCACAGGGGTTTTAGAAAGGTTTTACCTATTTCTTCTTGGGGAGCTCTGGTAATGTGTCCTTCAAGGAATTGATCAGTTTCACCTATGTTCTTAAATTAGGTCAAAGGTGCTCCAAACACTCCCTATTAATTGTCTATGGGGTCTTCAGTGATGCTGCCCCTCCCACTCCTCACACTGGCACCTGGTCTCTTCCCCTCACTGATCTGGCTGGAGATTTATCAATTCTACTGATTTTCCCAGAGAACAAGCTTTTGGATTAATCTTTCTCTTTCATTTCACTGGTTGCCAGTTTGGCCTTTATTATTCCTTTCCTTCTGCTTACTTTGGACTTACTCGTTTCACTGCTTCTTAAAGTGGGAACCGACATCACTGACAGAAAACCTCTTTTTCTTTCTAATACAGACATTTAAAGCTACAAGTTACCCTCTAACTACTGCTTTAGCAAGAACCCACAAATTCTAGTTTTTTTTAAAATTCATTTCAAATTACATTCTAATTTCTCTTTAGATTTGTTCTTTGACTTGTGAGTTATTTCACTGACAAATATTTGGGGATATTGAAGGATCTTTATTTATTGATTTCTAATTTAATTTCATGTGGCCAAATTATTTAGCTTTTGAAAATTCTTAATTATTTTGCAGCTCATGGATACATTTTTAAAAACGGCTCTTGACAGGTATTCTGGAAATTTAAGTAGTTGTCAATGGGTCCTTATCAAGTCGCATTGCTGGGGAAGAAAGTTCTTTCAACTTCTTCCTTTCTTTTTTAAAATTTTTTGGCTGCTCTGTGTGGCATGTGGGACCTGAGTTCCCAGATCAGGGATCAAACCTGAACACCCTGCATTGGAAGCGCAGCATCCTAATCATTTGGACTGCCAGAGAAATCCCATTTTTAAACAAAAACTGTAGTTCAGTTATGATGTCACTTTCGTTTCAGGTATAAAGCACAGGGGTTCAGTTTTACATGTGTGTGTATATACACACACACACACACACATATATATACATACATATGGCTCAGAAGGTAAAGAATCTGCCTGGAACGGCTACCTACTCCAGTACTCTGGCCTGGAGAATTCCATGGACAGAGGAGACTGGTGGGCTACAGTCCATGGGGTCACACGGATTTGGACATGACTGAGCAACTAACACTTTGACTTTCTTCATAAATATATATTATATATATGTTCTTTTCCAGATTCTCTTCCCTTGTAAGTTACTGCAACTCGCTCTTTAACCATTACAGCATCTAAACACCCCTCCTGACCCAGAAGCAGGAACCAGCTGGCCTGAGGCCCAGTCCTGACCCACAAGCAGGGTGACTTCAGTGGCTTATGCTCCCTCAAAGGACTGATGTGAGACTCAGGCGAAGTAACACATGAACAGCCCTCAATGCAGGAACTGGCTCTGCTGAGTGTGATGTAAGGACTGCCTGTTATTATTATGTGAGAAAGCTACTCACAGTGCACATTTTACCCAATGGTCCCAGAACCCCGGGTCCCTGGCCATCCCGGCCAAAGGCACCAGGCAGTCACCCACCCTCTGGGCTCACACGGACGAGGAGACACCAGCTGCGAGCTTCCGCTGGACAGCAGGCCCGGCCGTGCGCAGAGGAGGGGCCCGAGTCCAGAGCAGATGCTGGCAGGCGATGACCTGAGAAACCTCATCCAAGGCTGAGCGAACAGTCCTCACGCTGCCACGAACGATGACAAACATCGACAAGCGTGGTTGTAAATTCTGCGCTTGTTACGGGGGACAGTCGTCGTCCGCCCCCACGGCCATCTGAAGCCAGTAGTCCCGATTATTAAAGATCACGAAGTTGTATAAGTGTTCTCCTCCTTTCTGAAAACCGTGTTCACTTTCTCTCCAGGAAACAGGGCTGTCTGCAAAGCCTTGAACGGACAGCGTCACCCACGGGGCCAACTTTGGTTCATCAAAGTAGCGACTGAAAAAGACAGACACTTCTTAACAAACAGGGAGACTTAGGGATGGTCACATTTATCTTCATTTTTACTTATTCAGGATCAATGGTATTTCAGATGCTCCTATGAAGCTTCCACCTAAGCTTTTATTCATAAGAATCAGAAGACAGAAATTCACCTCCTGGTGCTATGCTGTGAATTCAGTAAAGGTTCATCACTATGCAACGCACAGGACAAACTCCAGCGGCTCCTACCTTCACTGCGGGAGAGCATATGTGATTCAAAGAACAAAAAAACGTCTCCGCAAACTGCGTTAAGAACCCTTTCCCCCCTTTAAGAGTCCTGCTGTCGGGGGTTCTGTGGACTGAGACACTGCAGAACATCGGGTTTCTCTTTTAAAGTTTTTGAAACTTCAACCTTCTTATTGAGGAAAATCAAAGCACAAAGCAAAAACGTGAAAAAGGGATGCTGGATTTAAAAAGGAAAAGCCTCAACAGCTACATCTTTGACATTTTCCAAGTGACGACTCCGAAGGCACCAGGCTCGCTCTCCAGTCTTCTCAGTAGGGACTGGCGCCTGACGCCGTTTACGTGGCGCAGTTTACGTGACGCCTCCCGGAATGGAAACTCCGTGCTGCTTTACACCACGCAGCCCGGGGCGTGTCACTGGCGCCCAGGGACTCACGGATGTTAGGGCTAGGCTGTGGATTCAGAGGTGGCCAACTCCTTTTCCCACCCATTTCAAAACGTGAAGCATTTTGCAGAACTCCAACACGTAAACCAGACCAACACGTGATCCGTGGAGCTCCGCTGTTTTCTTAGGAGATCCTGTACCTGACTGCGCTGAAACGGTCTGGGCGAGGCAGGGCAAGAAGAGCAAGCAGTCTGTTCTCAAGAAGCACAGTTCAGCTCTTCTCCTTCCGAAAGGACAAGGATGTGGCAACATCACCAGGGATAACTAATTACATCACGCAAGGTGATGATGTTACTGCACGGGAACCCAAGCAAGAGGGGAAAAAGGACATGTGTGCCGGAGGACTGTGGGACCTGCATCACGAGCGCCACCCCCAGAACATCACGGAGGTGCAGACGCCAGGACAGAACGAGCAGCAAAAGGCGTTCTCACCACAGCTGCTCCAACAGGACACATATCCGCTCCGGGAGGAGGAAACCAGTGACAGAGCACAGGGACGCCTGGGCCACCACCGAGCTCGGCTGCGGACAGCAGTAGGTTGATACGAAATTATAAGGCTCGTTATTTCTGCAAGCAAAAGAAAAAAAAGAAGACGCCTTTATATCCATCACTGCATCACTTTCAGAGTACTAAACCCCTTAGAAATGAGAAGGCAGCCGCAGCCCGCCGGGACCTGGGGGCCCCTTCGTACGCACAGGTCTGCGTGACTGAAGACGGCGCCCAGCCAGTCGAAGAGCTCGTGGGCGCTGCAGGCCGCCTCCGGCTCGCCCCCGAGCAGGCCGCTCCGCAGCACGGGGCACCGCAGGTCCGGCGTCGTGCTCAGCGCTATTTTTGGCTGATGCTCCTGAATTCCGTAACCGGAAAAGTATGACATCATCGTGGATCCTTCTGCACCTTCAGACACACCAAATAAGGCCGCTTGAAGAGTGTGAACACGCTCAGCGAGTCCCTGAGCCCACCCCGTTCCCGCCTGAGGGTTTCGGGAAGCAGGGAGGGTGAGGTCAGACCAGGGGGCGCTGTACAAAGCTTTACTCAAAGTAAAACCGATTAAGTTGCTTCCAGCTCCTAGAGCCAAAGTTATGTCAACATTCGTCTTCCTGGAAAATCCGAATGCTTTCAGATTCAACCCACACTGCTCTCATCATCTGCTCCACTAAGCAACTTTTGAGCTAGTAAGTAAAACCCAAAGCTTTGCTTATGCTTCAAAATTAGTGAACTCTACACACACAGAGAAAGGAGCGTATCTGCACACTCTGGAAACAGGAGACAGAAGAGGAGCCGAGTGGCAGAACCTCAGTCCAGCTTGCCTTCGACACCCAGTAAAACCCAGGGGGTTCTGAAGCATTTTCCGGTGGCCTTGGAAGACGGAAACAGTGACGCCTTGGAGCATGGGGCAGGCTGTATTAGAATACCTCCCTCCCGCTTCCCTCCCTCCAGGGCAGAGATCAGCAGGCTCACTGCCCAGGATAAAAGGTCTGCATTCCTGAGGCTCCAGGCTGCCCTTCAGAACAGCTGCCCCCTGCCTGCACCAGTGTCACGGGCCTGAGCGGCCCCCTACAGGAACCGGGACCTGGTGAACTGGTGCAAAGGCTGATGCTCTGGACGCTGCGACTGCTGGGAGTAATTTGGTCCTCTGCTTCTGACCCTGGGCATCTCGTGTCTCCTGCCAGTGCCCAGGAGACGGCGCAGGCTAACTTCATAGCTTGCAAGTAGGGCAAAAACCTCAGGCCTTTCACAGGTCTCAACAAGCCCCTAAAATACCTAGGGGTCTTAGAACACAGAGCTCTCCAGAACCCAACACACAGGAGGCCTTCCACGGACTCCAGGCCACTGAGATGCCGGCCTCTCGGCCCTGGGGCCACACCACACACACACAGAAGCTGCACTGAGGTGCTGCAGACCCAGGGTTCACGCAGGCAGCCCTGTCAGACCAGGGACCACGACCTTCCCAGGAAGAGCAGACAGAGGGGCCTACTTCCAAAACGGACCAGGGCTTTCCTCTTCTCCAAGAGAGAGAACCACACCACGTAACTACGATGCTCTGATTCCTTATAATCTTGGTTTGGGCCAAAGATAACACTTCGAAAAAGGAGTGAGGTGGTTGTAAACATCAGAATATACGGTGAACAATGTATTGTTCCAGTCAAGTAGAAGTTACAACAAATTTAATCTGATATTTAACAACATGCCTGATTATGACCCTGAAATGTCTAAGAAGCAGTTTGTATACATCACTAGAATTGTTACTTTAAAGCATTCCAGCCAAGGCTGCTGGAGCTGAGCTGGAGGGAGGAAGGAGAGAAACGGGAAAGGTCAGCTGCTATGAGACCATCCTCAAGAGCTCTGGGCGGACACGTAACCCAGGGAGATGGAGGCAGCCGGTTGCACAGCTGGACGATCCTGAACTATGCGGATGCCAGAGGGGACCGCACAGGTTCCTTAACAAAGCTTACAGGCTCCCTGCTGTCCCAAAGCAGAGCGTCCCTCCCTACCAAACCTTCGTTAGTTCGAAATGGCACGAAACGAAGAGGCAATCACCTTAAGACACAGCTTGCTAACAGATGTGTGAGATACATCAAGATAAAGCACAGATGCTTACAGACCCAGGTCAAAGCTCTGACGGCGTGAGGATAAGATGCTGAGTGTGGTTCTGGGGGAGAGAGCCTGGGGGTGCCCTCTCCCTCCCGGGGTGCCCACCACCTCCACGGAAGTTCACTGCGAGACACATGCTGAGCATTACTTCCACTTCTTTTGGTAAAACTTAAGTAACGTAAGGGTTTCCCTGCTGGCTCAGAGAGTAAAGAATCTTCAGTGAGGGAGGCTTAGGTTTGATCCCTGGGTCAGGAAGATCCCCTGGAGAAGGGAATGGCTACCCACTGCAGTATTCTGGCCTGGAGAATCCTATGGAAAGAGGAGCCTGGCGGGCTATGGTCTGTGGGTGGCAAGGAAGAGGCAGGCACCTACATCCATGTGGGCACGCAGCATCCCTGACCAGTAGGCTGAATCACCACGCCATCCTCACTACGCCCCTGCATCCCTGACCAGTAGGCTGATCACCACGCCCTCCTCACTACGCCCCTGCAGCTAACAATTAGATTTCAACACCGCTGTATCGTTATTACACAATTTATTTTTCATACCTGTTTGATGCCATGCCAAAAGAAAATCAAACTTCAACGGCTTCTTTTCTTTGAAGGCCCAAGACACTCTTTTATACTTCTTGGAGTCCAGGTTAGAGGATAAATCCATCAGATCAATGGAAACAACTTTAAAAAATGGAGAGGAATAAATAGTTCATGCATACACACACAGCTTGCACTGTGCAATACATGCTGGATTGAAAACATCAGGAGTTTCGGAAAATTCATGGATGAAAAAAGTCACTTTGTTCTCCTTGCCCTCCCTTTGGTTTACCAAATCAAAACTCTGCTTTTGATGGGCATTTCAGGAATTGAGCTAATCACAACAGGTGTTTAAAATTCACACTTTTCCCAAAGACCAAGGGCAGAGTTCAACTCGAATCAAGCCGTGCAGGCGGCAGTCATGACCACTGACGTTCAAGCAGACGGTCAGCAGAGCTCCATCTCCTCAGTCATGGGTGATTTCTACTAGGAATCATAACACTTGGGAAAATTAAAGGAAATTCTTTACTAAGACCAAGTTGGAGCAGATAAAAACCTGTAGATGTAGATGGGTAAGCAACAAGGTCTACTGTAGAGCACAGGGAGCTACAGTCCATATCCTGTGATAAACCATCGTGGAAAAGAAGACGAAAACCAGCGCGTATTCACGCATAACCGCGTCACTCTGCCGCACAGCAGCAACTACACACACCGCGCATCCACCACGCTTCAACGCAAAACTTAAAAAACGAAGACCAAGTTGGGTTCATTACTTCGAACCCGTGACCCGAAACATAGGTTTCTAACAGACCAGGTCCACATCTACGACCTTTATGAGACGCAGTCGCGAAAGTCACCTGGCTGCACAGCAGGATCTCATCCTCTCTGATGAGGAATTTTAAAGACGAGACTAAGCCACACCGCTTCTACACAAGGAGAACAGAAGCAGTTCAAACGTGTAAATTCGGACTGCTACAGAAGACCACTACCTTTTGTTAGAAATTGATGGAGAGAGCACCATACTTACTGAATCTCATGGTTTTCCTGCCAGAATACTGAGAGGGACGGCCCTGAAGTCCAGTTTCTTCATAAGTGTCTTTATCCAGGGATAAAATTAATTTCCCTATAAATCAAATAATAATTCCCAGAAAGAGACATTAAACATAGAACATATTCTCATGTTTTTGGTGTTAAAAAATAAAATAAAAATATAACATGTTCTCTAAGATAAAGCAAGGCAAATTGAGCAGTTAAACACCAGTGCACATAAAGATCTTTTTATAATACAAGTACATGATTTATCTATATATATCTTACTTATAAACAAGAGTATTATTTATAATTACATGTACAAAGACATTCTTTATTATAGTGAAACTAGAAATTAATCTTTTTATTAAAGGAAGAATAAACAAATTATGGTACACTTCTTTGGGATTTTTTCAAGACATTAAAAATAGCAAATTAAAACTGTATGCACTGATATGGAAAGATGTCTAGGATACAGACCTTGGGGAGAAAAAGAAAATTGAGAGACAATAGAGTGTGACATAATCCACGTTTTTTTAAAGAAAAGGAACAACCTGTATGTGTGATTTTAAATTCACAGAATGTGTCTAGAAGAATAAATACCGACCCGCTAGTAAGAGCACCTGCTAAGAACGGGAATGAGTTTGCGGGGAGCTGGATGAGGGAGCACCTGCTAAGAACGGGAATGAGTTTGCGGGGAGCTGGATGAGGGAGCACCTGCTAAGAACGGGAATGAGTTTGCGGGGAGCTGGATGAGGGAGCACCTGCTAAGAACGGGAATGAGTTTGCGGGGAGCTGGATGAGGGAGCACCTGCCAAGAACGGGAATGAGTTTGCGGGGAGCTGGATGAGGGAGCACCTGCCAAGAACGGGAATGAGTTTGCGGGGAGCTGGATGAGGGAGCACCTGCTAAGAACGGGAATGAGTTTGCGGGGAGCTGGGTGAGGGGCGGGCCGCCACTTTACTCACACCTGTGTGATTTTGACTTTCTCTTTTTTGCAGTATGCATTTCCTGAAGAATGAAGGAAAAATGAGTGTGCTTACCATTTGGCAGCAGGGCAACAGTATTATCCTCATCAATATTTGTGTTGTATGTCAGCGCATAGCACGAACCTGAAAGACAGCCCAGAGGAGAAATTAAGAAAAAAAATCCACAAAAAGTTAGTGGATTAGTTTAACATGGTAACTAATCTTCCGGGTTACGGGTCCCGCTCACTCAGTAACCCTAAACCGGCCAAAGTGAAGGTGGAGGACACGCGAGGCCAGGCCCAGCTCGTCCACGTCCCCACCCAGGGCCTGCCTGTGCAAGCCGGCTAGCACGGCAGAGCAAGTGCGTGCAGCTGTGCGGACGCTGCACAGAGGCCGAGTGCAAGGGCAGGCGGCGCGCACACCAGCAGGCCGAGTTCCAGGTGGGACTCCAACCTGCCAAGAGCTTGTGTGACATCAACAGAGCCGCTCGGGCTCCCTGAGCCTCGATTCCTCACCTGTAAAATGGGGGCTGCAGGCCCATCTCACAGTGTCGCTGCTGGGCGACGTCGAGTCACCCAGGTAAAAGCGCCTGCCGTGCCCGGGCCCACAGCGTTAGCAATTAGAGCATCAGACTTTCTTTATTTTTTTTGGCTACACCATGCATTTTGTGTCATCCTAGTTCCCTGACCAAGGATTGAACCCAGGCCCTGGGCAGTGAAAGCCTGGAGTCCTCACCACCAGACCACCGGGGAATTCCTCAGCATCCAGTTTCAAAACTGACAAAAGGAATCAGGTCGGTAAGACCGACGACAAGAGGCCAGTGGCTCCTGTGCAGTGATGCCTGCAGTGAGGGCGGATCCTTAAAGACGCTGGAATGGTTTCAAACGAGTGGCTCCGGGGAAGTAACTGGAACAAGCCAGTCAACCCAGCAGACACAGATGGGACTGAGGGCCGCAGGGTCCAAGAGGAGCAGGCTGGGCCCCCGTCAGCACCTGGCCGTGTAGACGGCAGCGTGGCTGCATCAGGAGACCAACATGCTGAGACGGCTGTTGCGGGCACTGCGTGGAGCACAGCGGTCCTTGCAGCCGCGCCCGACGGCAGCGCATCTGAGCACAGGGCCGGAAAGCTCTTCCTCTCCGCGAGCCTTGTGTGACAACACCCCCGTGGGACCAGAAACCAAGCCTGAGGATGCACAGAGCAGGCTGAGCTCCTGAGGGGCGGAGGGCGGGCCGCACACGCCTGACCTCGCAGACGAGCTCCATTAGTCTGATTCAAACACGGCAGGAGCCCTGGAATTGCGATGTGGCCTCCCTGCCTTCCGCATCCCAGCATGTTCACAGACACTGCGTAGTTTTTCTTACCTTTCTTGACAAAAGTATTGATGAATTCGTGTGTGATTAACTCATAAAGAGGTAAACCCTTCACAAAGTAATAGGGTCCGAATCCCATGACCAGATCTTTCAGTTCTTTTGAGAGTACCCCACATTCAGGAATCAGAAACGAAACCTATTGGAATATACAATATAAAAAACTTACTTTTTTTTATTAACAATAGAAGCATGGTTGACTTACAGTTATACTAGTTTCATGTGTATAGCATGCGATTCAGTATTTTTGCAGATTATACTCCATAATAGCTTTAAACAAGTTTTATTTTCATGCAGATCAACACCCAGGATTTAGTGATGATACAACATAATTAAGGCTACTAACCATGCCTCCACAACTTTCAACAAAACTCTGAAATTAATTTACTAATCTCAGGAAAAGAGAAATCTAACAATTCGTTTTCCATTTCTGAATTCAAGTGCACAGTATAGGAAAACTGAATGAAAAAATAATTTTAATGGGAAACTCTTGCTTGCGTTTTATCTTTTGAAAATAAGCAATATATTTGATGTCCTGTTCCTGTCACTACATTAATTAATTTTTAGGGAAATAGAATTTTAGGGTAAAGAATCTGCCTGCCAATGCAAGAGACGTGGGTTTGATCCTTGGGTCAGGAAGATCCCCTGGAAAAGGAAATGGCAACCCACTCCAGTATTCTTGCCTGGGAAATCCCATGGACAGAGGAGCCTGGCCGGTTACAGTCTGTGGGGCCACAAAAGTCAGACATGACTTAGGGACTCAACAAGTACAAGTGAATATCCCCAAATCTGTGTATCCTGGTACCAGGCTGGAATCAGAGGAACTGTCCCTTAGGGCGTAAGGAATTTAGGGACACTGGTTAGTAAGAGGCTGCATGGAAGCAGAAGTCAGCTGGGTGTTCCCACTATCCCGACAGAAAAGCTCTGCACGTGGGCTGGAGGACACGGCGCACCTCCCAGACGGCTGTCTGTGAACAGCTCCCCATCTAGAGCAGAGACGTTCAACCCGACAGGTTTCAAGCGGTGCCCGGCTGCTCCACACCTTGAAAAAGGCCACTCTCCCAAAGCGGGGACACTAACCGGGGTCGCCACTTGTGTCTGAGACACTGGCCAGTGAGGCCTGAGTTGGGATTAGGCTGATCAGCTTAAAAGTGTGAGGCTTCACGCGCTTCCATTTCAAGGTCTAGTCTGGAGCCCTCCCCACTTGCACGGGTCGGTGAAGCCTTCCCAGCAGACACTGCCCGGGAGTCAGGGGGTGTCTCCTCCTCTCAGCAGGTCCAGTCAGTAACCCCACTGACGCCTCAGCCGCGAAAAGGGCCCCGGGGCGGGCGACACTTCCAGAGAACACCAGCAAACATCGCTGCGGGCAAGGCCGCCGAGGCGAATTTCTGCCAAAAGCTGCCCAAATGCCTCCCTGGCGCTCTGGATGGACAAGGCGGAGAGCAGCGGGCAGAAGAAAAAGCTTTTAAGGGATCAAACTAGCCCCCGCAAGCCGTTTAGAGGAGCAAGCAGCTCCCGGACGTGTCTGGGCTCGCCGCTCCGGAGACACGCGCGGGCGCAAGAAGCCAGAGGCTGGGAAGGAGAGAGGCCGCCCCGCCCCGGCCCGTCCTGGTCCCGCCCCGTCTCCCGGCCCCGCCCCGCCTCCCGGCCCCGTCCCCGGGACGCAGCACGCCTGGGGCGGGGCCAGGCCACAGTAAGAGACTAGAAGCCCCGTGAACCCTGCCCCGCCCTCGACGGCGGAGCACCGCCCCGCACCGGTGCACCCTGAGACTTGTGGTCCTGAAGCGAGCTAACACACGAGCCTGGAACCACGGAGAGACTACAGCTCCCAGCATGCCGAGCGAGGGCCCCGCCCCGCCCCTCCGCGAGACGAGGGCGGGCTCCCGGAGCAGAGCCCGGTTCTCCCCGAGCCTCCCGCGCCCGCGGGAGGGAGGGTGCGCGATTCGCGGACCCAGGGCCAAGAACCA
>NW_011494625.1:493939-495084 GCF_000754665.1 Bison bison bison
CGCGGACCCAGGGCCAGGACTCACCCTGTAATTGTAGTAGTGCGTCTCCACGAGATGCCGGTGGCGCGACTTGTCATGGCCGAAGTTGGACTTCTCGCAGACCAGCAGGTGCCGGGGCACCTCTCGCAGCCGGCGCAACGTGGCCATGCTCTGCCCGCGCAGACCCTCCAGGCTCGGCTCGCCCCGCCCCTTCCCTCGCCCCGCGGACGTGCGCAGTGCTGGCAGGACGCACGTGCGGAGGCTGCCGATGGGGGCGGGGCTAGGCCTCCGGAACCTCAGCCGAAGCACTCTGACGGATACAGGAAAGGTGCACTGCCCGGAATGAATTCCCTGGCCAGACTCCCTCCTCTGGGCCCCAGGTTGCCCCTTCCCAAACTGTCAAGGAGGTTTGTGTCTAATACCTTCAATAGGACTCCTTAACAGTCCTTCAGAACCACTTTTAAGATTCTTTTAAAAATACCCTTTTGGGGAATTCTCTAGCCATCCAGGGGTTAGTATTCAGTGCTGGAGCCAGGGTTCAATCCCTGGTTGGGGCAATGAAGATCCCAGAAGTGGGCGCAACCAAAAAAAAAAAAAGAAAGAAAGAAAAATAGCCTTTTGGAACCGCTTTTAATAATTTGTTGCTATTGGAAGTTACAGTGATAATTCGTTTTTCCATCTAATCTTTCTGACCAACTCCAAGTACTGTACACACTTCTCAAACTGGAATCTGCACAGCCCAATTCTATGCAGAGAGAATGCACAACAATAGAATATTTGTGGTACAACGTTCTGGAGCATCGATTTTACTATAAGATTTGGAAGAAGAGAAGTTAAATAATTTAGAAGATGCATGGATGCATGAGTACTCAGTCATGTCCAACTCTTTTGCGACCCCATGGACTGTAGCCTGCCAGGCTCCTCTGTCCGTGGGATTTCCCAGTCAAGAATACTGGAGTGGCCATTGCTTTCTCCAGGGGATCTTCCTGACCCAGGGATCGAACCCACATCTCTTGAATTGTAGGTGGACTCTTTACCACTAAGCCACCTGGAAAGCCCAATTTAGAAGATAAGTATGTGCAAGTCTGGGCTTCCCAAGTGGTGCTAGTGCCAGTTTAAGGTGGGTTTGCAGCAGACAGCAGGTGTTCAGCCCGAAGGCCTCGCTC
>NW_011494625.1:495757-499883 GCF_000754665.1 Bison bison bison
GTCCTGTGGCCCAGGAGCCCAGGTGGTCATCGCTTGGTCAAGCTCAGGCCATCAGTGAGTCCTGAGCCATTCCCATGCGCAGCCCATGCACAGCACTGACCCAGTCTGCCGGCCCTTGTGGTTGGGGGGTGTCTCCTTTGGCTTTTGTTTGTCTGAGAAAGTGTATGTCCTTTCACTTTTGAAGGATAGTTTCACTGGATTCTAAGTTGAAGGGATTTTTCAGTTTTGCTTGCATGATTTGTGAGACATCAGGTGAAATTTTATCCCTGTCCCTGTAGGGGTAAGGTGCTTGTTTCCTCTGCTTTCTTCAAGCGTTTCTTTGTCCTTGATTTTTCTGCAGTTAGAATATAACAAGTCTTGTGTAGGTTTTTGTTTTTTGTTTTTGTTTTTTTGGTATTTGCCTGCATAGCGCTCTGAGCTTCCTACATCTGTGGTTTGGTGTTTATCATTAATTGGGGGAAATTCTCAGCCATTACTATTTCAGTTACGTTAGTTTTGATTTCAGGCATTCCTTTTGATCCTTTCTTAGTTTCCATCTCTGCTTATATTACCCACCTGTTGTCACGAGTGGGCTTCCCTGATAGCTCAGACAGTAAAGAATCTGCCTGCAATGCAGGAGACCCAGGTTCCATTCCTGGGTCGGGAAGATCCACTGGAGAAGGGATAGGCTACCTACCCCAGTGTTCTTGGGCTTCCCTTGTGGCTCAGCTGGTAAAGAATTCGCCTGCAATGCGGGAGACCTGGGTTCGATCCCTGGGTTGGGAAGATCCTCTGGAGAAGGGAATGGCTGGCTACCCACTCCAGTATTCTGGCCTGGAGAATTCCATGGACTACAGTCCATGGGGTCACAAAGAGTCGGACACGACTGAGCGAGTTCTCTCAGGTCATCCACTTTCTCCATTAGGGCCCTTAGCATGTTAATCATAGTTATTTTAATTCCTGAGCCAATCATGCTGCAGTTTCTGCCATATCTGAGTCTGGTTCTGACACTTGCTCTTGTCTTTTCAAGCTGTGTTTTTCCCTTTTGTAGAACACTTTGTTACTTTTTGTTGAAAGATGGGACACTATGTCCTGGGTATGAGTAAATATGCTTTCAGTGTGAGGCTTGTTTGTATGGCTGGAAGTTAAGCTGTGTTTGCTCTCCCGCTGTAGCAGGAGGTGTGGGAGGCTGAAATTCCCTCTGTGTCCTTGTTTCCCGTCCCTCATCCTCTCTGGGTTCTCCTAGTTTTTCTCTTAGGTAAGGCTCTCAGTTCTTCCCACTGTCGTCTGTGCTTGACGTGGTGCCCTTTGATGTGGTGGTGAAACGTCTGTTAGACCTTGCAGTGGGGCTGTGCCCGGGTCTGTGAGTTGCTCCACCCCACCCCCATCCCAACTCAGGTGAGACCAGAGGGCTAGGAGGGGCTGCAGGGGGGTACTTTCCCTCCCTCAGGACTGTGCTGCTGCTGCTAAGTCACGTCAGTCGTGTCCGACTGTGTGTGACCCCATAGACGGCAGCCCACCAGGCTCCCCCGTCCCTGGGATTCTCCAGGCAAGAACACTGGAGTGGGTTGCCATTTCCTTCTCCAATGCATGGAAGTGAAAAGTGAAAGTGAAGTCGCTCAGTTGTGTCCGACCCTCAGCGACCCCATGGACTGCAGCCTACCAGGCTCCTCCATCCATGGGATTTTCCAGGCAAGAGTACTGGAGTGGGGTGCCATTGTCTTCTCAGGACTGTGAGGCTCTGCTTATTCCCAGGGAGGCGAGGCTCCAGTGAAAGTTTCCTTGAGGCAGGGCTTTTGTGAAGCACAGAACTCTCTAAGCATATTTCCAAAGGCTACTTCTTCCTTCTGTGGAAAGCAGTAGAGTTTTTCCCTGATGTTCATCCTGAACACCTTGTGGGGCTCCTGTGAGGAGGCTCACGGAAGTGTGGGCTCTTTAGGCAAGACTGGTGTGTGCGTGTGCTCAGTAGTGTTCGACTCTGCGACCCCCTGGAGTGTAGCCTGCCAGGCTCCTGTCTGGGATTCTCCAGGCAGGAATACTGAAGTGGGTTGCCATTTCCTCTTCCGGGGATCTTCCTGACCCAGGGATCAGACCTACGTCTCCAGCACTGGCAGGTGGGTTCTTCACCAATGAGCGACCTGGGAAGCCCAGGCAAGACTGAGAGCTCACTCAGTGGCTCAGTCGCGTCCGACTCTTTGCGACCCCGCGGAGTGTAGCCCGCCAGGCTCCTCTGTCCTTGGGATTCTCCAGGCAAGAATACTGGAGGGGGTTCCATGCCTTTTTCCAGGGGATCTTCCCGACCCAGCGACTGAACCCACATCTCCCGTGTCTCCTTCTCAGCAAGCAGATTCTTTACCACTCGCGCCACCTGGGGGCCAGGAAGTGAACATACCTTCTAGGACATGGGTTATTATTTTTAAAAAATAGTAAAAAATGAAATTGTTCAGGAAGTTGAAGCTGGATTTTTTTAAAAAAGAGAGAAACCGTGAACTCAGGGCAGAATCAGGACTGGGAACCAGGCCAGTGAAATTCACTCCTGTGCCCTTTTCCCTGGGTGTGTCTCACTGTAGGTCCAGACCCAGAATGGCACCTGGGGTTTTGGTCACTGGGGCTTAAACCCTGTGATCAGGGGTGGGGAAGATGATTCAGATAGTGAAGAGGGTAGACCAGCTCTAAAGTTTTCCTCCAGTTCAGTAACCACCCATCTGTCTGCCTGCCGTGTACGCAGAGCCTGGCTATGAATACAATCTTTACAGAAAAGAGAGAACCCCTGTCCTAGTGGGGCACAGAGGCTGGAAACCACTCACCATCAGTATCAAGTAGAGCACAGGCACAGGTGAGCACAGGAACACGTGGGCACAGGTACAGGTGAGCACAGGCACAGGTGGGCACAGGAACACATGAGCGAAGCAACACGTGAGCACAGGGCCCTGTCTGGGATGTGAGGGGTGGGGAAGAGTGGTTGAGGGGCAGCTGCTAGAGGAGACGGCATCAGAGTGAAGCAGGATGGGGCCCAATCGGACAGCAGCCCGGGCCATCTCCATGACAGCAGCCAAGTGGTCGACCTCAGGACGACTGCTGCCTCTGCCCACGGGCCCGCCCGCTGCGGAAGCCCCACGCGAGGCAGCACGCCTGGGCCCTCCTGGCACACGTGCGGCCTCCCTGCCCGTGACTCCCGAGCTGTGTCTCCCCGTCTGGACCTGCCTCACTCCAGGCTGCTGCTGTCCACCCAGGCGACACTTCTGGGTCCAAGGACCGGACTGCTCCGTCTCAAGCCCCAACACCGACTGTCACCAATTCTGCTCCTTCAAAAGCTCCAGAACCAGAGGGCAGTGGCGGGAACACCCCTCAGGCAACAGAGGGTGCCCCCTGTGCCAAGCGGAAGCTGCTAGCTGTGATGCCCTGCGGGTCAGTGGTAGTCCTTCGGTTTGGGGGTAACACCTCAAGGGCATTCTCTTCCTTTTCCTGTACAAAAAGGAAGCCGGGAATCAGATAACTGGAATGCCCAAGGGCAGGTGGGTTCAGCAAACTCTCCTTTAAGGTCTTACAGTCTATGTAGTCCTATTCTTCCCATACAATTGGCCTGGGTTGTTATTCTTTAGTAAAACATACAGTTCAGTTCAGTCCAGTCGCTCAGTTGTGTCCGACTCTTTGCGACCATATGAACTGCAGCATGCCAGGCCTCCCTGTCCATCACCAACTCCCGGAGTTCACTCAGACTCACATCCATTGAGTCAGTGATGCCATCCAGCCATCTCATCCTCTGTCGTCCCCTTCTCCTCCTGCCCCCAATCCCTCCCAGCATCAGAGTCTTTTCAAATGAGTCAACTCTTCGCATGAGGTGGCCAGAGTACTGGAGTTTCAGCTTTAGCATCATTCCTTCCAAAGAAATCCCAGGGCTGATCTCCTTCAGAATGGACTGGTTGGATCTCCTTGCAGTCCAAGGGACTCTCAAGTGTCTTCTCCAACACCACAGTTCAAAAGCATCAGTTCTTCGGCGCTCAGCCTTCTTCACAGTCCAACTCTCACATCCATACATGACCACTGGAAAAACCATAGCCTGACCTAAATCAAATCCCTTATGATTATACAGTGGAAGTGAGAAATAGATTTAAGGGACTAGATCTGATAGATAGAGTGCCTGATG
>NW_011494625.1:500736-512562 GCF_000754665.1 Bison bison bison
CTCAACTGGAATTCCATCACCTCCACTAGCTTTGTTCGTAGTGATGCTTTCTAAGGCCCACTTGACTTCACATTCCAGGATGTCTGGCTCTAGGTGAGTGATCACACCATCGTGAGTATCTGGGTCGTGAAGATCTTTTTTGTACAGTTCTTCTGTGTATTCTTGCCACCTCTTCTTAATATCTTCTGCTTCTGTTAGGTCCATACCATTTCTGTCCTTTGTCGAGCCCATCTTTGCATGAAATGTTCTCTTGGTATCTCTAATTTTCTTGAAGAGATCTCTAGTCTTTCCCATTCTGTTGTTTTCCTCTATGTCTTTGCGTTGATTGCTGAGGAAGGCTTTCTTATCTCTTCTTGCTATTCCTGTTTGGCCAAAACAGAAATTTGGAATCCAGTTATAGCAATAACCAGCTAGCTCAAGAAAAACCTGACAGTTGGTGCTGGGTTTTGGGTTTGGGAAAACCTGGGACATTATGAAGTCTATCTGGACCTTGGTGGGGCTCTGGTTCTGATATCAGATGCCCTAAACGTGGAATCTGGTTTTGGGCAAACTGCAATTTTTCTCGGACGTTATGTCCCTTTAAGGCTAAAAGTCCTAGTGACTGGAGGCAGTCTTCCTGTACGGAGGCTTGAGAAGGAGAGCAGAGAGGCAACTTCACCCACATACTGCAACACAGCAGAACCGCTGGGGAACCTGGTACTGAACAGGTCAGCCTCTAGGATCTGCCAGAAACAGGAAAACAGTAAATCCTGCGGCATTACTGTCCAGCTGAGTTGTTTTTCTTCCCAAGTAGAAGCAAAAAGGTACTTGCTAGGGACTTCCCTGGTGGTCCGATGGCTAAGACTCCACACTCCCAATGCAGGGGGCCTGGGTTCAATCCCTGGTCAGGGAACTAGGTCTCACATGCCACAGATAAGAGTTTGCAGGCTGCAACTAAAGAACCCTGATACTGCAGTGACGATCAAAGGTCCCGTGTGCTGCGACTTGGATCTGGTGCAGCGAGCTAGATCAAAAAGTATTCAACAAACAAACAACAAAAGCAGGCTTTGGGAAAGTCCTAAGAATGGCCTGATTTCGTCACTGAGTGATTGACCAAGTCCAATCATGTAAGTTAATGGCCAGGTCTCCCACTTGTAATCCTAGAGACCCTTCAGGATCTTGCTGGTTCGTGGCAGACTGAATGTGGAGCCTGGCTTCACTGACAAGCATGTGAACTAGCTGACATAAGCCTGAGAGATCAGGTGGATAGGTTTGCATGACTGTACGAGACTCCTCAGCAGATGTGTGAGTGCGGTCTTTGGTTACTTTAGGAAGGTCTTTGGCTGTGGCTCACAGCTGAGCTTTAAGTTCATGGAGCACAAAAAAGGTGTTGGCTTCTGGGTCTTCAGAAGCTTAAGTTTAAAAGGACCAGTTTAGAGGAAAAGGGAATGGGCAGAATTTCAGAGAAAAAGGGAAGCTGGACAAGAGAATGAGTGTGAGGGTATAGAGGAGGGCTGGGGGCAGGGACAGAGAGGAGGAGGACGGTGCTGGGGGCCGAGCTGAGACAGACAAGCCAGGAAGAGCCTTAGGCGTCAGGAGCCGCTTTCTTATTGTCTGTTTGCCTTGGTGAATCTTAACATCTCACTTGTCAGAGGGGCAGTTTTAGGCTCCTGACAACATTTGGAAGCCTCAAAATACCAATAGAAATAGGTGTTCCATTCAGTTCTGAAAATTTTAGAGGAATCGTTGTCCAATTGAGTTTTAAGAAAATAAGTTTGGCCTGGGGTAGGCCCCCAGGTCTGGGGCCACCATGGAGATGGCACTGGGCTGCCAGGGGCTGGGTCCCTGCTCCTGCTGTCCTCAATTGCCTCTGGTCAGGTGAGTCCATTTAGTTAGAAACGTGCATGAAGAAGGACAATGGTTTAAGACATAATATCAGACAGGCATTAGGAGGCTGTTAGGAGAAGGGCACTACTGGTAAGTGGCCTCCCTTCTTCCCAAGTAGCCTATTGGACACCTTCCAACCTGGGGGTGCTTATCTTTCGGTGTCATATCTTTTTGCCTTTTTATACTGTTCAAAGGGTTCTCGTGGCAAGAATACTGGAGTGGTTTGCCATTCTCTCCTCCAGCCAACTCACTGGCAAAGACCCTGATGCTAGGAAAGATTGAGGGCAAAAGGAAAAGAGGGCGGCAAAGGATGAGACGGTTGGATAGCATCATCAACTCAATGGACGTGAACTTGGGCAAACTCCGGGAGGGAGTGATAGACAGGGGAGCCTGGTGGGACAGAGTCCATGGGGTTGCAAAGAGTCGGACACAACTTAGCGACTGAACAACAACAGCAAAGCAGGAGGGAGGGGCACCCTCAGAATATCCAGATAACGAGGATCCAGTTCCTCAGAGGCGATTTTGGGTTCGTTTGGAAGAGAGGGGTAAGTGACTAATTTTATTTTTTTTTGCCGCTTGGCTTGCAGGATCTCAGTCCCCCAGTGAGGGGTTGAACTTGGGCTCTTGGAAGAGAAAGCACTGAATCCTAACCATTAGATCACCAGGGAACTCCTGAGAGTCACTTTCAAACAGGCTAAACAGCTCAAACAGCCCAAGACCAGGAGTTCTAAGGGGGCAGTCTGGTCCCAGAGGAGCCAGGGTGAAGGCGTGTTCCAAAGTCACGGTAGGAAGGCAAGCAGTGCCAGCTGGATGGGCTTGATCTCAAATCAGACCGAAGTGCCAAATGAGTCCTTGCACACAGAACAAGACCTTGACCAGAAAAGATAAAGCTTTAGCAAACGTCCTAAAACCTGGAGAGCTTTAAAACTCGAAGGAGATGGGGCTCAGGAGAAAGACACACCTTCAAAATCCAGGGTCCTCAAGAAAAGCAGTGAGTGACGATGAGCTCGGGCTGGGAACTGCACCTATCTGCTCAGCGGCCGGGGGTCTTCTCTGGACCCGGGACGGGCCGCCCAAAGGTTGACCCAAAGTGGAAAGACTGCCAGGTATTTCCCAGCGAAGATGAGTCCACTCAACATCAGGAGAAAATTGCAGTTGCAGGTTTCACGCCTGGCGGCCATGCGCAAGCCCCGGCCGGCAGGGAAAGCAGTTTTTGTAGAGGGAAGAGGAGGGTGGGCGGGCTTAGTACACAGGGCCCCAGCTTCTCATTGGCTGGTCCTCACCAGACTGTCCACGTGTCCGCCTGGCCTTGCAGGGGTGAGAGCTCCCCCTGCTGGTCGCCCGACTGTTTAACTGAAGTTTCGGTTCGTGGATAACTCATATATTGTGTTTATCCACGGGTCAGCTGGTGGCCATCAGGGTTGCTTCCACCGCGGGGCTACTATGAATGGTGCTGCTTGGACATTCCTGTGCCGGGTTCTGTGTGGACACAGGTTCCCTTCTCTTGGGTGTCCTGTCATCTCTCAGTAAGACTAGTGATTAAGCTCATACATTTGCAGTTTTTCCTCCATTAGGCTTTATCCTCCCAATCTACTCTTCAATCTAACACTAGAGTCTTTTAATTTACTAAAAAAAAAAAAAAAAATTGGCCATGCTGCAAGGTATGTGGGATATACTTCCCCAACCAGGGGTTGAACCCAGGCCCTGGAATTGGGAGTGATGAGTGTTAGCCCCTGGCCCACTAGGGAAGTCCTAGAGTCTTTCAAAAATGTACATCTTTCAAGTGTGTAAATCAGATCATGCAGAGCCGGTATTTAAAACCTATCACTTTTTGCCGCATTGGGGGAAAAAAAAGACAGCAAAAACCTCAATGGGGCCTACCACTCCAACCTCACAGCTCAGGGTGGGCCTGGGTGGTTGCAAACACCCCTGGAGTTGTTTCCCCAACACGATTTTAGGTAAACTGAGGCTCCAGGCCCTCAGCATGTGCAGTTGCCATCGGTGCTTCTTTCCTGTCCCGAGCCTCTGCTCTGGAGCTCAGACAGGAGCCGCCAGGCCGCCGCCTCCTCTGGGGTCCTGCCTGAAAGCTCCAGCCACAGGAGCCCAGCCTGCTATGAGCTGAAAGGGGCCTCGGGGAGAGTCCCATTCGGTGATCCCCTGGGAGCAGGGTCTGCTGGGCATGCAGGGCATGGCGCTGAGTGGACAAGGCTCCGTAGGGTGTGTTGTTGTTAGGGGAAGCACACTGATTGAAACCGTCCACCCTGGCCAGGCACCATAGTAACCATTTGCATGAGTTGTTTTACGACAGGAGGTCCTGGTAAGGAACACGGAACTAATAAGCCACCACCAACGGGAAGGGTTCGAGAAAGGTCAAAAGGAGACATCACGTGTCTGACCACCTCCCAGAATCCTTCTCTCTGGCATCCATTTGGCTGAACAAGGCACGTACCACCAGGAAGGACTCTGAGTCAGAATGATTGGCTGAGGACAACCCGGAAACTAATCCCATCCGCATAAAACCCGAGATTGCGAGCCACGTGGCAGAGCTGTTCTCCTGGGTTCCCTTCCCCTCCTGCTCTCCGCCAGGGCGCCCTTTCCCAATAAAATCTCTTGCTTTGTCAGCACATGTGTCTCCTCGGACAATTCACTTCTGAGTGTTACACAAGAGCCCAGTTTCGGGCCCTGGAAGGGGTCCCCCTTCCTGCAACATTTTTGTTTTGTGAAACGAAAAGATCTCCTGACATATCAATCAACAAGAAATGCCGCAGCCGTCAGGGATTTCTGGCCTCCAAGTGTGAATGAGGGCCCCTGAACTGCGATCCAGTGGCTGCTGCCACCCCCACCCCACCCCCACTGTCAGGAGATTGCTGAGGAGCATGAAGGGGCCGGCGGCCACACCTGCCCGTCCCTAAGGTGGACGGGAAGCAGGATTTGGCCCCAGTAGCCGAGGTGCATGAGGTTCTGTGAGCCCAGAGGCTTGCATCATCCCATACACAGGACACTAAATTCCTTAATTTGATACCTGATCATTGATGTTCAGACTGCCTGCTTCATTCCTCAGGTCCCAGGAATGAAGTCGATAGAGAAGGAACAGACAGGGGTCTGTTGTATATCACCTGACTCTCCTTCCCACCTCCTCGGAGCAGTTTTCTCAGAGATACTGAGATGCCCTCTCCTGGGCTTGGAGTCCTAAACAGTCCCACCAACTAACTCTCTCCTCTCGGGTTGTGACTATATTTTTTGTCAACCAGTTTGAATAAAACCATTGAAAGAAAACTAGAATTTGAGGACAAATTGATTGAATCCAACCCTTTTCATGGGCAGAAGGGGAAACTGAGGCCAAGGCAACCCAAGCCCTCGCTGCTCCCAGCGGGAGCCAGGAAACTGCTCCCACCCATGCGGGGGCCCAGTGCACCCCAGCCTCCCACGACAGACGCCTGGGGCCAGGCTGGGCACTCAGCCCAGCAAGGAACTCTGAGGCTGGAGAAAGAAAGAAAGATAGTGCTAAGTCATGTCTGACTCTTGCGACCCCATGTACTGTGGCCCTCCAGGCTCCTCTGTCCATGGGATTCTCCAGGCAAGAGTACTGGAGTGGATTGCCATTTCCTTCACCAGGGGATCTTCCCGACCCACGAATCAAACCCAAGTCTCCAGCATTGCAGGCAGATTCTTTACCAACTGAGCCACCCAGGAAGCCCACGGGAAGCCCCGAGAGGCAGGAGAGGGAGCAGTTAAAAGACAGATGGACAAACGCTCTAGAGACTGTCCGGTGCAAGGTTGCGTCTGAGGTGGTAACAGAAGGGGTGCTGCCCGTCGGGGCCCCGGGGGGCAGAGGGACCAGAGAGCACTCTCTCCCTGAGGACTTGCCTGCAGGCTCAGGCAGGAAGTGCCGCCCCCAGACTGTCAGCACGCAGCGGCCACGTGACCAGGCTCTCGGGGAAGCTGGGGGAGGGTCCCAGGAATGAAGTCGATGGAGAAGGAACAGACAGGGGACCCGAGAGCGAGAGAGCGCCCAGAGGGGCTCTGCCGACCCAGCCTGGGAGCGGCAGCGCTGCGGAATCCGGCTGCCGCTTTTCAAGCCAATTAAGGAGCTGTGTTGCCGCCGGGAGGGAGCCTGTCTGTCTCTGCTGAGTCTGGGCTCAGACCGGAACCTCTGGGGACAGAACTGAAGGCTCTAATCCATGCCCTCAGAGTTAAAAATAAAAAGTAGCAGGCTGCTAAGACTGCGATTTTGGACTAGCACGGGGTGTGGGTGTGGGGGAGCCGCACTGTTTCCTCGGCAGCACGCTCTTCCTTCCCTTTGCGCTGCCTCTGGCACGAGGCCCCCTGTCCCAAAGTTATCCATCGGCCCACCCGTCTGCCGGAAGTAAGTGACACTGGGCATCATGTTGCTGCTTTCCAAAACAGAGAAGCCCAGATCCCTCTGGCTGAGAGCCCTAGTTCCCCTTCTAAAGCCTGAAACGGTCTCTGGACAGTTAAGTCTTAAGTCTGTAGATAAAGCAGAGAACTCCCTTCTAAAGTCTGAAACGGTCTGTGTACAGTTAAGTCTTAAGTCTGTAGGATAAAGCAGAGAACTCCCTTCTAAAGCCTGAAACGGTCTGTGGACAGTTAAGTCTTAAGTCTGTAGGATAAAGCAGAGAACTCCCTTTTAAAGCCTGAAACGGTCTCTGGACAGTTAAGTCTTAAGTCTGTAGATAAAGCAGAGAACTGAGCCACGCTACCCCCTGCTGGTCCTTCTGCCATCCAGAGACCAAACCGCTGTCTGCTGGCTGCTGGCTTTCCATCCAGTTTGTTTGGCATCATGTAGATGTTTGCTCAGAAAACAGAGCCCACTTTCCTTGGAGGCTGACATCGGACAGAGGTCAGGAAGGAGAGGAAATCTGAGCATTCTATGCCAGCCTTCTCGCCTCCCACAACATGAAAGCCAGGGATGCTTTGTCTGCTTTTCTATAAAAACTGGATAGCAGCCAGTTTGTCACTGGATAGAGTTTATGAAAACACACATCTCAATTCAATGTAGTCCTTATAAACATGGGGTCCCCAGGTGGCCTGGCATGGCGTCACCTTCCAAGAAGTAAGAGGCTAACATAAAAGTGCTTAAAACTCAACGTCCAGGAAACTAAGATCCTGGCATCTGGCCCCATCGCCTCGTGGCAAGAGAGGGAGAAAAAGTGGAAACTGACAGATTTTATTTTCTTGGGCTCCAAAATCAATGCGGACAGTGACTGCAGCCACAAAAGTAAAAAGACGCTTAGTCCTCAGAAGAAAAGTTACAACAAATCTAGACAGAATATTAAAAAGCAGAGACGTCATTTTGCCGACAAAGGTCCGGCTAGTCAAGGCTATGGTTTTTCCGGTGGTCATGTATGGATGTGAGAGTTGGACTGAGAAGAAAGCTGAGCGCCGAAGAATTGATGCTTTTGAGCTGTGGTGTTGAAGAAGACTCTTGAGAGTCCCTTGGACAGCAAGGAGAACCAACCAGTCCATCCTAAAGGAAATCAGTCCTGAATATTCATTGGAAGGACTGATGCTGAAGCTGAAACTCCAATACTTTGGCCACCTGATGCGAAGAGCTGACTCATTTGAAAAGACCCTGATGCTGGGAAAGATTGAGGGCAGGAGGAGAAGGAGGCAACAGAAGACAAGATGGTTGGATGGCATCACTGACTTAATGGACATCAGTTTGAGCAAACTCTGGGAGATACTGAAGGCCAGGGAAGCCTAGCATGCTGCAGTCCATGGGGTTGCAGAGTCAGACACGACTGGGCCACTGAACAACGGCACCGTAAAACTAGGATTGAAAGCAGTCCGAACTGGGAGGAAAATTTAAAGAGGAAATTTTTTTTCTTAAAACCCAGGAAGACATCTGTGAGAAGCTGTATTTCTTCATCTCTCTCGGCCCGCATCCCCCACAGCCTGTATCACAGCCTGCAGAGTGGAGGCCCTGGTGGCATTTGGTCAGTGAGCCCCGCGATCTGACACAGGCGTGCACTGCTCTGCTTCAGCAACGTCATCCCCCAACGATTTCAGCGTGAGGTCTAACCTTGGCTCAAGGAACCGGTTGTCTGCCTACCTCTGGTGTCCATCAGGGGATGCCCAGGCAAACAAACTGTGGCATAAACACACGTTGGAATATTACGCAGCCTTTAAAAGGAAGGGCCTTCTGACATGGGCTACAGCGTGGATGAACGTTGAAGATGTTACGCTGAGTGAGATAAGCCCATTGTAGCATGATTCCACTTATATGAAGCACCTAGATTCATCGGATTCATGGACGCCAAAAGTAGAATGGGTGTTGCCAGGGGCTGGGGCGCGGGCGGGAGGAGGAGTCACTGTTTCATGAATGAAGAGTTTCAGTTTGGGAAGATGGAAGGAGTCCAGCTGGTGATGGTGCTCAACGCCGTGGGTGTTCTTGATGTCACTGAACTGCAGGCTTTAAAGAGGCTAAGATGGCAAGTTCATTCATGAAGTCTTCTTTTACCATCATTTTTTTAAAGAAAAAAATTTCTACATGTATAAGATATCCAGTATTCTTGGGCTTCCCTGGTAGCTCAGCTGGTAAAGGATCTGCCTGTAATGCCAGAGACCTGGGTTTGATCCCTGCGTTGGGAAGATCCCCTGGAGAAGGGAGAGGCAACCCACTCCAGTATTCTGGCCTGGAGAATTCCATGGACTGTATAGTCCATGGGGTCTCAAAGAGTTGGACACGACTGAGTGCCTTTCACTTTCAAAATGCTGTAAACCATTGCTCTCTCAATATAATATTTTTAAACAACAACAACAAAGTAATAAAATTATAAAGGAAGAAACTGGTGGCTGAAAACCACACTTTCTGACCATTTCTCATGCCTGTCAAGTTTGGTCGATTTCAGCTCCTATCACAGCAGCGTTCCCTACCACCCCAGCACTTGCCCCCAGCACTGCCCCCGGGCAGGCAGGCTCAGAGAACTGGCCACAGGCAGCGTGCAGGAGCCAGGGGAGGCAAGAAGGACCCTGCCCTCCATGAACAGGGCTCTGTGCTCTGATCAGCAGACCCAGAGCAAGCGAAAGCGAAACTCACTCAGTCATGTCCGACTCTTTGCAACCCCATGGACCATACAGTCCATGGAATTCTGCAGGCCAGAATACGGGAGTGGGTAGCCTTTCCCTTTTCCAGGGGATCTTCCCAACCCAGGAATTGAACCCAGGTCTTCTGCATTACAGGCGGATTCTTTACCAGCTGAGCCATAAGGGAAGCCCGCAGACCCAGAGATGGTCAGCATTTTTGCAACCTTCACCATCCTTGTTACATACCCTGCCTCTTCCAGCAGAAACAACTTCCAGAAAATTTAAAGAGCTGGTGCCTGGGACTTCCCTGGTGGTCCAGTGGCTAAGACTCAATGCAGGGAGCCAGGGTTTGATCCCTGGTTAGGGAACTAGGTTATACTTTGGCCACCTGATGCAAATAGCTGACTTGTTGGAAAAGACCCTGATACTGGGAAAGAGTGAAGGCAGGAGAAGAAGAGGGTGACAGAGGATGAGGTGGTTGGATGGCATCACCAGCTCGATGGACACGAACTTGGGCAAACTCCGGAGATGGTGAAAGACAGGGAAGCCTGGTGTGTTGCAGTCCACGGGGTCTCGAAGAGTCAGACAAGACTTGGCGACTGAACAACTATAACCAAAGATTAACAACTAAAGAGTCTGTATGCTGCTACTGAAGATCCCGCCGCCCCAGTGAAGACGGGAGATCTTGAGTGTAGCAGCTGTGACCGGGTGCAGCCAAATACATTTTTAAAAAATCTTACGAAAAAGAACTGGTGCTTGTTTTCAGATTCTGTTTTTTTCCCTCCTTTAAGTTTTTTTTTTTTCCCCCCTTTTGGGAGTCAGACATTAAAGGATTAAAACATTCAAAAGAAACCATATATACAAAGCAATCAGAAAGTCACAGCACATACCTTGGCAAGGGTGCAGGCTCAGAAGAGGCCTGAGTAGACCTTAAGTTTTCCCCTCTGGTTGACTACCAGCACAGAGATGCCCTACAGGGATAATTTAAAAGATTTCTCTAAAAGGATTTTAAATTGAAGGACAGTTGATTTACAGCGCTGCGTTAGTTTCAGACGTACAGCAAAGTGACTCAGATCCATCTGTTCTGTTTCAGACTCTTTTCCGTTGTAGATTATTTCTGTTGAATGCAGTTCCCTGCGCAATTGTTCATCTGTTTTATACACAGTGGCCCCCACATGTGACATCATACACGGGCTGTTTGGAAAATTCAGATTTACTGAGAAATGCAGATCTCCCAAACCTGGCGGCCTGTCATCACCCGCTACCAAAAGTCCCATCTGCTGCTCTGCTGATCCCATCAGAGAAGCCTGTCAGTGCTGGGAAGCTGTCGGTCCCACGGTAGATGCAGGCATTTCAAATTACCATTCTTCCTTCAAAGTTCAGATTTCAGGATTGGCAACGCATTCTTCCAGTTGCTTCCCCTGAAGTCAGAGATTTGCTTCAGTAATTTTCAAGAAAATGTCTATTCCACACCCGAATGTGAATGCCCATGGTTTATTCATCATTCCTTTAAGTAGAAATTATGTTTCATGGGAAAAAAAAAAAAGCTTCTGGCTCAGCTCACAACAGTCTCCTGGGTGCCCTTCCCCAGAGAAGTCATCGCATGTCAGGAGTAGAAGGGCTTTTTGCGTGTGGCCCATTTTGTCACATAGGATATTAAGGTCAGGGACTCAGTGTTGAGACTTAATAGTATAATTTTTAATGGTTTATCCAGGATATTCTTAAATGACGTGGGCACGGTTTTACTCACCACTGCTTCTGTGCAGTGCAGATGTCTGCAAAGTGGAAAAGGCAAGTGATATCTTAATTTCGCTCTGAAGATAGTTTTGACATAACATCCCAGGAGCCGAACGCTCAGTGACCCTGCTGTCCAGCCCGCAGTAACTGAGAGCCTGGCACGTGCTTCAACCCAAAGGGGCAGCTCCAGCCTCCCCAGCCTCCCTGCACCTCCCCGTTTGCCCTCTGTCCCAACCTTGGCACCAAAGAGGTCGGTGGGGGAGACCCAGGGGCGCTGCCTGACGCCCTCCTTGTCTCCGTTCAGAGGTTTCGGGGGACTTGCTCTCCTACATTAGGCTCCAATGCAGTTATGACTCCTTTTCAAATTTGGCTGCACGGGGTCTTGGCTGCGGCACGAGGGATCTAGTTCCCTGACCCCCAGTCAAGCGTGGGATCCCTGCACTGGAGCGTGGAGTCTCAGCCACTGGGCCACCAGGGAAGCCCCACGACTCCTCTATTGTTGTTCCAGTTTTCTAAGGTCCAGGTCTGCCTCGGAGTTCATGCCCCTGAAGAGTCTGACCGGGCTCTCTGCCTGCAGAGCGGAGGAGGCTGGAGTCCAGGGAGAAGCCTGGAGCCACACTTCTCTTGGCCCCGCGGGGTCAGCACTGGAAACAGGTCCTGCACGAGTGGCCTTGGATGCTGCCAGCTCTCTGCCCAGACCCACAGCTCGCAACCCTCTGTGGGGACGCGGTCTAAGGACCCCGCCTTTAGTTCACACCCTACAGTCAGCCCTGTTCCCCCAGCCCAGCCCCGGGGCCAGGGAGAGTTGGCCTGGACGAGGTCCTGCCCCCAGCCTGGACTCCCTCTGGCCTCACCTTTTTCTGTTTCTGGGCCTTGCCAGGGCTCTGAGTAGCTCAGCTTCCAGGCATCCCTGGGCGGGGGATTCGTGGGCACCTCGGGTCCAAGCTGTGGCCTCCACT
The DNA here is from genome assembly GCF_000754665.1 of Bison bison bison. Classification (NCBI taxonomy): domain Eukaryota; kingdom Metazoa; phylum Chordata; class Mammalia; order Artiodactyla; family Bovidae; genus Bison; species Bison bison. The sequence continues at coordinate 512,346 of NW_011494625.1, forward strand.
GGGGACCCTGAGCTGTCTGCCTCCAGCTGTTACCTCTTCCTCTCTCTGTCTCAGTCTGTTACTGTTATCATTTTTTTAAAAAATTATTTATTGGCTGTGCTGGGTCGTCTATGCTCAGTTCAGTCATTCAGTCATGTCCGACTCTTTGCGACCCCAGGGATTGCAGCACACCAGGCCTCCCTGTCCATCACCAACTCCCAGAGTCCACCCAAACCCA
>NW_011494625.1:512662-516148 GCF_000754665.1 Bison bison bison
TCATCCTCTGTTGTCCCCTTCTCCTCCTACCCCCAATCCCTCCCAGCCTCAGGGTCTTTTCCAATGAGTCGGCTCTTCTCATAAGATGGCCAAAGTATTGGAGTTTCAGCTTCAGCATCAGTCCTTCCAGTGAATATTCAGGACTGATTTCCAACACCACAGTTCAAAAGCATCAGTGCTTCTGTGCTGCAGGGGCTTTTTCTAGGTGTGGCTGGGGGGGGTTACTGTCTAGCTGTGGTGTGCAGGCTTCTCATTCGGTGGCTTCTCTTGCTGCGGAGCACAGGCTCTAGGGCTGGGGGGCTCAGTAGTTGTGGCTCCGGGCTCCAGAGCACCGGCTCAGTAGTTGGGGCACACCGGCTTAGTTGCTCCGCGGCACGTGGGATCTTCCCAGGCCAGGGATCAAACCCGTGTCTCTTCCATCAGCAGGCGGGTTCTTTACTGCCTGAGCCACCAGGGAAGCCGCCAGGGAAGTCCTGTTATTACTCTTGTTTGATGTGTTACACTTAGTTTTACAGTCCGTGTCTCCGCACTATTTGAGTATATCAAATTGCTTCAATGTCTGCTGTCTGTTTTCCTTTTTTTCTACTTTAATTTCTTTTAGGTTTATTCAAGGTAAAAATTCCTGCTCCCACCTTGTTTTCCTTGACTTTCCATTAACTGTTTTTCACTGGGAAAGTAACAACAGCCCATGATGGAAGTAGGACCCGACGAGAGGGGAGGGCTTCCCTTGTAGCTCAGTTGGTAAAGAATCTGCCTGCAGTGCAGGAGACCGGGGTTCGATCCCTGGGTAGGGAAGATCCCCTGGAGAAGGAAATGGCAACACACTTTAATATGAAGGTTTAAAATTTGTATGAACTAATATGTTCATGCTTGGCTATGGGAATGTTGCAGGAACAAATTGGCTTTCGCACATTTAACATCTCAGGAGAAGCCTACATAGATCACAGTGTAAGCAGACGCTCTAACCCTCATTCTTCCCTTTGAAAAAGATCCCACGTCCCCATCTTCCGCTTTGCTCTAGGCGTGGGCGCCTACCTCCCGACCCCGGGCCTTTGGTCTTCCTCTGTTGACAAGCAGGCGTTTGCCCTGTGGTGCTGTTGTGTCTTGGCCCACACGAGAGGGAGATCCACGCCCGACTCCGGGACGTCAGAGTCCGGAGGGAGCGGAGGAGAGGTAAACAGCTTCTGCAGCAGAAACACGAGGCTGGAGGCCGGTGCCCGGGGTCAGAAACTCCGGCCAGCCCGCGCCTCCCAGCCCCTCACCCCACACGGCCCGGTCCGCTGTTGACTCTCCTGACTTCACAGGGCAGCGAGCATCGATCCCTAAGAAATGCAAACTTGGGAGTACAAGCCTGCTCCCGGGAGGAAGACGCACCTCAAACCACCCGAGGTGTCTCCCCAGGTCACGGGCGGGATGTCGTGTGGGCTCCGTTCTCCCATGCAGCCGCCCGTTCCAGGCCTGCGCCCTGGGCTGGTGCATGACGTCTACACTGCCCGTCTTCAAAGTTTGGGCCCCATATTATACAATCTCATTGGAAACGGGATGTTGGGACTGAGAGAAAGTGGGGGATGGGAGGGTAGGGGAGAGAACTAGACTCAGTCAACTCGCCTAAGGAGTCTCTGCTATGTGCAGGGCTTTGTATTTCCTATCGTTTAGTCACTCAGTCGTGTCCCAACTCTTTGTGACCCCGTGGGCTGTAGCCCACCAGGCTCCTCTGTCCATGGGATTTCCCAGGCAAGAAACGGAAGTGGGTTGCCATTTCTTTCTCCAGAGGATCTTCCTGGCCCAGGGATTGAACTTGCATCTCCTGAACTGGCAGGTAGATTCTTTGCCACTGAGCCACCAGGGAAGCCTGTATTTCCCACAAGCATCATTACAGGGATGCTGCATACTTTATTCATGTGTGTGTTGTTTCTCTCCCATCCTGACGCTAGAATGTGAGCTCGCAGGAGGCAGAGAGTCGCATTTTGTTGAGTGCTGTGTTTCCAGTACCTAGGAGTGTCTGGCACGGAGCAGGCATGCAATAAACATACGGTGAATTAATGGATGAGCACGCTGTGCTGGCAGGTAGTAACAGAAAAGAGTCATTGTGCACCAAGGCCGGGGGCTTCTTGCAGAGCACGTCGCAGGCTTTGCTTCTTCAAGTGGGTGGGTACATGGTACACTTTACAGGTGAGACCACAGCTCAGAGAGGTCACAGAACCTGCAGAAAAGGCGGTACTGAAATTTAAACTTGGCTATCCTGTCTCCTGGGTCTTTAGTTCAGACCACGCCTCCGATTCTACATCCTGGGAAAGTAAGAAAGACCAGTTAGACACAGTCCCTGCTCTGCAAGCGGAGCTGTGCTAACTGGAGATAAAACTTGGAAACAAGTCAGAACGAGCCAGGGCCGGACTTGGTAAGAGGCCATCCCGGGGAAGCAGGCAATGATGCTGAGGGTTTGCAGAAGTGAACTCCCAATGCAGGGGGCCCAGGTTAGACCCCCTGGTCTAACACATGCCACAACGCAAGATCCACACGGACACCTGGTGCAGCTAAACAAATGAATAAAAATGCCTTCCTGTTAGGACACTGGTCTACAAGAGGCAGAAAGCTCCATCACGCTAACTGAACCAGAAGGTGGCATTTCACTCCATGTGGGAGGTGGTCCATGGGCTCTTGGTTCTCAGTGACAGTGGGGTCATACCACCCGCAGCTGGGGTGTCTGCAAACCGGGGTACGACTGCTGTGGCTGCTGACAACATTTGGAGGGTGGGCCTCCAGAAATGAAAGCCCTTAGTTTGCAGTAGACGGTCACAACAAAGAACTGTCCTGCTTAGAATGCCAGCAGCCCTCTCTGGAAACATCCCCTTAGCAGCTGGAGCACACGATGGCCTACAGGGCCCTGCGTTCCCCACGTGCAGAAACTGCCCCACCGCTGACCGTGGCAAGGTGGCTGTGACATCAGCGTCCATCTCCTCTAGGGAGAAAGGACACTTCCCTTGGATGCTGCCTCTCAGATGCCCACCTCACATCCTACATCGCTCATTCCTGAGCCCGTGTGGGCAGGGAGGGGGCTCCTCCTGGACGAGACAGGAGCTGTTCTGGAGGAGAGAGGGGTCGGCCTCCCCCAGGAGCGGCCATGTGGAGGAGGGCTGAGACAGGAACACAGGGGCCCGGTGTTGGGCACCCAGGCCCAGGCAGCTACGGTAGTCAGAGGCTGCCTTAAGGAACCTGGAAGGGGACCCCGCCTGCGGCCACTCTCGCAGGCGCCCCCCCACCCCTCGATGTGGCTGAAACGTTCCTCGCAGCGGCCCTCCTGTTAACCCCACTCCTCTCCCTCACCAAGGCTCCCTGGCCTCCCTAATGGGGTCGGAGCCGCCTTCTTCTATATCTACTTCCCCGACTTTCTGGTTAACCTCGGCCTCCTCCCATATACCAGAGCATCCCACGTTCCACCAAAGAGTGGGACAGGACAGCTGGACCAGCCCACAGCTCCTGACAGCC
>NW_011494625.1:516441-516993 GCF_000754665.1 Bison bison bison
GGGGTGGGGGGGGAAGGGCTGATGAAGCAGAAGCCCAGGAGGGTCTCCACAGCCTCAAAGTCTCTGACAAGCTCTGTCTGATCTTTAAGATAGTTTGCGGATTTTGTATCTCACTCCCTAGCGTGTCAGCCTGTGGTGGTGGTGGTGTGGTTGCTAAGTCGTGTCCAACTCTTGCGATCCATGGACTGTAGCCCGCCAGGCTCCTTCCTCTGTCCATGGGATTCTCCAGTCAAGAATATTGGAGTGGGTTGCCATTTCCTTCTCCAGGGGATCTTCCTGACCCAGAATTCAAACTCGTCTCCTGGATTGCAGGCAGATGATTTACCAACTGAGCTATGAGGGAGGCCCTATGTCAGCGTTTGGGTGAATGTAAAAACAATGATCTTCCCCAAAGCTTGTCTTTGTTCCAATGGATAGACACGCCAGGTATGTCTGGGGCCTCTTGTAAGTCCCCAGGTTGACAGGCAATCAAGGCGTTCCACGCTAGCGTGGGAGGCCACGAAGGAGCTCACGCACGTTCCTGAGAGAAATACTTTGCGGCCCCACCCCGGG
>NW_011494625.1:518305-518543 GCF_000754665.1 Bison bison bison
TGCCCAAGGAGGGGGAGGACGCGGACGCTCCGGGCCTCGCCGTCCACTTCGCCATCTGCTACCGCTGCGCCCAGGGCGAGTACTGGGACAACAACGCGGGGGCTAACTACACGCTGCGCTCGGGGCGCCCGCCTGACGCGCTCTGAGCCCGCGGGGCTGCACTGATGGCGTGCGGCGCCCAGGCAGTCGGGCATCGTGCCCCCGGGGAGAGGGAGGCCCTCAGTGCAAGCTCCTTGTC
>NW_011494625.1:518886-541238 GCF_000754665.1 Bison bison bison
GGCCCCCAGAAGGATCCTGCCAGCAAGCACGGAGCCCGGGCCAAGCGCCCTGCCTTCCCAGCCGCTTTGGCCTTTGGAATTCTCGCCCTGCATCGAATGGGAAGAAGTCCTCAAGATTCCGAGCAGTGACTTTCTCCACGAATAAAAGACTCTTGAACGAGGCTGCAAACCTTTGGGATTTGTTTTTAACTGTGGACGCCCCCTCAGCTCTCAGGGAGAGGTGGAAGCATCGCACCGAGGGCTGGCATGGATAGTGGGTCCGCGGGAGCCTTCCCGTCTCGCTGCCTTTTCTCTTAATTGGGATCTGGGAAGTGTTTGCGCTTGCATGCAGACATCCTTTTGAAAATTTAAGGCCACGTGCATGTCTGCTACTTGATATTTCAGCTCCCGCAGTTTGGGAGGCCTTGGCAGTTGGGCCATCTTCAGCGGATGCCGCTGCACTTTAAAATAAGCAAACCACAGTATTTTCAAATTTCCCTTGTCCCAGCCCTCCTCTTGGATGTGGAAAGGGCCTAGATTTTCCATAGTGGGCTAGTGTTCTTAAAAATGTTTCGTATAAGTCGTTCTTTCCCCGGGCAGAAGAAGATGCTTGTTGAGTTGAAATGCCAGCGTGATCGTCAGGCCTTGGCTGTGAGCCGCCAGAGCCGGTCCCGGCCTCCAGCTCCTTTGTGCAGGCAAAGCACGCGGTCGCTGCTGGACTTATGGGCCATCGGCAGTCAGAGAAGCTGGCCTCTCAGTGGCTGGACTCCCCAGCGGGAGAAGAGGGAAGGAAAGAGCTTTCTGTGCCTCCTGGAGCCACAGTGGGGAGTGGTGACTTGAAGGATGAAGCCTGCCCACCAAGAAGATCCTGCTCTGAACCCACTGGGCACAGGCTACAGCTATGGGCACCAGTCTGGTTGGTGGTCTTCATTCACTGCTGATGGCCGTGGATGCCAGGATAAGGTGGCCATGCACGACCAGGGCCAGTGAGCCTCCTGAGGACTTGACTTCTTCAAATCTCCGTCATCCCTTGGTAATCTGTCCGTCTTTGGTTTTCACGTGTTCGGGCACATGGCTAGTATAGTCAGCTCTATTTTGCAATGCTCATCTTCAGGGACCGGTGGTTTCACAGCTGCTTTCTAAGAAGCAGGGTAGGCAACCTACAGCCCATGGGCCAGATGCAGCCTGAAGGCTGTTCTTGTAGGTCCTGAGAGCTAAGAATGTCTTTTACATTTTTAAATAGTTGGAAGAATTCAAAAGAATACTATTTTTGTGACACATAAGAAGTGTACAGAATTCAAATTTCCATGCCTGTCAGTACAGGTTTGTAGGAGCAGAGCCATGCACATTCATGTATATGTTATCCACAGTCATCTTCCTGCTACAAGTGCGGAGCTGAGTAGATGCAACAGAGACCTTATGGCAAATTCTAAAATATTTACTGTCTGGCCCGTTAGAGAAAGTCTGCCAACCCCTGCTCTAGAGAAGTAGTATTTTTTTTTTCTTTTAAACTGTATGTTGAAAGTTATATTTAACAAAGCACTTAAAACTTTTAGTAAAAATTTGTCACTTGACATAAACCTCCTTTGGGTAAAGGTAAAACTGGTTGCTTTACTCTTGGTAATCTTGGTTGATTACAGTAAACACTAAGACACCAAATAAGTATCTTAGTACACTTATAGGAATAAGTACAATTATTCCTATACTGGGGAGGGGACTCCATCTGCTTCTTCTAAGAAATAGCAGTGGGACTTCCCTCCCTGGTGGCCCAGTGGTTAAGAATGCAGGGAATGAGGGTTTGATCCCTGGCTGAGGAACTAAGATCCCCTATGCCGCAGGGGAAAAAAAGAAGAAGAAAAAAATAAATAATAGAAAGTCAAGACAGCTGACCTATGGCACCCCTCGGAATTAACATCAAGCTACAAAAAACTGCCAGATATTTTCATGCCTCAAAATGGGATGTCTCAAGCTATAGAAATATTTAGTTTGAACTCTGGTTTGTAAAATATCCTTTTTGACTATGGCAGTGTTTGCCAAAGGTAACTGATCATGGAAAAAGTTTAAATACTGATTTATGAGTGGAAAGCCATCAGAAATTAATGAATTACAAGTTACAGTTGGAGTAAAGCGGACTTTAAAAAATGGTCATGTGGATGACCTAATTCACATGTGCTTATAAACAAATACTTTATAATGATAAAGTGGCCCAGCGGGTGTGGCAACTGGACCTGGAAGCTGGCCGAGCTCTGGGTACACCGGGCAGCTCTGTGTGGGCGCCAGGACCACAGCTCGGGAGCTGTCCTGCAGCAGGGGGCGGTGGCAGTAGTCATCTAGAGTCCGGCTGCAGGGCCTGGGGGACCGACTCCCGACCCGTGTGCTGTGATTCCCCACCTGGCCACGCCCCCGCCTGCCGCACCCCTCCTGCCCTGACCAGGGGAAGGGCTTCCTGGGCGATGCTGTGGGTTTGAGCCACGCAGAGCCCGCTGCTCGTTTAGTTTCTGGAGGTCTGTTTTGGACTCCTGGCGAATCATTTTATGAGTTTCCCATGTTTCTGCTCTCTGGCACAGCGGTGTTTACGTGTTTTAGTCTGCTCGGCTTTCTCATTCCCTCACTCAGCTGCTTGTTTCTTAGGAGCGTGTGGCTTGGAGCCACGTAGGGTATTGTGACCTATGTCGTGTGTACTTTGTCAGGAGTGCAAGGAACAGCCTTCGGGAAGAAATGGGAGGTTCTGCTCTTGTGTGACGTCACGGTACTGGTGTGCATTTCTGGCTCACATCATGGGACACAGGTTTGTAGGTTAAAAGGGGGCACCGTGCGTGCTGTAGCCTAGCAGACAGCCCTGACAAACAGTGGGCTGTTTGCAGTCAGCTTTGCCCGGCCAGCCCCCGCAATGCCAGGCCTGGACGGTCTGCCAGCATGGGGGGTGTGCTTTGTGCAGTCACAGAGGCAAGGGACTGAGTGGAAACTGGGCCCAGCCCAGTGACCCTCCTCTCCTCCTGCAGGGCCATCCTGGCCTTACTGTCAGTAAGCGGGCCGGTGCCTGAAGCCCCTTTGACAGAGGCCAACCCTGCTTCTCCTCAGGACTGGTGATGGATGGACACGCTCCACCAGGTGACCTGCTGTGTCTCCACGTCCTCCTCCAGGCTCCCATCTGATCAGCGGGCTGTCAGGACGCAGCCCTTGGTGGGCCTTTCAGCCTCCCAGGCTGGTGGCTGGACAGGTAAACACTCTAACTTTAGGCTCACTAGGACTGAAAGCCCTTTGAATCTTTTTGATGTAGTATTTGCATCCTGTAGAGTTAGTTCTTTGGCTTCACCCTCTGTGAACAGACACATTTTTGGTAAAGAAAGAAATGAGTCACCTTTGGGCTGCGGGGAGATGGCGAAGATCAATGACTCGCTGTTAAGGTGTGACAGTGAGATGTACCTGGTGAATCTAATAGAAGAGCGGAAGTCTACGACGTCAGGAGTTCAGAGCCATTTCAACCCGGAAATCTAGATACACAATCATCTCTGGAAAAGCAAAGATGCTGTAGAGACACTTCCAGACATTTTGGAGAAATCAGACTTGGGTAATTACCCCTCCCATTGGTATTGCTGGCACTGCTCAGATTCTCTGAAACTTGTTAAGTCATTGCTCAAGGAGAACCAGCAGCCTCCTAATGTGTCCAGAAATGGGAAACTCGGTCTGAAACTCTGAATGGAGTAAAGACTGAAAGCAGGTGTCTGGTGAACTGAGCTTGAAACATTTAACCTCTAGGTTGAAGAATTCCTGCGCAGTCCTGCAGAAGGCCTTTCTAGAAACAGCTACACGTGTTCTGTTGAGAAAACACCCACCTGAGCACGTGAGAAGTTCACGGTGGTGGGAAATTCATGGTCCTTAAAGGGGCTGCCTGGCAGGGCTCTACGGTGTTTGTGGGTACAGCGCCTCCAGGGACAGCTCTGGGAGAAGAACTCCTGACATCAGGAGGTTGTTCGGATGCAGCTGAATCGGCATTTTTCATAACCGAAGTGGGAGGAACAGGTGATGTCTCTTGTAGGAAGTTAGGTTTTGTCTGATTTTTACATTACATAAAAAGAAATGTGCATTTACATTCAGAACCACTTAAAATGGCTTAGAGAATTCCATTTTGTATGTCCTTTTCAGCCTGGTTGAGGAGAATATGTTCTTTCGGAAAAAACAAAACCAGCCCACGTTTAGATCTGGGATTCCCTTGCTCATTTTCCCATCCCAAAGTGTCTGAACCAGAAGTGCTTCTGTTAATGGCATTTAAGGCTTTGCTGGGTTTTTTTTTTGTCATTTTTAATGACTTTCTGGGGACGTCCCTGGTGGTCCAGCTGCTCAGACGCTGTGCTCCTAATGCAGGGGCTGGGGTTCGATCCCTGGCCAGGAAACTAGAGCTCACGTGCCACAAGTAAAGACCCTGAGTCTCTCAGCTAAGACGCAGCCAAATCCGTAAATAAATATCTTAAAAGATTAACAACAACAAAAAAACGGAATTTCTGTACTGATGCAACTGCCCTGAAAGAGTAGTTTTTCTGGCCGGGGAAACACTTTCAGAATGGCCTGCGAAGTCTTCAGTTCCGAGGCTGGGGGCTGCCCGGCTCTGCATGACCCGCCAACCTGGAGCCAGGAGCCGGTGCCGGGGAGAGAACGTGCCATGTGGGGCCTGGGCCTGCAGGTGGCGGGGCCTCCCTGCCCCGAGACCCTGGCCTGGGCAGGGTGGGCTGCAGGCTGCTGTGAAGACCAGGGCAGGGCTCTGGGGCCCTGACCCGACAGCGTGCAGGTGACTCAGGAGATCCCAGGGATGAGTCTGTTAAGCCAAGGGTTTCTAAAGCCATCGGTGCCATTCTCTGTAGGACAGACACCTGTGACCCGTTACCTGTACGTGACTGTGGAGGCTGGGGACGGTCAGTAGCGGGACCCGGCTTCAGCACAGGGGCTCCCTTGTGTGAGTGATGGTCTGACTTCAGCCTGGTGTGGTTGAGTCTGTGGCCACTGCAATGTCACCAACTACCCACATCATTCCTTCAGGGTCTGAAAATGCAACACAGCTCACCCCGGGGTATCTGGAAGCCCTGAGCTCTCAAGGGAGGCTGCTCCGGACAGCTCTGACTCACAGAGGGGTGGGGGCATGTCTCAGGGTCCAAGACGGCCGTGGCTGTGTGTGTGGGGGTGCACACAGAGCCTGCCCTCCCAAGCTGGAGCTATGGGGGCCCGAGTGGTCCTTGTTGCTCACCCTCCCAGACAGGATACTTTAATGTGCTTGTGAGGAATTCTGCAACAGTCCCTGCTAATAATGTGAGAGAAAGTAACCTCATTAACCTTCGTTTTGACATTTGCCTGAAAAATGTGCCTGGTGGAAAGTTTGGCTTGAGTAACAGGTTTCTGTGAGAGTGATTCTGATACTGTTTAAGCTCAGAACTACTGTAGTCCGAACCCAGCCCCTGTGTTTCTCCTCGATTTTTAAAAGGATGATTATATCTTTGTGGTTTGAAAATGTCTTTTCAGTTCTAAGGAATTTGGAGGAAGTTTTCTGTGAGCTTCTCTGCTGTTATGGTGATATTTCTGTATGTGCTACACTTGAAAAAAAGTGCTGAACCCAAAGTCCTAATTTGAATAAAGAACGTGAAGTGATTTGGGACCTTGAAAGCTGTCACTGAGTCTGGGAACGTTTTCGGGGCTCACCACTGCGGTGGGGGGCTCTGGACTGAGAGGGTCGAGGCCGTGGATGCCGTGGACATCCTGCAATATACATGCAGGCCCCCAGCGCGGCGGCCCCGAGACCTTAGCACGAGGCTGGAGAACCCGGGTCAGTAGTAGCGTCCGAGCATCGATTTCCCGGTTCTGCCAGTGAGCCAAGGTTACAGGAGATACTATCGCTGGGGTAAGTTATGAGACGTGAACCCGGGAATTCTCTGCTTTTTCTGCAAATACTTGTGAGTTTCAAACCATTTCAGATAAAAAGTTAATACCGTTAAACTTTTTTTTAAAGAAAGAAAACCTGCTCCTGAGCAGCATGTGAAGCGTTGCCAGGCGCGGTGCTAGCAGAGAAGCGCGCTGGCTGCCTGTAGGTGGCCTCACGTGGGAGCGACGCACCCGCTCCAGGTGAGCCTGGCCGGCCGCGGACACGGCTCGGCCTCGCTGTCCCTGCGCTTTCAAACATGTCCCTTCCCTAGAGAGCGTGAGTTTTCACATCTGCCAAGCAGGGGCAGGATTCTTGCCTGACTACACGGTTGTGAGCTTGAAGGGAGGCTCTCTGTGGCGCGTCAAGCACACACTATTTTTTAAAAAAATTTTTGGCCACTCTGCACGTGGGATCTTAGTTCTCCGACCAGGGATTGACCCCACGCCCCCTGCAGTGGAAGCGTGGAGTCTTGACCACTGGACCGCCTGTAAGTCGTGTCTGACTCTTTGTGACCCCTTGGACTATAGCCCCCAGGCTCCTCTGTCCACGGGATTCTCCAGGTAACAACACTGGAGCGGGTTGCCATTTCCTGCTCCAGGGGAATCTTCCTGACCCAGGCATCGAACCTGGGTCTGTCTCCTGCATTGGCAGGTGGGTTCTTTGCCACTGAGCCCCTTGTGAAGCCCAGGAAGCTGCTGAAGAGCCAGGACTTCCTGCACCGTCTTCGCTCCCACTTACGGGGTGCCTGCCTTCCGATACGCCCTCCACCTCCTGACCTGAGTCTTCACACCCCCAGGCTGTTCCAGCCCCAGGATCTCCGCGAGCTCCCTCTGCCCAGCCTGCTCTCTTGCTCGCGCGCCCAGGCCAGCACTGGCTGGTTTTCTGGTTGTTCTCCAGGTGTTTAGTGGAGCTCCCCAGCCATGAAGCCAGACTCTCGGGGGCGGGGACCCCTGGCTGGTGTCAGCCTCCGCGTGCCTCAACCCCAAACTGAGTGCTCTGCCGAGTACATTCAGAACTTTCTTTTGAACCTGCTGCGAAGACAGGGACAGTTACTGCTGGTGAGCAAGAGGCAGATGTCCCTTTTCTTTCTCAACTGGGTTCAAATTCTCCTTGAGGAATCACAGAAGCAGCAGAAGCCAGGGAGAAAAAGTGCTCAATTTAGAAGAAGCCAGAAACACACTTGTTGACTCAGACTCTGAACTGCTGGCTGGGGAGGAACCCGAGGGGCCATGGGCCTCCACCATGAGTTGGTTCTCTGTGCCTCTGTAGGAGTCCAGCTGGCTTCACTGCCCAGTCCATCCCAAATCCATATTCCTGTGGGCCACTGGCTGGGCTGAGTGCTCTGGCTGGCTCCAAACAGCACCGAAGTTCCACACGAAGCTGGGGACGGATGCTGAAGATTTCTTGCTGATTGTGCCAAAAACTAACATTCAGGGAATACCTGGTGGTCCAGCGGTTGGGACTCGGTGTTCTCACTGCCAGGGTGCGGGTTCAACCCTGGCTGGGGAACTAAGACACTGCAAGCCACAAGGTATGGCCAAAGGAAAAACGAAAACGAGACTAGCATTCAGATGGTCTGCAGGATGGTTTCTTTCCTTTTGATTTAACCGGAATTGCAGGCTTTTAGAGCTGGAAAGGTCATTAGGGGTCTGGTCAGCCCTGGGAGAAGGAAATGGCAACCCACTCCAGTGTTCTTGCCGGGAGAATCCCAGGGACGGGGGAGCCTGGTGGGCTGTCGTCTCTGGGGTCGCACATAGTCGGACGTGACTGAAGCGACTTAGCAGCAGCAGCAGCCCTGGGACCCTGGAACATGAAGTTGATGTTCATGAGCTGAACGTGAAATTAGACCCAAGTCTTTACCTTTCCGCCTCAGTGGCTGGATTTTTTTCCCCAGCATTTGCATTCCTCCCACCACACCATATTCCTGTCTTCCAATTTTTTTTTTAAAATAAATGTTTTATTTATTTTTGCAGTCTGGGTTATTGATACATCGTTTTTCCTCTCTGAACAAGTTTCTGTTTGTAGAGTCCCATGAGGAAGTGAAAGGCTGTGTTTTTAGAAATAAAAATACATGCTAAAATCTGGCAAATTAATAATCCTAAATATGCTCCATGGTTGAAGTGTGAGTGGAAGACGAGACTCTGAGCATTAATATTGGAGTCCTCAATCGTGTATCCTACATGTGCTTCTTAATCACATGCTGCTAAGTCACGTCAGTCGTGTCCGACTCCGTGCGACCCCATAGACGGCAGCCCACCAGGCTCCTCCGTCCCTGGATTCTCCAGGCAAGAACACTGGAGTGGGTTGCCATTTCCTTCTCCAATGCATGAAAGTGAAAATTGAAAGTGAAGTCGCTCAGTTGTGTCGGACTCTTCTTGACCCCATGGACTGCAGCCCACCAGGCTCCCCCGTCCATGGGACTTTCCAGGCAAGAGGTGCACCTAAATGGAAAGTACTCCTTCCATGGAATAACAAATTCATTTTTCTAAGACCCTGTACAAATCTAAAAAAAAAAGAGTCACTATGCTGTACACTTGAAACTAACACGTTTTAAGTCCACGTTACTTCAATAAATACATTTTTTAAAGGCAAAAAAAAATTACTCCTTTAAAAACTTAGAACCAGTTATGTTGTTATTAAACTGTCTCTGTGTTCAAGACAGACGTAGTCACCTGAATTCACTCAGTAACTGAAGGGAAGTTCTACGGAAATATTTTCACAATGTTTAACTTGACATTTATGAGGGGCTCCCTGTAACTTTCTGGCTGATGAGAGGAAAAGGTTTCTAACTTCCTAGGAAAGCTCATCACTTTAGAAGGAAAAGGATGCGGGTCGTTTGTAGGAAGCCGTTTTCCTGCTGAGCCATGACCCCTGCAAGTCCAGCTCCTCGGGGAGGGGCCGCCCGCACGTCGATGCCTGACAACGGCCCTCGGGTGGGCGCAGGGACGCTGGGTCAGAGAGCAGTGCAGTTCCCGCTCCACTGGTGGTGTCTAACTTCAAGACAACAAGACACCAGCTTTGTCTGCTGTAGGTGTTAGTGGCAGCGGTCTCCCAGATTCATCTCGGAGGGCTCTGCTCTGAGGGTCTTTGGACTTAAAGCTTTGCCTTTGAGCATCTCCTGAGCAAAAGTATCTGTCTTACGCCCCATGTGGATCTCGACAGGAGAAGCCATTTTCATGGAAGTTTCCCTGCAGGACCAAGGGCTGCAGACAGACTGAGATGGGAAGATCCTCTGTTCTCAGGGGTGAGGTGAGCCCTGCCCACAGACTCAGGGCAAACGGTCAGAGAAAAAGCCTGCTTTCTTTACCAAGGTTGAGTTTGCTCCAGATCCTCTGTAACAAAGAGACGCACCCCTGGGATCTGCGGAGTGCACGTCCTCGTGGGCTGCTCCCTTGGTTCCTAGGATGGAGCACCAGCGAGGGGCCCGCCTTCGTCCGCTGACCTCCCCGGCTGTGTCCCTGCCCACGACCCATGTGCTGCTTCTCGTGGCTTCTGCGTCTCACCGGGGCCACTGTCGAGGGGCTACTGCAGTTTAACAGGCGGAACGGTTAAAACGTGGTCCCTACGGTTGTCTTCAGTCGAGTCTGGATCATCTGGGTTCTACCGTGTCCATCAAGGTGCGTTGTGTCCATGGCTGGGGAGTCCAGGAGACGCCCTCCCAGTGCAGCCCAGGGAACCTGCTCCCTGGTGTGGGGATTGCATGCTTGTCGTTCCCTCCGAGGGCGGGGGGCACGGTGGTTCACTCGGGTGAGGCCGCAGGTGGAGGGAGACGGAGGGGACTCGCTTGGTGGCAGAGTCTCTGTGGACAGGGCTCACCTCACCTCTGAGAACAAATAGGATCTTCTCGTTCCAGTTGCTAAGTGAATTCAGCGGGAGGGGAAGGGCGGTGCGAGGCTCTGGAGGCTTCCTTCGTGGAGTGACATCAGAGCTGACATCTGTTGGCGGCACCCTGGTCCCACGCAGTTGTTTCTGAGCGACCACACCCCTGCCTGGGCAGAGGAGAATGGGCCCCGGAGCCACACACCCAGGCTGAGACGCTGCCCCCGGACAGCCAGCTGGGGCGGTGGGGAGGTTTGCCTCCCACCATGTCACCATCTGCTGAGTGGTGCTCTCACACCGTGGCCCTAAGACATGCAAAGATCTGGGTTTACAGGGGGAACAGGCTTAGGACTGAGCAGGGATGGGTCTCACGGGCACACGTGGGCCAGAGCGTCCTGGAGCAGTTGGTTAGGGCCAGACGTCACGAACGCATGTTGGGACCATTTGAATGCAGTGTCCCAACACCATCTACCATCCACAGACGAGGCGGGCAGACACGGTCTTCACCAGGGCGGGAGGACGCCCGTGACTGTGAGAATTACAGTGACGTGGGGAGTGCTGCAGCGGCACGTCGGCGACAGTCCCCACGTTGGGACCTGTGGCTGTTTACACGAGCCTGGTGTAAACCCAAACACACGAGTCATAAAATCACTTAGTACTGCAGATGGAGGGAGGCGGTAAGCAACAAAAAACTGGTGTCCAAATAAACTCCCCCAGAAGTAGGTTAGTAATTCCTTCTTTTCCTGTTTTGAACTGATGTGTTTTCAAGGATAAATTCACACGAATATTGTTTCTACCTGTAACATACTCAAAGAGCAGAGTTTCCTGAACTGGCTAAACATTAAAAAGACCAGGAGAAATTTAAAAATTATAAATTATTGTTGGTGATTTGAACTATGGTTCCTCTGATTTAGAAAAGGCAGAGGAACCAGAGATCAAATTGCCAACATCTGCTGGATTATAGAAAATGCAAGGGAATTCCAAAAAGCCATCTACCTCTGCTTCATTGACTACACTAAAGCCTTTGACTGTGAGGATCACAACAAACTGGAAAATTCTTATAGAGATGGGAATACCAGACCACCTCACCTGTCTCCTGAGAAGAATATATGCAGGTCAAGAAGCAACAGTTAAAACTGAACATGGAACAACAGACTGGTTCCAAATCAGGAAGGAGTACGTCAAGGCTGTATACTGTCACCCTGCTTATTTAACTTCTATGCAGAGTCAATCATGAGAAATGCCGGGCTGGATGAAGCACAAGCTGGAATCAAGATTGCCAGGAGAAATATCAATAACCTCAGATATGCAGATGACACCACCCTTATGGCAGAAAGTGAAGAGGAACTAAAGAGCCTCTTGATGAAAGTGAGAGAGGAGAGTGAAAAAGCTGGCTTAAAACTCAAGATCCAAAAAACTAAGATCATGGCATCAGGTTCCATCACTTCACGGCAAACAGATGGGGAAACAGTGACAGACTATTTTCTCGGGCTCCAAAATGACTGCAGATGGTGACTGCCGCCATGAAATAAAAGACTCTTGCTCCTTGGAAAACAAGCTGTGACCAACCTAGACAGCACATTAAAAAGCAGAGACATTACTTTGCTGACAAAGGTCAGTTCAGTCAAAGCTATGGTTTTTCCAGTAATCATGTATGGATATGAGAGCTGGACAATATAGAAGGCTGAGTGCCAAAGAATTGATGCTTTTGAACTGGTGTTGGAGAAGACTCTTGAGAATTCTCTGAACAGCAGGGAGATCAAACCAGTCAGTCCTAAACGAAATCAACCCTGAATATTCACTGGAAGAACTGATGCTGAAGCTGAAACTCCAATACTTTGGCCACCTGATGTGAAGAACTGACTCACTGGAAAAGACCCTGATGCTGGAAAGACTGAAGGCAGGAGGAGAAGGGGACGACAGAGGATGAGATGGCTGGATGGCATCACCGACTCGATGGACATGAGTTCGGGTAAACTACAGGAGTTGGTGATGGACAGGGAGCCTGGCCTGCTGCAGTCCATGGGGTCGCAAAGAATTGGACACGACTTAGCGACTGAACAACACAACAAATAAATAACTATGCCTCATCTGTCACTTATCAAGTCAGAATATGAAGTGCTGAGAAATTTCTTTTTAAAAACTCCAATCTCTCCAGGTGACTGTGTCTCAGTGAGTGAGCTTTGCGACGCACGTTTCAGCGTACACTGGAGTCCCCTGGGGTGTGTCAGACTGAAGATTCTGATTCAAAACAGGTTGGGGTGGGGCTGATGTCAGTCATCCTGAGACCACCCTGGGCATCGGGTTGTAGGACCGTCCCCAGGTGAGCAGCCACACACAGGGAACCTCTGTGGTCACGCTGGGCCTGGGTCTCAGCGGTAGGATGCACCCTGCTCCCCTCCGTCCCTGGATCTCTTCCAGTGTGTGGACTTGTCTTTGCAAAGGGGACACTCGGCTCAGGGCTGGACCCTCCCTGCTGGGCTCCCCACCGCCCTCTGCAGGCCCAGCACCAGCAGGACCCAAAAGCGCATTAGTCATGAAGACACGTGTGTCTGGCAGAGAAGGCCAGGGAGATGCTTCCATTTATTGTCAAGGACCGAGAAACACGTCTGGAAATGCTCTATACAGGTGCTGCGGAGCCACAGGGTGGGGTGGGGTGGACGAGACTCCACTGTACACGGCCTTCCCTCGAGGCACTCCAGCTCTTCATCCTGACGCTTGAACAGAGGACAGCCGGCGCCAGCCGACCTCTGTCACCAAGGCTGCAGAAGAGGGGACACGTCGCTCAGTTCATCAGTCCCTGGAGGGCAGGCAGAGTGAGGCTATTTAAAGCTGGTGCGGAGGCCCCCCGAGGCCTGCTGGGGGCCCCACGGCAAGCGGGACGGTGCTGCCGGTGGTCCTGCTGCTGCTGGAGGCTGGTCCCGGCTCCCAGGCCCGGGGCTTCTCTTGATTCTCAATGACAAGCTTGTCGGTTGAATACATTTGGCCAATGTGGACCTGGAGGCAAAGAGAACACAAAGATCAGGAACTCGGGCTCCGTTAGCTGTGAAAACTCAGAAAGAGCGTCTCCACAGACGTGCGTCATTCTGGAGACTGTGCTGTGGGCAGAGTGCAGTCGCGGCTTTGCTTTGGCTGCGTCCTGGCACCGTACCCACCGCCCCCAACCAGTTCCCCCGCCTTGGGGACAGTGCAAAGTTCCCATTCACGCCTTCTCGCCCCTGGAACAGCCCCAGAGGCAGGCTATCCTGAGATGGTGAGACCCAGGCTGCCTCATGCACAGTGACTCCGCACCCACAGGATTTCCGGCCCTTAGGACCGGTTCTTCCGTCAGGATGGAGTTTTACCGTAAAGCGTGAGTGAGCCTTGTCCACACCGGGCAGAGCCTGGCTCTTCACGCACCTGTCTCACTGTCCACCTGTCCTCTGGTCTCAGCATCCTCGTCTGTAAGAGAGCCCTGGAGGCTCCCAGCAAATCTTCACAGTCCTCTGCTTTGGACCCGCAGCACCGTTGGTGCCTATAGGGTGTGAGCGCCCCAGGACAGTCACACGTGTGCTGCAGTGCGGGCAGGTAACGGGCTTCCTGCCACCTCCCGAGGGGCCGGCTCCATCTCCTAATGTTCCCCCGGCCGGCAGCAAACAGAGGGATGCTGGGAAGCCTGCTGCCCCCACCTGGGCCACCTTCGAGGGCATGTGTCCATCCAGGTCTCCCGGGGAGCCCCTCAAAGGCAGGGCAGGTGACCCAGGCATGCTGTGGCCCTGGGGCCCCCAGTCCTACGACCACTGACGAGAGGACAAGAGAAGCAAGCAGAGATCAGAGGGCTTAGCCGCAGAGATGATTTAGGGGCATTTGTTGAGGGAAAGCCCCCAGGAGCCCTGGAGGAGGGGTGAAGGGCAGCCCACTCCCAGCCAAGACACAGATGAGTGGCGGGCACCTCCTGTACCAGGACTGCGCTCAGGGGAGACTGAGACTGATCCTGCCCTCAGGCAGCTCAGAGTCTGGGAGGGGAGACAGACAAGGAGGGAGGTAACTGTAACCTGATGGCTGGAGCATCTGCAGCCATTCTAGCACTAGGAGGTAAGTTTGCCTCATCACACTGAAGATGAGAGGCAGGAAGCAGAAGCCTGAGGTTTCGATGACTGTGGAGCCACCAGCCACCTTAACTAGCTTATTGCCAACTTTTATGTGAGAGAAAAATAAATGTCTATATTTTTAAATGTGTTATTTGGGTTTTTTGTTATACACAAGTAAACCAAATCCTAACTGATATGAATGCATACTGTGAATTTTAATTGTAGACTATATGATGACTGATAAAAAAGGTCACTGCAAAGAAGAAGGTGCGCCCAGGATAAGTGGAAGCAATGTTACTATCACCTGGGGAAGTGCCATTAACGGACAGTCTGAAAGTTTCTGAAGTTTGAACGAAGCCACACGGAGACTTAGACAGATCTCCTTTTGTCCCGCAATACCTGTTTTAGAGTATGTGGCTATTAATATTTTAGCATTTTTTTGTCTAGTCTTTTTATTCACTTATACATTTAAAATGTATGCACATATATTGAAGAAGAATATTTAAATTTAGAATCATAACTTTTTAAAACTTAACTTTATATCCTTATGTCATGAAAGAGTCTTTGAAAGGATATTTTTAATAATGGACAAAGCCGCATTGTGAAGAGGCATAATTTATTTAATCATTCTCATATGATGAGTATTTGTGGAATTTTTGCTCAGTCTTGGGGTTACCATTCTCATGTATAAACCTTTTATAGTATCTCTGATTTTGCTTATAAAAGGTTTCTAAAAATGGGATTATTGGGTAAATAGGTATGAATATTTTTATAGCTCTTGATGGATCTTGCAAAACTACTTTCTAAAAGTGAGCATTTGCTTGACAACTGACCCTCTGGACGGTCTGACGGTTTGGCAGAACAAACGCGTCTTTCCAGCTGGCCCACGGTGGACAGTGTGTGTGCCCACAGCCCCCTTGCCCAGCCTGGGCCTCCTAACAGAAGCCCCGTCAGACAGTTCACGCAGTTCTTGTTTCTCAGAGCCAGCATCTACGGGGCTAGGTGCTGTCGCAAGAAATGCAGCCGTGTGAGGCGACCTGGTCCCGCTCAGCGCCATGAAGGGCTCCAGAGAAGAGGGCAGAGCCAGGAACCAGGGGGCGCTCCAGAGAGTTCAGACTTGAGGAATGCTGCTCGGGTAAAGCAGGAGACCTGCTGGCCAGCGCCCACCGCACTCCCCGTCCTTCGGCCCCAGGGACGGGTGCAGAGCTGGCCCCGGGAGGGACACTAGAGGCCGACCGTCTGCCGGCCAGCGGCCCCGAGTCCCCGGGGTGGGTGGGGAAGCTCTGTGAGGCGAAGGCCACCCGGGGGCAGGTCAGCACCTGCAGCTGCTGAAGTGCTGCTGGAGGGGCTTTACCAAGCTCTCTTGGAAGTGGGCAGAACCCAGGATCACGTCAGCACGAGAGCTGGCCCCTCCCCAGGGTGGTGACTGCAGGAGCCAGGCAAACCGCCAGAGAGAAGCCCGTGAGCAGTCACGCTGCCACCCCTTGGGCCTGCACGCGGGCCCCAGGCCAGGCCAGGCCCAGGTAGCGCAAGAATCGGCCACTAGGTGAGGTGACCTGCGGCTAAAGTCCCAGGGCCGGTGCTGGGGCCAGCGGGTTCCGGCTTGCACCTTTACACCCAGCCTGGGGAACGCTGTCCACACGTGTTCTCGGACAGTCAGGCCGCTCTGTGCTCTGCCATCCCTACAGGACCCTTTTTCCAGGGTCAGTGTGAACCAATTCAAATTAAAGAGCTGCTTTAGACAAACGTGAAAACGTCAGATAAAAAGACAAGTACTGAGGTAGGCGACGGCTGGCTTCTGGAGGCCTGCCGCCAGGCCGTGCTCTGCGCCTCACTGGACAAGGACGGCATGGGGCGCGGTCACGCACTGCTCCGCTTGGTTGCGAGTCCCCAACCGTGGGTTTGGGGAGCAGGGCGGCGACACCTGAGACGGCCGCACTAAGAGACTCACAACGTCCAGAGCGACGAACACAGCGGGTCCAGTCGGGGTCACGGCACCGGGTGTCCAGAGTGCAACCCAGAGGCGCCCGGCATGGCGGAAGGCTCGGGCTGTGAGGGTGCCCACCTCCTGGCTGGCCGGCCCAGTGTGGGCGTAATTGGCCAGGTGCTGAGAAGGCAGGAGTGAGCAGGTGCCCCCAGAGAAAAGGATGAGCACCCACCCTCTCCACCCCCCGCCCTGGGCACTGCCCCCGTGACCCAGCCCCCCGGGACAGTCTCTCCAACCCCCACACCCAGCAGCTCCTGAGTGGATGCCATGCCCGGGGGCAGGTGCCCACCTTGTTTCACGTGAGAAATGGTGGCGACAGCAGACACAGAAGGAGGAGGAACGAGCACGCCCACGTCCCCACAGCCCGCCTCTCACACTCAGCACCCCTGGGTCAGGATACACACATCCCTCTGTCCTTCTTTTCAGCAGCGGCCTGTGCCCCTCAGCACCCGCCGTGCCAGCATTGCTGTGTGAGACGCAGGGATGTGGGGACCGGCCGTCAGCCATGGCCGCACCTTCCCAGGGCCGGGAGCCTCCTGAAAAACCCTGGGGTGGATGTACCCTGGCACACCTGAGTGACGGGGCTCCCTTCTCTCTTCCCCACCCCAAAGCCAGGCTGAAAAGAACACGGCAGTGGACACCGAGAGACCACCTGACTGAAGGCACAGACCTCTGAACCCCCTGTGATGGGGGTGCTGCCCTGGTGAGTGACACACCTGCTCCCTGAACACCCTGCTGTTTGGGGGCGCCAGCATCAGGAAGCCCTACCTGTGCCTACGCCACCGTGGAGAGCACCAGGCTGCTGGGCCACAAGCTGCAGATGCCCGCTGGCGCTGAGCAGGGCTGGGACATGGGCTCTCCTACCCGGGGCCAGCCTGCACTTGCCCCAGAGCAGGACGGCTGCAGCAGTGGGAGACGCGGTGCCCGGGCCAGATCGCCCGGAGGACAGGCAGCTGCTGGCACTGCTGTTGCATGGGTCCCTGAGGGGAGGGACCCTGTCCCTCTGTCACCTCCGGAACTGCAGCCATGCAGGGCAGGCTAACGACCAGACCCGAACACCAGAGAGGCAACAGAGAAAATAACAATACACATAAGGAATCAATCCAGTAGTCATGTATGGATGTGAGAGTTGGACTACAAACAAACCTGAGCGCCGAAGAATTTATGCTTTTGAACTGTGGTGTTGGAGAAGACTTGAGAGTCCCTTGGACTGCAAGGAAATCCAACTAGTCCATCCTAAAGGAAATCAGTCATGAATGTTCATTGGAAGGACTGATGCTGAAGCTTAAACTCCAATACTTTGGCCACCTGATGTGAAGAACTGACTCACTGGAAAAGACCCTGATGCTGGGAAAGACTGAAGACAGAAGGAGAAGGGGACGACAGAGGATGAGATGGTTGGATGGCATCACCAACTCCACGGATGTGAGTTTGAGTAAACTCTGGGAGTTTGTGATGGACAGGGTGGCCTGGTGCACTGCAGTCCATGGGGTTGCAAAGAGTCGGATACGACTGAGAGTCTGAAATGAACTGAATTGAAGGGAACCTAGGAGCCAGACAGAAGGAACCTGACCCGAATGTCTGACTGTAACAACGCTGCTGGGAGCGGCCAATGGCAGGCAGTGTGGTCGGAGCGCTTAGACTCAGGGGGAAACACGGCTGTAACATACTTGTGAAATGTGCGCATGCGCGGGGACGGGGTGGCTCCGTGGGCCGGGAAGATCCCCTGGAGCAGAAAATAGCAACCCACTCCAGTGTTCTTGCCTAGGAAATCCCATGGACAGAGGAGCCCGGTGGGCTACAGTCCACGGGATTGCAACCAATCAGACATGACTGAGTGACTGAACACACAGGGAGATGGGGTGTCTTGATGGAAAACCAAACATCCTTTTTCAAATAACAGTGAAAAGCATACACATCTAAGTTTCTGCATCCGCCTACAGGAGACAGTCACCAAAGATACAGAAGAGCAGAACAGAGTTCCCAGACCAATAAAGATGGAGAGGTGAAGAAGAGAAAACAAATCGTGATAAATAACAGGATGAGACGACAGGAACAAAGTCAGCCATATCAGCCCCTGTATGAAACAGGACCACAGGGGCAGATAACAAGACTCCAAAAGCAAAAGTATCTGATAAAGACTGAAAATCGAGGGATGAATTAAGATACACGAGGCACACTCGGGGTGAGGGGGGTGGGGGAATACCAGTTTACATTAACCTTAGACCAGGTAAAGTTGAGTCTAAAACACTAGATTGAATAATGAGCAGCATTTACGAAAAAGCTGTCGCAGGCGTAGACCTGCGACACTGGAGAAGACCACGGCTGAGCACACAAAGCGGAGACCATCAGAAACCAAAGGAGAGCTGGATGGAAGCAAAGCTACAGTGGGAGATTCTGATATCACTCCTCCAAAACAAAACAGAGCCAGACATTCAAGGACTTGGCCAAAGAAAATCGTAAAAAGTCTTCCACTTCTCAGGTTAATTTACTCTTGATTAGACTTTTGATTTAGTTGCCAGAGAGTTGCCCTTCACTTTCTCTTAAAGCGTATCCTCAATGTGCAGTCATTAAAAATGACATTGTAGAAGAACAGTTAATGACCTGGAGCATACAATTTGGGTGGAAAAGAAAAAGCACAATACAATCATAATTGAGAGGCAACCATCACACATCCTGGCTTCACAACTCTGCCCCGAACTCAGAGCTGCTTCTTTGCACAGTCCTGGGCCCCCAGGGGGCAGGCCAGGACTGACCAGCAGGTGGGGGATTCTGACCTGGTTTCACCCCAAGGTTTCCATGACTGTGGCTTTCAGGACAACCCCAGGGTGAGCACAGGGGCGTTTCTGCATCTCACCCTGACCCTCCTCTGTGACCCCCGCCCCCCGCTTCACCT
This sequence comes from Bison bison bison, assembly GCF_000754665.1. Lineage (NCBI taxonomy): Eukaryota > Metazoa > Chordata > Mammalia > Artiodactyla > Bovidae > Bison > Bison bison. Next base: position 537,546 of record NW_011494625.1, read on the forward strand.
GCTGAGCAATCCATCATGAGGAAAGTCACATTTTCTGGGCAGGTACCAGGCTGAGTGGCTTAACTGCTTAGCTTCTCCCTTTTGTTGTTATTGTTCAGTCATTAAGTCGTGTCCGACTCTTTGTGACCCCGTGGATTGCAGCATGCCAGGCCTCCCTGTCCTTCACTATCTCCTGGAGTTTGTTCAAACTCATGTCCATTCAGTCGGTGATGCCATCCAACCATCTCATCCTCTGTCGTCCCCTTCTCCTCCCGCCTTCAATCTTTCCCAGCATCAGGGTCTTTTCCAATGAGTCAGCTCTTCGCATCAGGTGGCCAAAGTATTGGAGCTTCAGCTTCAGCATTAGACCTTCCAATGAATATTCAGGACTGAACTCCTTTAGGATGGACTGGCTGGATCTCCTTGCAGTCCTAGGGACTCTCAAGAGTCTTCTCCAGCATCAGTTCAAAAGCATCAATTCTTCAGCGCTCAGCCTTCTTTATGGTCCAACTCTCATATCCATACATGACTACTGGAAGAACCATAGCTTTGGCTAGATGGACCTTTTTTGGCAACGTGATGTCTCTGCTTTTTAATATGCTGTCGAGGGTTTTCATAGCTTTCGTTACAAGGATAAACCATCTTTTTAATTTCATTAAAAATATCTTTTAATTTTAGTTTCTCCCTTAATTTTTACAAATATCCTATCACTACATGATACATACCTCTTCTGGATGAATAAAGGGAATCAGAAGAATTCAGTGACCTGCCTATACTTTTACAACTGGTACACGAATTATGGAGCTGACATAGTCCAACCCAGCCAGGTCTTCTGACTCCAAACCTATGGCCTTTCCAAATACATATATATCCATAACAACACCTCGCTACTTTATCAGAGCTAAGTAAGCCTCTCAAGGGTCAGGGAATGGAGGGAGGAGATGGCCAGCTCCTGGCCTGGAAAGACCAAACTCCATCATCTTTGTACTCCAGCACAAATCCTCTGAAAGTGCTTCTGTCCCTTGTAATTAGTATTTTAAGCAGAAGCCCCACGTTATTCAAACAGAAGCGCCCTCGGCCCCTCAGGCCAGGCTGCAGAGCTGAGGCAGGTAGAGAGAGCCCACTGCTGGCATCAGTGACAGTCACGTGCTATACCCAGCACTGGCGCCGTCCAGCCCGGGGCCTGGTCACCGCCCCCCTCATCAAAGGAAACCTCGCACCCCCAACAGTCAGGCCCCGCCCCACCCCCAGCCCCATGGATTTATTCGTGTCTCTCCGGGTCTCCTTATCTTGAATTATTTCCTAGAGATGGAACCGTACAGCGTGTGGCTTTGGGCCGGCTTCTTTTACTGGTGTGATCAGGAACTCGCAGACCTCAAGGCTGATTTCTGCTGCACGCACACGTCCTTGTGTGTCCAGCCCTTTGCTTCAGGTGAAGGCTACCTGGGCTGTCTGCATCTCTGGCTGTTGTGAACAGTGCTGCTATGGACATTGTTGCCCAAGGTTCTGTTCAAATAACTGCTTCAGTTCTTCTGGAGTGGAAGTGCTGGGGGATGAGGTGACTTTTTGTCTAACTTCACCTAAAAACTGCCCGACTATCTGCACATGCCAGAGTTTCTTTTAAATTTCCCAGGTGAGTCTAGCATCTAGCCAAGTGTAAGTATCCGGCTGGTTAAGATCCAACTATCAACTTTTATATATGATAAATGACAAAATAAAGAGGCAACCAGCAAAACTCAAGACATACGAACTTACTTCTTCAGCAAATGACAAGGAAAAACAAGAGCGTGTGGGGGAAGATACGGGCTAACCCACAGGTAAGAGACATCATCTAAAACTTTATTTGAATCCTAAGTCAAACATACAAAATTAAGAAAATTTATTAGTGAGATAATCTGAAAATTTAAACACTGTGTATTTGATACAGAAAGAAATGATAACCCACTGCAGTATTCTTGCCTGGAAAATCCCATGGACAGAGGAGCCTGGTGGGCTACAGTCCATGGGGTCACACAGAGTTGGACATGACTGAGCAACTGAACACACATACTTGATGATATTAAAAATTACTGTTAGTATGTTCATTATAATAATGGTATTGTAGTTATGTTTCACAAAATAATCTGTATTTCCAAGTGTGTACTAAAATAGCTTCACATAAAACATACATTTTCTCAAATAACATAGGTGGGCATATGTGTTAGAATGCTGTTGGCCATGAAGATGTAATTACGAGAGGCGGGAGAAGGGTGATGGGTACTCCGAGCTCATTATACTGTTCTCTCTACTGTTTGTTCATATTTTCCAATAAAACAAAGTGAATAATAAACTGGTACAGGTTTATACTCGTGAAAATCAGAATTGAGGTTCCAAAAACATCAGAAACAGAACCGCTGTCTGATCCAGCATCCCCGTTTCTGGGTTTATACCCAAGAGGAATGGAACCAGTCCCGTGAAGAGATCTCTGCACGCCCACAGTCAGCATTGCTTCTGACAACCAGGAGACAGAAGCTACCAGTGTCTGTTGAAAGACGAATGGACAAAAGAGAATGCTGTGTATATGTGCGTGCACGTACAGACAAAGCAGTATTACTCGCCCATAAAAAGGAGAAAATCCCTCCATCTGTGAAAATGTGCATGGACCCGTAGGACACTGGGCTGGGACAGACACAAAAGACAGTATTGCACGATCTCATGTGCATGTGGAGATAAAAAGAAAAAAAGCCAAACTCAGAGAGTACTAGGGTGAGCGGCGCTTACCAGATGGGGGAGGGGACACGGGTACTGATCAAAAGGCACAAACTCTGACTGATAAGATTAGACCGGTGCGGAGACCTAAGGGTGGCCATCTTCAGTTCCAAAGGATGTTCTGCACACTTGCAATCTGCTAAGAGCAAATCGCGGTGTTCTCACCACACAAAGGAGACTGTGGGTAGGATTTTAGTCAGGTCGGCTGTGACAATCATGTCAGAGTGTGTGTGGGTATGAAAACATCATGCCATACACTTAAATATACACAACTTTTATTTGCATATCAAACCGTAATAAGGCCAAGAAGGGAAACAACAAACAAACAAACAAACCACAGCCATTGCAAACTAACACCGGCTGCAGCTGGAAGCAGATGTCTGTCTGTTCAAGGAGCCTCTCTGCTCCTCACCAACCTCTCCGAGCTAACTGCCTCCTGGGACTGTGAGCTGCGTGCCCGTCAGCTGCGTGTGCTTTCCAGGCATCGGAATCACCTCCCCAGGCAGGGTCCACTCGAGATGCCACGAGTCATGTCTCTTTCAAAGACAAGGACTTTCTTTTAAGTTTTCCTGCTGACTCCATTCAAAAAAGCTTCCCAGCTCTAGAATTTGAAACAAACCCAATACTTTCTTTGTTTTACGGTGGTAAAATATGCACAAAATAAATATGCCATTTGAGCCATTTTTAAATGTACAGTTCTGCGGCATTAAATACGTTCACATTTTTGTGTAGCCATCGCCACCATCCATCTTAACTTCCATCCATCTTAACTTTTTCAAATTCCATGGTTGCCAGAGATAAAGCCTGAGAATTTAATCCCCAAAGAAGAGTAGTATTAACGTTCACCGAACGCCTACTAAGCTCCAGGCACTTCCAGTGGGCACGTAATACCCCGCACTGGACCTCCCGCCTTGTTAACATCCTGGGCAACAGGTGTGAACGTCTCTGCTACTGCAGGCTGAGAGA
>NW_011494625.1:541338-561275 GCF_000754665.1 Bison bison bison
CTGGGGTGGCGGGAGCCGGGGGGAGGCTGCTCTCAAAGTGCAGCTGCCGAGGTGAGAGCTGACTCATCCGGGCTCCTGGCCCCAGCCCGAGGTCCGGGGAGAAGCAAAGTTCAACCCACCCCATCAGCACGACTCTACAGGCTACTGCATCACGGCCACAGCTTCGATCAACAAGACACTTCCAAGTAAGGCTACAGAAAGCAAGTTCAATTCACAGCACAGGTCACGCTGTCCTTACAGAAAGCACAGCCAACGCTGGGGGCTGAGGGTTATGTAAAAGTGAATGTTTGATTTTAAAATCGTACCTCTTTACTGTTTTTTTCATACTTTTGATGTAATAATGTTTAATATTACACTTTTTAATAAAGTTTAAAATTTGACAAAATTTTAAAAATTTGTGGGGGGATGGGAATTTATAAGCACATGACATGTACGTCCAAACCACACAAGCTTCAGTCTTGCAGGACACCTGCCTGCAGTTTCGTGAGCTCAGGAGCTCAGCATCTCAGGGCAGCAAGGCTCCAGGCTGTTTGGGTATTCTGAGTGGGTGGCTGAGGCCCTTCTTGGACCGTGGACTTGGCTCCGGAACAGCCCCTGGTGTGTCAACTGGCTTTGTACCTGTGGGCACATGAGGCTCGGTGCTTCCTTGCTACTTAGGTTCTTATTCAGTCAAGGCTGCTGCTGCTGCTGCTAAGTCGCTTCAGTCGTGGCCAACTCTGCGACCTCATGGATGGCAGCCCACACGGCTCCCCCGTCCCTGGGATTCTCCAGGCAAGAACACTGGAGTGGGTTGCCATTTCCTTCTCCAATGCATGAAAGTGAAAAGTGAAAGTGAGGTCGCTCAGTTGTATCCGACTCCCAGCGACCCCATGGACTGCAGCCCACCAGGCTCCTCCATCCATGGGATTTTCCAGGCAAGAGTACTGGAGTGGGGTGCCACTGCCTTCTGCTATTCAGTCAATAAGAGCCTGTTAAAAATCTAACACGGTGTACTTGAAAACAGTTTAGATGGTAAGCTTTGTAATGTGTATCTTACCAGAGTTTTATTTCAAACTTCCCAGTTTTTGCATCTAGAGTTTTCATATCTGAAAAATCTGTACTTTATATAAAGTAACTGACCATTTTCCACATTTGTGGGATTGAAAACAAGACTGTCCAGGGCCCAGGCCCTTTGCAGGAACGGGAGAGATGGGGGATGGGGGGCTGCGACCCAGTGCCCACGCAGCTCCACATTTTCTATTAAAAGGAGGAGTCTCACGTCTGTTCTACCCAACGCTCCACTCTCCCTTCCGCAGGTTAAGGGTTAAAGGGAAACTCCGCCTGCTTTGTAGTTTTTCCCTGCCCACGTGAAACAAGGCTTTCCATCCATGACCTCACCGTTCTTCAAAGAGATAATGTTAACCGACAGCATCTTTCGGGGCTCACAGCCACGCCCGACGTCAAGAGCCAGGGACGCCGCAGCGACTCAGCCTGGAAAGAGAACGCGGTCACGGCCCCGTGCTTGCCCGCCTCATGGCCGTGCAGCCCACAGTCCAGCGGCCCAGCGGCTGCTGTATCCCTGCCCCAGGCCGAATCACCGTGCGGCTGCCCCAGTGGTCTTCGCCATCCAGGGCTCCATGAGATTTCGAGGAGCTGAGACGCCCCATGTACTGTCTCAGAGCAGGGGAGACCTCACCGGTGCCCCTGCAGGTCCAGAAGGCCCTCGGGGAGGCTGAGGCGGCACCTGAGACAGTCAAGCGCTCCGGGACCCCAGGGCTGTGCTGCAGATAGCCTGCGTGGTGCTGGCTGCTGCGCGTCACTCAGGACGCAGGGGCTATCTTGGACTGCGATCCAACACCGACCCAGTAACCTTAACCTCTGACTGACACAGGGGAGGAAGCGACTCCTGCGGGCTAGGGGCCTCCACCCGGGATCACGGGAGTCCGTGCTTACTTGCGGGCGGGTGTCACTGCTGAGATACTGACCGTTCCTGCTTCTTGGCGGTAATATGCTGGTGACCGTGATGGGTGGTGAGACAGACCGCTGCGGTCACAGGACCCTGTGCTTCCAGGGACGACTGAGCACCGAGGCCTCGGCCCGGTGAAAAGCCAAGCGAAGACACTGGCTCTGTCGTCTCTGCTCTGTCCCCACAGAGTTCTAAAGGGGCTGCAGTCCCTCCTGCAACCCTCAAACACGTGTCACCCCAGGAAAACCCCCGTGCCCGAGGGTGTGAATGTGGAGGCCCAGGAGAAGCAGTGAGACCCGGCAGTGTAATATCACGCTTCAGCAGCAGATGGCAAGAGAGGACTTCCCGAGTGCTCGGGCAGCCTTCTGAAATGCTGGGAGGCAGCTTTTAACGGCTATTGTTTAAGTGATTTATGTGTTTGCATTCTGCTCAACCTTATATGTGCATTGCTGAATAAAACATTCACAGCGTATTTTCCACCTGCAGCTGAGCTCCAATTCCAAGCTTCTGAATCCTAATTCCCAAGCCCCTGACAGCAGATTGCTTTCTCCAGAAGAACCATTCCAGTCCCACAAGAAGAAAAGCTTGGGCGGGGGAGTCTGGTGTGACAGCCTCACCGGAGTGGCTGACCATGTGTGTACTGGGGGCCCCCTGTCCAGGCCCCCTGCCCTCCCCTGGTTCGCCCGCCTCCCCCATCCCTTGCTGCCCACTCAGCCGCATGAACCGATGTGTGGGGAGAGGGTGGCCTTGGCCCGGCTCAGGCAAGGAGGGCAGAGCGGCTTGTGTGTAAGGAACGTGTCAGGCTTATAAGAAGGAAGAAATTCTCACACAGGGAATCAGATTTCCCCCCTGTCCTTCCCAGAGACACCCTGCCCCAGCCCAGGCATGAACAGCCTGGTGGGGAGGCCCAGGGGCGGAAGCGGCCCTTGTGAGGTGGGCGGCTGGCCGGCCCTGGCGGGCAGTGCCACCTGCCAGGTCGAGCGCCAGGCGGGGCTGTCCTGGGCAGTGGTGGTCGCCAGCCCAGCATGGCAGCTGCCCTGTGAGGCAGGCTCTTCCGGCCCAGCCTCAAGCTGCACCCCTCACCCGCCTTTGTCTCCATTTGAAGAGGAAAGGACATCCACTCTCGTAAGTGGAGACAAGATAATTCTCATGTTCCAGGAGAGGAAAAGGAAGCTTGTAGAGATTAGGAGGGGAGCTCAGCCTCCCGTGGCCAGCATGCGCTTGCCTAGACCCGTGGGCAGTCTGTCCTGGGCTCTGCGCTGTGACAGCGAGGGCTCGGGCAGGGCTCCTCTGCCACAGCCGGGTTCTCCTGCCCCCAGAGGAATAGGCTCAGTAGAGTGGTAAGACCCTCGTCACCGTGGGGTGGGGGCCCAGGCGAGGTGGCTGCCAAGGAGGAGAAAAGCACGAACACTCCTCGCTTCACCCCTCTTGGTGCATGCTGGTGGGAAACAGCATCAGACGTTGGGAGGCGCACAGTCTGTCTGCACCAGACCGGCGCGCGGCCGCGTCCAGGGCTTCGTCACCGAGGCTGCCAAGTCCCTCCTGGGCCCCCAGAGCCCGTGCTGGCTCCTTAAATGCCCGCTGGCTTTACCGGCTCCTCCCATTCCTGTCGTCACCACCCCCAGCCCTCGAAGGAGCTCCCGTGTGCAGCAGGCCTCCGACCCGGACACGATGCCACCCGCGTCAACGCTAGCACACAACCACCTCTGCCACCACGGAAAACAGCCCAGCGTGCGGCACGTCACGTGACGGCGCACGTTCTGTGTGCGCCTGCGCACACGCCGGGCTCGCCACCCGCTGCCCACGCCTGCCTCCTGCAGATGGCGCGGGGCTCGCGCCGGGGGAGGGCGGTCACCTGTCTGCTGCCAGCCCGAGGGCCCTGCCGTCTATGAACTGCGTCCGAGGAGGAGCGCAACCGCGCGGAGTGCTGAGGGCCCTTCTCAAGCCCATCCCTGCGGGGACTCGACCTTGCTGGGAACCAAGACCAGGCCTGTGTGTTTTCTTACAGCTCAGGTGCTCTCCTGAGACAGGCACCGCCACCCTCATTCACCCGTGAGGAAAAAGCAGAGCTGTGAGATGCCGTGATTATCTAAGGCCGCATAGCTAGTAAAAACGGCAAGGAGGAGTAAGTGATTGCTTAGCACGACCGACAGGTAGCACCTGGAACACATGATAAACGCAGGGTACTGGACGCAGGGACACAACTCCTTGGGCTGAAAGAACAGAAGACTAATTGGTTATGGAAAGAGAAAGTGTCACATTGCTGACAGGGGCTTTCCTCGTGGCCCAGTGGTAAGGAATCTGCCTGCAACGCAGGAGACACGGGTTCGATCCCTGGGTTGGGAAGATCCCCTGGAGGAGGGCATGGCTACCCACTCCAGTATTCTTGCCTGAAGAATCCCATGGACAGAGGAGCCCGGTGGGCTCCAGTCCATGGGGTCACACACAGTCGGACGCGACCAAACGATTGAGGAAAACAAGAAGCTCTACCCATTGAGGAGACAGATACATATGAACTCATGTGCACATATGTGTGTGTACACACACACACTCTTTACAGCAAACAAGAAATCAACTCTCCCAACAATAATTATTGAAAATGACAGCCTCCTACTTAAAATCATTTTCCATTTATATGGAAGATATGTAATAAATGCTAATTAAATCTGTAAGTGTAAAGATCACCTCATTTATATTGTATTTCCAACTTTAAAATATGAGTTTTGGATTTTTTTTTTCCTGGAGCTTGAGTTTAATTTTTAAATCATCTAGGATAGATCCTTTAACAAAATTTCATTTTTTTGACATGATGCTTATTTGGTACAACAAAACTGTGCTTTAAACTTGAAACTTTGTATTAACTGTTACACTTTTAAGGGTGGCAGGATGACACAATATTTCAGATAAGCCATTTGTTCAGTTGCTAAGTCTTGTGCCGATATTATTTCGACCCCTATGATCTGCAGCCTTCCAGGCTCCTCTGTCCATGGAATTTTCCCCCACCATCAGGAAGTGGGCTGCCATTTCCTTCTCCAGGGTATCTTCCTGCCCCAGATAAACCGCTGGGTGGGTAGTGGTTTGCCAGTTTAGCTTTCTGTTAGATGTACAGTCCTCAGTGCTTCGTAACAACTCAGTGAAACTTCACTCATATGCACAATATCAGAGAAACAGGTACTAATGTGCTGATATGAAGCAGTATTATGGCCACGTATTAAGCAAGGATAATAAAGTAAGGACCTGGAAGAAACCACACTCATATAGACACACTTGACCACAAGCTTTCCTACGAGAGGACCTGCAGTCCAAGACTCAGACGAGGAGCAGCTGACCGCCCAGCTCGTCAGTTCTCCCAGGTCCTGGGGATGAACAGACACCAGGGGTGGTGTGGGGTTCATTACCACAGACACGGAGATGGAGGCAAGGGAGGGACAGCATGCTCGAGTCAGGTCACACAGCCGGTCACAGCAGCTCTCTTGGATGCTGGGTTTCAGAGCCGCAGCTCAAACCATCGCTGGGTCCTTACTGCTTTTCTGGACATTCTCCAAGTGTCCTTCGTCGGGGCAGGGAGGAGAGAACCAGAAACTGCAAGGCCCACCTCAGCTGCCGGATTCACCTGATCTCTTTGGGTACTGGCTATCCCAGGGATCAGCAGGTGCGCTGAGGGTGGGGGAAAAGCAGTCTAAAAATCTTGGTATGTCTCATGGGAAAAAATACAGCCCCGAAGGCTTCCACTGCTGTGGAGATCAGGGCATCAGAGGGCCTCCTGGATCTCAGAATACAACTGGTGAGCGGTCAGAGCTCAAATAAGCTCCCTCCTGTCCCCTAAGCTATGCCTGGAAGAGTGAGACTACGAGATGAGTGCAAATTTGGAGTCAATGTTCCCCTAAAATTAAACACAAACATTTGTAAATGTAAAAACCTGATAAATCATATATGTGCAATGCGAGTGTCTGCATGTGTGCAAACATACACACACACATGCAGCATATGAGCCATTTCAAGGATAGGTCATCTTATGAGCTCATCACGGTACTAAGTTGGTCGTTCCTCTAAATGATTTACTAGAAGTAAAACACCCATCACTTAAAAGCATGTCAATAACTCTAGGATACCTGTGAGCAAGCCTCCCCGAGCCCTTGCTGAGTCTCAGCCGCTCGCCCTTCTTGCGGGCGGGACAGGCTGGGCACTGAGAGCCAGGCCTGGGCCACAGCTGTCTGTCCCACCGTGTGTGTGGACATGCCAGCACCTCCGGAGGAGGCTCCCAGCTGTGGGTGACTCCCAAGCTGTGAGTGACGTCAATGGACGTTGGAAAAGCACGGGCTTTGAAATCACAAAAAGTTGTTTCTAAATACTGGCTCGGTACTGCAGCTGCACAACCTCTGAGCCCTTATTTATAAAATGGGACACGAACGCTGACCTCACAGGATGAGTCCCTAGAGCACACCCAGAGACTAACTAAATACAAGTTTATCTTCCCTTGTCCTTGTTAATTCTGCGTTCACCTTCACTTCCTCTGAGAATTACCTGTGCGGTATTTCCGCCCCCTGGATGGAGGGCTGCTGCAGGAGGGCAGGCCTTTGGGTGACACGTGGCTGGGGTCCCCGTGGCGGCTAGACCAGCCCCACACACAGAGGGTGATGCACACATGCTGAGTGCATGACCGTATGACTTTAATACTCTTGCCAACGCAAATCACTGGATATGAGAATAAGTGGACTTTAGAAATAAGTCACGAACTCAACCTCACTTTATAGACGAGGCCGCCAAAAGCCAGAGAAAGCGAGTGACTTGCCTGCGGTCATCATGCAAGTCAACAGCTCCCCTAACGACATCGCTGGGAGGCAGGAGACGCCACAAGTACTTCTTAGGAGGACGTCCACCACGCAAGTAACTGACGCTGCTCGGGGAAGCATCCACAGGAAATGACCGATGCTGCTCGGGGAAGCATCCACCGGAAATGACCGACGCTGCTCGGGGAACCATCCACCGGAAATGACCGACGCTGCTCGGGGAACCATCCACCGGAAATGACCGATGCGGCTCGGGGAAGCATCCACTGAAAATGACCGATGCGGCTCGGGAACCATCTACCGGAAATGACCGATGCGGCTCGGGGAACCATCCACAGGAAATGACCGATGCGGCTCGGGGAACCATCCACAGGCAATGAACAACTCGTAATCCGACGACGCACCTGTAGTAAGCACCGCAGCGCCGGGCGTGCCGGACTAAACGAGGGAGTGGAGCTGGTTTTTAATAACCCTTCCTCCTTCTAATCTATTATATAAAAAAAGCACATCCCACTGGATCTTCTTTGGTTACAAAGACATACAAAAAGACACAAAAGGAAAACCCTGATAACTCCAAAACAGAAAACAGAGAGCTTGCCCCTCAGAAGTAGAATATCCCAGATGAAAACACTTAACTGCAGCAATTAAGCCTGAAAACACCCTCTATACGACCACAGGAAACACTCTGATTCTAAATCACTGGCTCTTCCTTAAATTCTGCACAGACAATTACCTGATAAATGTGATCATAAATGGTGTGCTGAATTTTTGCCTAAGTCATAGAATAATCAGTGGAAAAAAATCCTGTAAATGAGATAGTCTAAGTCTTTGAGCCACTACTTTGAATCACTGTCAGTCTGAAAGTCTTCAGTGGCTTCTGCTGAATGTCCACACCCCTATCAAGTATCAGAAATCCTGATCACACTCCGTATGTTCAGTCTCACAAGTTCATAAAACATTAGCCTATTATTGCAGAAGTGCAATTGAACAGAGTTAGATGTCATACAACGCCTCCAGACGGCGCGTAGATAAGGGAGGATTTTAATACATTCTGACACCTGCCTCCATAGTCCCAGAGCCCTGGCTGGGATGGGAAGGGAGGTTACAAAGGGGGTGGCTTAGAGAGAGTTGAGTGGAGGACCTGAGACCATGTGGCACGTACAGGAAACATCAGAAAACAACTCCAGCACCTCACTCTACAGGCTGAAAAATCTGATTCACAACTGCAGTAACAACCCGAACTGCATACTGAGTGTCTGGCGAGGGGCTTCACAGTGCAGATCCCGTCACCCCAGGGCTGGGAATGTTTACAATGTCACTCTCAGAGGATGGCTGGAAGGAACAAGAGGGATCCAGAAAGCTTTTTCCGATCAGAATCAGAGGACCCTGCACTGCCTGCTGCTAGACCGATTGCTGATAACACTGGAGAAACACACGACAGGTTTTTGGACTCTGTCTTCACGAGGCTTTTAATTTCTCAGCTACCAGGAACACACACACACAGAACAAATGATCGATGCTGATAAATTCTGTCATTTTCCAACAGCTGAGTCTACACAGGTGTGTCTGTGTTTGGGGTGGGGGGGAAGCCACACACACATCTGTCACTTAGTGATCTTACACCAGGATGTCTTACAACCTTCCAGGAAATAGGGATTCTAATACTGGCTCTGCCATTACCTGCTGTTCAGTGTTAGGACTGTTTTCTCAGTAGTGAATGGTGAGTAAGCCTCCCCTAGCCACTCCCGGGTTAAAATGGTAGTAGTGCCTGCCTTGTTCAGTCGCTCAGCTGTGTCTTTGACTCTTTGCAACCCTGTGGACTGCAGCAAGCAAGGCTTCCCTATCCTTCACTATCTCCTGGAGTTTGCTCAAACTCATGTCCATTGAGTTGATGATGCCATCTAACCATCTCATTCTCTGTTGCCCACTTCTCCTTCTGCCCTCAATCTTTCCCAGCATCAGGGTCTTTTCCAGTAAGTTGGCTCTTCGCATCAGGTGGCCAAAGTATTGGAGCTTCAGCATCAGTCCTTCCAATGAATATTCAGGGTTGCCTTCCTTTAAGATCAACTGGTTTGATCTCCTTGCTGTCCGAGGGACTCTCAAGAGTCTTCTCCCGCACTACGATTCGAAAGCATTAATTTTTGGTGCTCAGCCTTCTTTATAGTTCAATTCTCATATCCATACAGGTTTACTGGAAAAACCACAGCTTGGACTATACGGACCTTGTTGGCTAAGTGATGTCACTGGTTTTTAATATGCCGTCTAGGTTTGCATGGGGGTGGGGGGCACTTAGAAGGCTGGCGAGCAGTGAGCAGGGGTCCTGGATCTGGTGCTGCCCTCAGGCTGGCTGCGCTCCAGGCCCATCACATGCCCCCTGAGGAACAATCCCCAATGGGCTCCATGGCTCAGAGGATGGGACCGAGGGCAAGGTCTCAGAGGTCTCTGGAGGCAGGCTAGGCAGGTCAGACGCTCTCCGCAGGCGACCATTCGGGTTACAACCTCGGTCACGCAATACTGAGCTCTGTAGCACTATCGTCTGTCTTGGGCAGTGTCTGCCAAAACAGGAGGCGAAGGCAGACAACGAATAACCCTTCTCGGGTCCAAGATACCAGGTGCGCGGCCACTAGCTCTGAAGGGGAAGGCTGTCCTCTCAGGATGAGGCCCCAACCCCATCTCTGCCGCGGCTGGCGAGGCCCTGGAGCGGTGGGGCACCTGGGGAGCGGCCGAGACCCCAGGCCTCTGCAGGCCAAGCGGCAGGGACTCTGCCCGTAAGGACTGGACGTCCGAATGGAAGAGATCCGAGCGACTGTTTGAATAGGGACTCCAGTGAGCCTCGGGGACTCCAGTGAGCCTCAGGGCAGCAGAAAGAACATGCGGCAGGCACCGAGGAGGTAGGAAGGGGACCGGTGGGTGCTCGTGGCCCAGAGGTGTCGTCTCCCTGGGTGTCCTCAGAATAAACCCCCACTGCCCCCGTCCACTCCATGCCACGGCACCTCGTCCCATCTGTTTCCTGCAGACAGGAAGGGCTCCACGCAGGGAGACATCTGGGTCCCCTTGGGAAGAGCACTCAGGCCTGCTGGGGGTGCCTGTGCGTCCCCATACAGCCAGCTCAGCGGCAGGGGCCTCCTGCCACAGGGCGCACCACGGAGCTGTTACAGCCAGCACCTCCCGCCCAGCCTGATTCCACCTTTTCCAGAGAAAGAAAAAAAAGCACCTTTCCTGCATTTTGAATTCCGCCTGATGAGTAACAGTAAAGTAATGCCCAGTCCACCTTCTAGAGCTCTCCCCTTATACTCAGATAAACAGGACAGAGTTGTAGGTTCAGAGGTTTCCAACCTTTACAAAACACAGAAAGCATTTTCGCGTGCTCTTAAAATCATACGGATATTCCCCCACTTATAAATAGATATTGAATCAAAGCCTGCAATATGGAAAAGCATCTTCCCATGAATCTTCAAGAATAAACTAGTATGGCAAAAGTTACCCTTTTATTTTATGACTGATAATTTCCCTTTAAAAACAAACATTTAAGGGAATAAGGACTCGGGTATCTGCTGAGGACTAAGATACAGAGTTCTGATAATCGGTGCTTTATTACCAGGCTCAGGCTGCCGCTTCCTTCACTCGTGAAAGTACAGACACAGCAACAATTTCTCACACGATTAGACACTCACAGCCAGTTAACATTATTAAGTGTTCTTGGTGGGAGCTCTGCAAACAGGAAGCAAGTAAATGGTGTCTACAGTTTTTTTTTAAGAATATTGAGATTTTATATTTACAAGAGTCTGCTTTAACTAAAGAAGAAATCCTGCAGGTTACTGTAAAATAGAAATAACACAGCTAAATTCCCAGAGGCGGTGTTTAGCAGTGAGATTTGCTTTTCATTTCACCTGGCTTAATCATGAAACCGTGAGGGATAGCTCCTGTTCGCCCCAAGATCAACATATTAATCCATTTAAAGAAATGCCACAAGAGGCTGTTCCCACTTTTCTACAGGAGACAAGATTTCGTTTGTTTTTATTTAAAACTGAAGGCCTCTCTCCAGCTTAATGGTGCCTGAGCAGAGTAGGGTCACAGCTAGATTTAAATCAGGCTCATAAGCAAAGCCGCTGGTGAGAGGGGCTGGACCGGGGGCCCCGCCGTTGCCGTGACTCCTGGTGGAAAGGGGTGCGGGTCCCTGAAGAGGGGAGCTGCCCTGAATCCCAAGTCATCAGTAACACAGAGCGTGTCCCACTCCATTTATTCCTGGGGAAGACTCAGAGAAGGAAGGAAAAGCAGTCCCTACTCCCCCAAAGCTTTTACTTTGTATCCGTGTATCCATCCATCTGTACGTACATGTGTGCACACGTGTGTATTTGTGTGTGTGTGTGTGTGTGTGTGTGTGTGTGTGTGAGCTCAGGAGTGTCTGCCTCTCCTCCCCCAGCACTAACAACCTTCAATAGCTTACTGTGCTCAGTCCCTCCGGTTGTGTCCGACTCATGTGACCCCATGGTCTGTGGCCCCGCCAGGCTCCTCTGTCCATGGGGATTCTCCAGGTAAGAATCCTGGAGTGGGCTGCCATTTCCTTCTCCAGGGGGCCTTCCCGACTCTGGAGCTGAACCCACGTCTCCTGTGTTTCCTGCGCTGCAGTCGGATTCTTTACCCACTGAACCATCTAGGCTTCCCTGGTGGCTCAGACAGTAAAGAATCCTCCTGCAATGCAGGAGACTCCAGTTTGATCCCTGGGTCAGGAAGACCCCCTGGAGAAGGAAATGGCAGCCCCACTCCAGTATTCTTGCCTGGAGAATCCCCATCGACAGAGGAGCCTGGCGGGCCACAGTCCGTGGGGTTGAACTGCACAGAGTCGAACACGACTGTGAAGGACTTTCACTTTCAAGCAGCTTAGTAGATAAGTATAAAAATATCCTTTTGGTCAGCATTTGGAATAACTTTTGAAATCACTTAAAGCCGTGTAATATAAAATATTAGAATCCAGCACAGCAATTATTTTTGGTTACTGAAGAGGAAAGCAAATAAGATATTAATCACTGAGAGGAGCAGTTACAAAAGCTGCATGAATTATGTAAAAATTCTAGTGATGCATTTCCATTAGAGGATGGTAGTATTCACGGTGGAATTTTAAAAACATCAGCACAGCCACCACCAGCGGTGTCTCACAGGGAGACACTGAGGGACTGGGTGCTGTCACAGCACTGACCCGCCTGGGTGACGGGCACGACTCCATCTGTGTGACGGGGCGGGCAGGACAGAGGACAGAGGGATGCTCGGACTCAGGAGACGTCTCGGCCCAGAGCCTCTCTGCCGGGCCAGCCCTTAGGAAGGGAGAGAATCCTGCTGGACAGGGAGTCTTCGAGCACCTGTCATTCTCTGGGCCACGTCCTCCCTGGAGAGGAGCTGCTGGAAGAACAAGGGCCCCCCCAACTCCTCCCCAGTCAAGCCCAGAGTCCAGAAGCTTCAGGCTAAGTGTGCCCTGACTCAGGGCCGCAGGGACCCCAGGCTGGGCGGCATGTCAGCGTACCCAGCGGGGTCCTGGGTCTCCTGGGGGCCAGGCTGCACGGGACCCAGGGTCACGAGTCCATAGATTCTACCTCGGCAGTGTGAATTAGAGCAGAAAGGCCTGTGTCAACGTTTACCTAAAAAAACAACCATTAAATCGTAACTTCAAACATTTCCAAGCAGAGCACACGGCACGCCTCCTCACTCCATCTATCCCGCACTGATGTGTCCTTCCGTTGTTTCCCTAAAGATGACGCGAGTGACCGGCAGCAGTGAGCCTGGTGTGCGCACGAGCGTGTGTGTGCGCGTGCGTGTGCAGTGGGGTGAGTTAGAGCTGGGGAGCAGGCGGCAGGGGGCATCTGTTTGCTCATATTTCATGCTAATGGAAAAGATAATTTTTCTTTAGGGTTGTAAGTAAGTGTGAAGCCATCTGGTGTCTCCTGCTGTTGCATCCTTTAATCCTGCCTGCTTCCATGCCCGTGGCATCAAACACCATGCACCCAAAACAGTAATGGTCAGAGGGTGTGTGGGCTGCCGTAACCACACCTGGTACTGGGCTCCATGGGTGGACAGCCGCGGGCTGTCGGTAGTGAAGAGGTGTCTGAATGTGAGTGGCATACACACTCCTATTCAAAGTAGAGAGAACCCCCTCCCAAAAGGGGAACCCCTCCACATCAGCCTGCCCCTGGACCCCACCTTTTGTGAAGTGAATGTTCACGTTTTGCACCCATTTTTAAAAGCTGGTTCCAGTCCTTTAGGTATTCTCTTTTCAGACATTTTCTCCCATTCTGCTCTTTTATTCTCTTATTGTTGCTCTTGATGCCACGATTTTAGTACAGGCCAATGTCTTTTTTTTTCCTTTTCTTTGACGGTCACATTCTTTGTGTCCTGTTTAAGAAATCTTTGCCTGTTTCGAAGGAATGCAGATGTTTTGTTTTGCTTTCCTCTGTTGAAAACAAGATGACAGACCCCATATGAAGTTGACTGTACCAAGCCACAGGTCACCAAACTGAGACTTAATCACAGTTTTTGCCTCTCCCGGAAATGGAATCTTGAACCAACCCATCAGGAATCACCTGATCAGCAGTCGTTAGCTCATGGGTGGGACAAGCCCGTGGCCCCTAAGGAGAGGGACCCTGCGACCACGTTTCTGTCCCCAGGCCCCAGCCTGGCCTAGGCCAGCCCCTCATTCTGCACAGCTCCTCGGAGCTCTTCCTCTCGTCTACACGGAATGCTGCCTGATTCAGGAGTTGTTCAAAAAAGGCAGTACGATCTCCAAAATTTACTCAGTTGAATCTTGTTCTTTAACGGCTCTAAAACTTGTTTTTTCCTTTCCCACTTACATCTACAATCCACTTTTATGCATGAATAGGGGAAGAGGTCAAGACACTCGACCCTCCAAACAGCTATGCACAGACTGGACACCGCTGACCAAAAAGGCCAGCGCTCTGTAGCTACACATGTCTGCTGAAAGTCTGGTGACTGTCTGTTGGTGGGTCTCCTCCTGGACTCTGCTCCACTGATCAGTTAGCCTAGCCGTGTACCAATGCCAAACTATCTCAACTAACAGAGCTTCAGAAAAGGTTTTACGTGGGTAGTGGAAATATCCCCATTCTTTTTCTTTATGTATGCATTAGCTTTCTCTGGTCCTTTGGATTTCCATGTGAATTTTTAAATGACTATCTCAGTTTCTACAAAAAAAAAAAATACTGCTAGTAATATGATTGGGAATGTATCACTTCTATATATGAATTTGAAGAACACCGACAGCTTTATAACATTGGGTATTCCATCTGTAAACATGAAATGTCCTTCATGGACAAATACACATAAAGGTACTCACCTTCATGAGTCAGTAGAGAAATTAAAATGAAAGTTTCCGTAGCCACTAGAATGGTTAAAACGAAAGAAAAAAAAAAAACAAACACAAAAATACCAAGTCCTGTAGAGAAAAACCACTGGAATATACATTGCTGACGGATGGAACGCAGTCTGGTACATCACTGTGGATGCTGACAGGCCCTTCTACAGCTGAACACACTCACATCAATCAGCTGGCAATTCCACGCCTGGAGTGACCATGTGCCTACAGACAAGTGTCTCAAAACAGCCCTGGAAATGGCCCACATGTCCACCAGCAGTAGAAATAAGACATATTTTGTGGTGCCTTCACAAGTGATTAAAAAAAAAAAGACTGGAGGAGGAGCCATGCACACCGGAATGCAACAGTATGAACAGATCTCAAGCAACACTGGCAAGACTAGCTGGATTCCATTACGGAAGGTGAAGAAGCAGGAAAGCCATTCCACGTGACGAGTCGGGGTACTGGTGATCCTGGTGGGGCAGGGTGACGGCAGGGGCACGAAGGGCCTCTGCTAAGATTCCTTTTATTGACCTGGGCTCCGAGTTAAGACATCTTCCGTAGGTAAACCTGGGTCTTCCCAGGTGGCGCAGTGGTAAAAGTCTGCCTGCCAATGCAGGAGACGCAAGAGACGTGGATTCGATCCCTGGGTCGGGAAGATGCCCTGGAGGAGGGCGTGGCAACCCACTCCAGTGTTCCTGCCTGGAGAATCCCATGGACAGAGGAGCCTGGCGGGCTACAGTCCACGGGGTCACACAGAGTTGGACACAGCTGAGAAGGCATACACAGCGGATAAAAATACACCGAGCTGAACTCCCACGATATGGCACTGTCTATATACACACACGTTTCAACAAAAATTATCTCCTTTGGAATATTTCCCCCTCCCCACTCCCAGAGCATCTGCATGAACAATCTAGAGGGAGTTCTTTCTTCTTGACGCTGAGGCTCAGCTGACCCACAGCACTGGCAGTTCCAGGCGTCCTACAGTGGTTTGCTCTACAGAAGCTTTCAAATGTGGAAATCAGTCTAAATGCAGTACTTTGGGGGCATTTTTATCTTTCTTCTTTTTTTTTTTGGCTGTGTCGTGAATCTTTACTGAACCCAGGCCACGTCATCGAAAGCCTGGAATCCTAACCGCTAGGCCACCAGGGAACTCCCTGGGCATTTAATCATGCTGAACTCCATAAGCATCCAGTCAGAAGCACTTTCTTTCCCTTTATTTTGGATGTAAAAATGGAGAAATAAAAAGAATGAGGCACCACCACTTCCCGTTCACATGACCACTCCAGTGATTCGTCATGAGCTCTGCTAGACCACAAGCGTATGTCCATGGTTATTTTACGAAGAGACGGGGTCACGTCACCAAGAGTGAACAGCACTGGCGAGGAGCCCTTAGCTGTCATGCTGCAGATCAGCTGTGCTAACCTCCGGCTGCCCTAATTTGTTTTCCTTTTGTGTCAATATTAACCGGTGGATCCAAGGACTGAGTCCCGGGACATTCATTTTTAGGTATGATGTAACACAATTTCCCCAAAACTGGCAACAAATGCTAGCTTTGTTCCTTTTTGTCTATTATACCCAGAAAATATGCTATTAAATATGCTACTGTGATTAAGGCTCACATTTCTATTATCCACTAAGTGAAAATTTAAAATGCAACTGAGAATTATGGAAAAGGCTGAAATTGTTAACAAAGGCAGTGAGCTGAAAGGCTAGATGGACAAATTCAAGTTTTTTTTTTTTAATTATAAAATGATAATACAATTATAATTCAAGTTTCAATAAAAATAACAGCAATCTTTATATCATGGAAGAAAACAAATTCTCATAGGCTGTAATATCAAGTGCTATGAAAGAGCAACCTAAAGAATATTTTGTTCAGCTTTGCTAACATACTAAACAAACAACAAACAAGGATTTTAAAAGAAAACAACACAACCCCATCACTGCACAGCGGTTTGTGATGGTGCTGAAAGCTGTCTGTGGAAAAACTTCTCAAACCACATTAAATGCTTAAAGGCTTCACTAAAAAGCATGGAAGTTACCCAGGGGAATCGTCTTGTGACTCAACCGTGTGGCACTGAGGCAGGAAATGGTGGTTTCAAAAGCCATGTGGTGGTTTTCTGGGTCAGTTTTCAAGCTGAACCCTGTTCAGTTTCAGAACAATCACGCAGCTGCTCCTCATTTCCCTCCAAGGGGTTCTCTCACCTCTGCTGACCCGGGGTGGTGGAGCAAGTGGGCTTTCCTGCTCGCCCGCTGTGTTCCAGGTTATAGGACAGACCGAGGAAGGGAGAGAAAAAGTTCTCTTTCCCCAGAAATGGCCCATCAGGATGCATGCCAGCTCATCAACCCCAGACCAGACTGAGGCGCGGGTGAGGCAAGTGCTGGTCTTGAATTTCTTGAATTTCCTCCTCACTTGTCCCTCTGCAGCCCCTACCCTGAGACAACCGGATCGCTGTGTTAGGAGGGTCTGCGCCAGGCCTGCAGCAACACACACACACACACACACACACTCCACACACACACAGCTGTCGGTGCGAGGCTCGCCTCACCCTGAGCTCCCCTCCTCCGTTTATTCCTCTCACACTAGAAGTGGTACTTCTAGTGCTGCCCGGTGCTGGCCTGACTCTCCTTTCCAGCGGGTCTCCTGTCCTCTGATACCTACCCGCATGGCGCTGGGCACACAGTGGATCTTACCAGAGCATCGTTGGTGAGCGTCCTGTATCCCGAGTTATGCGCACACCTCACCCGCCTTTCTCTGCTGTCCTGGAAGATGCTTGTCACATGCTAGCAATGCCGAGTCAGAGGTTTCTTAATGGCCTACTCTTCCCCGAGAGGAAGGGCCTGTTTATTTGGGTTATTAGTTGCTGGGCTTTGATCCAGACATCCATTGCTGGAGAAATGCACTGCGTTTTTTATTTTTAGCTATGAATGGAACATATAGTTTTTGTTTGCTTTTCAGAAATAGCTGGTCATCCTGATAAGACAGAGCCATGGATAAAAAATAACAGGTGTTAATAATTGTGCCGTGTTCCCATGTCTGAGAGCAAGGCCGTGCCCAGAGAGCAGCAAGCACCCATCACTGGGGGGAGCGCCTGGCCAGAGAGGGCTCCCGCCGACAGGGGCGGGGCCCTGTGAGCGCCCAGGACGCAGTGGTCACGCCACGGTGCCGTGAGTGCAAAAGAATCAGAGTCTGCGGTGATGCTCAGAAAACGAGGGGAGGAGAGGGAGGGCCAGGTCATCCAGAGAGCGCCTGTGCAACCGCTGATGCAGGCGACCTCAGGCAGGGTCCTCAGATCAAAAGGGGCTGGAAGACAGGAAGCCACCTCCTGGGGCTCAGGTACCACTGCCTCACTACAGGAAGAAGGGTCTCAGACGGACGAACCACAGCGACCCTGAGAGCGGGACAAGGACTCGGTGTGGGCCCCGCCCTGGAGGTGGGGAGGCGAGCAGCACACAGCCTTCCTGACGGACATGCTTCCCTGGACCTCAGCAGGAGGGTGAAGAGTTCAGGACACCGTCCAAGACGGCTGGCTCGGCCTCATGAAGACCGCAGGAAGCTGGGGAGGGGCAGAGAGCACCCTGGGTGCTGAATGGGAGGGGAGGGAGGGGTTGGCGCAGCGTGGTGCTGGGCTGCGTGTCACGCCAGCGGGTACCGTCG
Source organism: Bison bison bison (assembly GCF_000754665.1). NCBI lineage: Eukaryota > Metazoa > Chordata > Mammalia > Artiodactyla > Bovidae > Bison > Bison bison. Next base: position 559,095 of record NW_011494625.1, read on the forward strand.
CCATGTCCTAGTTAACCGTCTCAGGTGTGACGCTGGCACTGTGCCTACGGCGGAGAACGTGCACGCTCTTAAGAAAGTGAAGTTGCTCAGTCGTGTCTGACTCTCTGCTACCCCATGGGCTGTAGCCTACCAGGCTCCTCCGTCCATGGGATTTTCCAGGCACGCACACTGGAGTGGGTTGCCATTCCCTTCTCCAGGAGATCTTCCAGACCTAGGGATCCAACCCCAGTCTCCCTCGCTGCAGGCAGATTCTTTACCATCTGAGCCACCTGGGAATCCCAGGTGTTCTTAGGAGACATGCTGAGAAGTTTAGGGGCAAAGTGTCATTGTGATTGTACTGGTGGGGGTCTCTACTGCTGGGTTGAAAAGAATGGTGCGAGTGGGCACCCTTGACTTGCTCCTGATCTTAAAGGAAAAGATTTCAAACTTTCTCCACTGAGTGTGGCGTTCACAGCGGGCTTATCACATGTGTCTTATCATGCTGAAGTATGTTCTTTCTATGCCTAATTTGTTAAACTTTCATCAACAACAGATGCTGAGTTTTGTTAAATGTTTTTTCTGTTTCTTGACATGATTTTTTTTCTTTCTGTTAATAGTAATGTGAGGGATCACACTGACTGGCTTGCATATGGTGAGCCATCCTTGCATCCTTGAAAAAGATTCCACTTGATCACGGTGAATGATCCTTTTAATGTGCTGCTGAATTTGGTTTGCTAGCATTTTAATGAGAATTTTCACATTCACGTTCACCACGGATATTAGTCTGATGAACCAATATCCTCATCTGACTTTGGTATCAGAGTAACATTGGTCTTGTAAAATGAACTTGGGAGTGTCTGTCTTCTTCAAATTTTGGGAAGAGTTTGAGAAGGATTGGCATTAATTCTTCTTTTAATACCCTTCTTCTTTTAAAGGGCAGGGTAAAATTCACCAGAGAAGCCATCTGGTCCTGGGCTTGTCTTTGTTGGGGTATTCTTTTGTTTGTTTTTGATAACTGAATATATTTGACTTCTGGATTCAATCTCACATATATTTGCATGAGTAATTAAAGTTGTCTCAAATGAGTAAATGTTCACAGTTGCTTCTGAGTCCAGCGGATCCCACTCTCATTCTTCATTTATGATCCCACCCTCACTCCGCTGTGTCACCAGAGAGGAGAGGTCCTTTCCTTATGGGACCACAGGGGGAAACTTACTGAGACGTGATCAGCTTCGAGTCCAGGACACACAAAGCACCACGCCGCTGGGACGGAGCCCTCAGATGTTCTGTGAGGACCCCCCAGCCAGGACCTCCGCCAGCACCAGCAGCTCCAGGTCGCGTACTACAGGAAAGTTGCACCTGCCACTCCCCGAGGGGCTCTGGCGACCCACCGACTGTGTGAGTGCAGGCCCACCTGGAAGCCACAGGCTGGCCGCAGGTGGAAAAGGTGACAGGTGAAAACGTGCCACACCCCCAGGCGCCCCCACGTTCTGGGAAAGCAGGCTGATGCTCGGGCTGGCCCTGTGGGCAGGAGCGGTCTGAAGGGCAGCAAGTTCAGAGCGCACAGAGAAAGGAAGTGCCAAGGGAGGGCACGGGCAAACACGCGGAGCCAGACGAGGCCCGGACTCCCAGAGCGGGGATCCCAGCCCTGCCCACCCTCTAGTCCTTTGATCTGAGGCAGGATCCATTCCACGGCCCCCTCCTGTTGCTCAGTGTGGGGTGCCCTAAGGAAGCCTTGCTCCCCAAGCACTGATCACCCCGGGATGCTGACGTTTGGACCCGCAGGGCTGCTCGTCCCTCTCTGCAGGGTGGGGACCACACCCCAGGGCTGCACCTGGCCTAAAAGGCTCCCCGTCGTCTCACAGATACGCCAAGATCGTCACTCAGACATGAAGCACACACCACAATCACTGTTGTGCTCACAAAGTCCAAACGCTGACGTCTGTGTTAATTCTCAAGGACACGCTGAGGCCGGCCGCGAGGCTCAAATTACTTATTCAGAGTTCACAAATTGATTAGTTATTGATTTAAAAAAAAAAAAAAGGGCTTTTGAGGGTCTTCAGAAATAAGACTTGGCCCTCTCCGCCGTCTCCCCGGAACGTATGGCTGAGGCACTGTGTGCTGCTGCTGTGAGCTCCGGGGCTGCAGCCCCCTACCCGCCCGCCTCGATGTTAGATCACGCGATCACCTCCCAGGTGACTG
>NW_011494625.1:561375-571041 GCF_000754665.1 Bison bison bison
TCTGTTTTCTAATTACACGGGAAGACATGTTTGTCTTTGGACCTGATTACATTAAAAACACCAGAAGCATCATTGTTTTAATGTGCATTACAGACACATGACTCCCCAAGTGAGTCTGACCCATTAATAACACCTCTAACTACTGCCTAATGGTGTGCACAGACATGTAATGGAATATTTTATGGCTGTTTTCAACCATCTGTCCTTTCTCTCAATATGCATTTGCCAGAGACGTAATGAAATTTCTGGTGATTTGTGCCGCTACATGTTTTTTTAATACGGCACAGCAGTTAGAAGTACCAACACTGCCACATGCTCTTCGTGGAGCTACGCTCTCCTAGGCATTGCTCAGAGAGATGGAACCTTCTGCAAGGGCCATCTCAGAGGCCGAGCCGGCCCAGGGTTCCCACCTCTGCGGCAGCACCACTGGGTAAGCAGACGGGGAGGGCTGAGGCACCACAGGTCTGAATGAGTCATAGAACACGAACAGCCAGCCACATCATGGATGCTGGACTTGAGAGTTACACGTGATCTCAGTAACTATAACCCTTCCCTTCAATTACATATCATATTTTGTTGTTGTTCAGTTGCTAACTCACGTCCAGTTCTTTGTGACCCATGGAGTGTGGCACGCCAGGCTGGCTTGTCCTTCACCATCTCCCGGAGTTCACTCAAACTCGGTGATGCCATCCAACCATCTCAGCCTCTGTCGTCCCCTTTCTCCTCCTCCCTTTAATCTTTCTCAGCATCAGGGTCTTTTCCAGGGAGTTGGCTCTTCACATTAGGTGGTCAAAGTATTGGAGCTTCAGCATCAGTCCTGCCAATGAATATTCAGGGTTGATTTCCTTTAGGATGGACTTGTTGGATCTCCTTGCACTCCAAGGGACTCTCAAGAGCCTTGTCCAGCACCTTGATTTGAAAGCATCAATTCTTTGGCACTCAGCCTTCTTTGTGGTCCAACTCTCACATCTGTACATGACTACTGGAAAACCCATGGCTATTTTAAGCTTTTTTAATTTATAAATTTACTTTTTACTGAGTGCTTCCTGTGGGCTAGTCACCTTCCATGGTCAGTTTTTCTGAGTGCAGGGCTTACATTTAAGTACATATGCCAAAGAGAAATCCATCTGGTGAAGAGGCAGATTGTAAAGCAAGGAACTAGCTCTCGAAACCCAGCAGTCTGCTTCCAGAGCTGCTTTTAGCAGGAAGCTGTCCCAGGGGTGATGGGCAGATACCGGCAGGCCCGGGTTCCCTGAGGTAAGGAGGCCAGTCAACCGATACAGAAACTTCAGATGGAAGGACCCGAGCCGAGGCGGGGGCACGAGGGGGGTCTGAAGAGGAGGCCGCATGACAGCCGCAGGGGTCTGTAAGGGGAGAACTGGGACCCAGGATGCCCGACGCCCTGCCCCTTCAGAGCTCTACTGTCAGACCCGAGGTTTTCCAGAGGAGAGTCGCTCTGATTTCTATGCTTTTCTATCTCTCTTTTGTAAAAGGGAGGCCAAAAAATAAATAGAGAGTCTCCCACAAGCAGCTGCCTGTGTTTAGACCTCACCATCTTTACGGGGAAGAAGGAAAGCTCTACAGCATATTGAAAACAACCATTAAAATTTCACCACCATCAAGAGACAACAACCAGTCTCACCCGCTCCAGGGCCCCGGCCAAGGCACTAAGGGCAGCGACCCCTTCAAATCAATTACTGTCGCTAACAGGGGGCGGACATCCGTCTCTCCCGTGCCTGGCTCCCCCAGAGGGGATAACTGATAGAACCCGAGAGGCTTGGCCTGCACAGGACGGCTGCCACAAACCCGAGTCACAACCATGAGAATGAAGGTGGTCTGTGCTTCACACCGTGTGGCCAGGGCCCCAGGCCACCACTTCTCGGGGGAGGGGGTCAGCTAGAAACTCAGCCGGTAATAATGCTTCAAGGATGGCAGGAAGAGAGACAGACCTTCAGCCTGAGAGCCTGAAACCTTTTCCTGGTCTCTTTTCCTACACTTTAAAGTTTGTCATTACAGTGATAATTAGTCATCATAAGGTCCCAAATACTAACCTGAACTATATACATAAACATACATGTATTTCTCCTGCCCCTATTTCAAACAGACATGCTTGGGACAGTTTGAATTCTAACAAATATTGAGAAGAGCTGAGGATATGAAACACAAGCCAACCCTCCCCCTTCAGTTTTACCCAGCATGGTGTGCTCCTCGCTGACTGGGGTCACGGGCATCGCACACTGAGCTCCTGCCCTGGGTGCGGCCACGCACCACTGGCCGAGGCGGAGGAAGGCGGCCTTCTGCCCACTGAGAAGGACCCACACTCTCAGCCAGAGGCTTTGCAACCACTGCATCAAGGTTGCAGTACCTGAAGGAGGGGCGCTTCGGAACCCAGTGTGACGTGTGTGTGTGGTGTGGTGTGCGACCTTGGGTACCGCCTTGTACCTCGGGCTCTGGCCTTTATGAGGGGTTCACAGCCAGGGCAGACAAGAGCACAACCTGGAACCCTGGAGAATCCACAGGTCAAAATCAGATGCTGCCAAAGGGTTTGGCCGGCCCAGAGCAGGTGTTTAAAACAGGGTGAGTCAACATGAAAAACGCCATTTCCCATTCAAATGGGAGGATCTGAAAATGCAGACTTCATGGCACCTTCAGCTGGAACTAACAGCTGTCCCTCAAAATGTACCAGCTCCCCAGCCAGCCGAGGAGCCTGACGCCTGAATGTTTCACCAACGCAGCGCCTTCTAGTCTCTGCCTGAGCCGTCAAGGTGCAGGTGGAGCTCCAGGCTCTCGGTGAAGAGCTGGCGCCGAGGGGAGAGTCAGACTACAATTAGAACACAATTCTTCTGAGGACTCCAGGACAAAGGGCTGTCTGTGATTCATAGCCCTGTGGTTGTTTTAAAACAAGGCCACTGATTCTGTGACACTCCTGCCACTGAGAACTGGGGGCGGGGCGTGTCCCCCTCCCTTGAATCTGAACTTGTGTCCAATGGGGGCTGGGGACTTGCGAGGCGAAGTCCTCAGAGGCCAGGCCGCCGTGTCCTGTTCTCTGCGGCTCTGAGCACAGCAGAAGAAGTGGAGCCAGGGTGCCCGGCCTCGTGGGCAACCCACAAGGAGTTGTTCTGTTTAAGGGGCATGGCTGCTCCCGGCCGGGAAGAAGCCTCCAGGTGAGCCCACAAGCAGCCACCTGCGCCATCCCCAGCTGCTTAACCTTTCCCGCTGGGGCTGGCGTCATGCGGCAGACACGTCATTTGCACTGCACACTATCAGAATTTCCGAGTCACAGGAGCTGTGAGTACAGTCAGAATGGTGGCTGCTTTCCACAGGTAACTTCTGGTGATGGCCACAGATCTTGGGAACCGGGCCAGGGGACCACTCGGGAAATCTCTGCCACGGCTTCTTTTGTGCTGCAGGCCTGCCTGTCAGCGAGCCTCTGGTGGGTTCTGAACTGCACCCCAGATTTTAAATTGAACACTCAACAGTCTGCTCTGTGTTCCTCTTCCCAGGAATCGATGGGAAGGAGCTTAACCGGGTGGTGTTCTGCCTTCACTCTAAGCAGTGCGGTTTAGAAACCAATCCTGGCTGTTCTGTGCCTGAGGGCCGAAGCACCAGAGGAAGCTCGCTTATGTTACGACCTGACAGATTTTCTCCTGAAAACGAGGTTTCCATCTTCACGCTGAAAACAAGGATGACGTCAGCTGATTACCTATCTCGCAGTGGCTCAAAGGCCTGGTCTGAGTAAGGATCAGATTCCCGAGGGTGGGAGAATGACTTGGTCTGCATAGGTACGGGGGCAGAGGGGTGATGCCTGGAACCTCCTGTGTATTTCCCCAGCTGCCCTTCACACAGTCACATCCAAGAGGGCTGTACGTGGGCACGTGCTTTTTCAGCGCTGCAGATGACACAGTGCAGCAGCACTCATTTTGTTTAGGGTTACTGTAAAGTATCTTAAATATCCCCTGCTGTGTAAATGCCACAAATGTGTGCAAAACGAGAATGGCAACACGAAGGAGAAACATGGAAGTGTTAATTCGGTAACTGGAGGAGGACTACCGAGATCTCCACGCCTTTGTGTGCTTGACAGGTGTGGCCGCTACAGAAATGCCAATTTCAGGAGCATTTTCAGAGAAGTTTAGAAATTTTTCAGCTTCCTATTTCTCTGCTAGTTAATACACCTTCTTATGGCTTTCCTTAAATGGCATCGCTGACGTATTCTTAAGGACCTGAGAGAGAAGTTTTCCTAGTAAAACAGGTCCTTGCTTGGAACTAAATCACCTGACCACAAAATCCCTGCTCTGTCTTCCTAGATGATTCCTTTTAAGTATCAACGGTCTGTGTGGCACGTGAGATCCCCAAACAGGGATCAAACCCGTGTCCCTGCATTCGGAGCCTGGAGCCTTAACCACTGGGCCACCAGGGAAGTCCCCCAACCGCCTCTTTAAGAGAACAGCTCAGGGATACACAAGCTCTCTGGTGCCAACACAGTTACCATCCGAGTGAAGGACACTTGTTAAGTTTAGCACGCTGTTTCTGCCCTACTGTTCTGACTCAAGGAATATTTTATTTCCCTCACTTTAGCCACAGCTGTCAAACACATCCTTATGGCACCCAGTTATTTAAATGACTAACAAAAATATAAAATCCAGCTAGAGCTCTAAGATGCTGTAATGCATCTTCTTTGATCAGTCTGTGGGGCTCAAGGCCAGGTCATCACACGAGAGCAGTTATCTGGTCCCTATTATTGCAAATATCCCAGGGGGCTTCCCAGGTGGCTTGGTGGTGAAGAATCTACCTGCAATGCAGGAGATGTGGGTTCGATCCCAGGGCTGGAAAGATCCCCTGGAGGAGGAAATGGCAACCTACTCCAGTATTCTTGACTGGAGAATCCCATGGACAGAGGAGCCTGGTTGCAAAGTGCCAGACACGACTGAGCACGAATGTAGGTCAGATGCATTTGTAAAGAGATGATAAGTGATTGTCAGGAAATGGAGTGTTCTCACATCTTCCTTAGGACTGTCATTTGGGGAGAGGATAATGCATTCTGGGACGAGGTCTCTGTTCAAAACCCTCCTGAGAGCCACTCCTCTCCTGGGCCCCTGCTCGACCACACCAGCCACCGCCGTTCACTGCATAGTTAATCATTTGTGAGAGCGTCTGTCTTCCGCTAAGATGGTCAGCAGCTTGACAGCGGCGATGGGAAGCGTCTCATCGCCTGTCCCGGGCGTCCAGCGGGACACTTGGCAAGAGCAGGTGTTCAGTGTTTACTGAATGTTAGCTCAGGGGTCTTCTGCGTTATCGTCTTTGTCGGCAGAGAGCCATCCTCTGAGGGTAGATTTACCTTTTGGAAACAGTTAAGTGAATCAGAGTCAAGGATGAAGAAAGAAGCTGAGACACAACTCAGTCTTCTCAGGAGCCCTAGAAACTGGAACCGAAGGCAGTTCTGCAGAAGGAAGCCTCGTGGAGCGAGCAGGCCCGGAGGGATTTCAGAGCAATGCTTGGATGGAGAGCTCCACACGTGTTTCTTCAAGACCACCCTTCAGGATTCCTCCGTGGAACTTCCTCAAAAGGCAGAGCTTCCGACAGCAGGCGTGGCCAGCTCTGAGGGTGCGGCCGGGTGATACTCTGCCCAGGGACTGTGGGCGGATCACCAGTGTGATTGAAAAGTAATGGCTGAAGTGGAGGTTTCCTTTTCAGAGTGTTTTCCCAGCAGAAGGAAGGGTGAGGTCGCTGCCTCTGCCCCTGGCCCTGCCGGGCCTGTCCAGGGGCGTCAGGCCTAACCCTGCTCTGGGTGGAGGGTGCCGGAGGCCTAGTGCCCGTGGCCTGCCAGCTGTGCACTTATATGGCATCCTGGCTTTAAGAGGCTTTCTGCACAGTTACCTTTTCTGACTCAGAGAAGAGAAGAAATGAATAAAATGGGTGGAGCTGAAAAAGCTTCCTTTGGTTGTACCTCCCTGCTGCAAAGGGTTAAAACAGAATTCCTTTTCCTCAAGGGAGTCGGTTACTGGCAGCTCACACATGCTGCTGGAGAAGGAAATGGCAACCCACTCCAGTATTCTTGCCTAGCGAATCCTGTGGACAGAGGAGCCTGGTGGGCTGCTGTCCATGGAGTTGCAGAGTCGGACACGACTGAAGCGACTTAGCATGCACGCATGCACACATGCTGTGTGGAAGCAGAATAAAGCATGTATTTGCATCTGTGGACACAAACACGCATGTGTCCATGGTTATACACTCGTGATTTAAAAATGATACACAGATCTCCCTCTTCTTGGCTTTTTTTCTCACCAAGAATTAAATGCTTAATTGAAAATAAAAAGGAGTGAAAAGCCCTTGGTAACTCAAAGTCAGGGTCTAAGTTGGTTTTTCCTTTATTATGATAGAACATATGCAAAATCTACCATTTATACCATTTATTTAGAAGAATTTTTTCTACTTTTATAAAATTGTGCTTATATCTAAAATTTATCATTTAAACTTTCCACCTTTCGGCTACTGCGAAGGATGGCGCTATGAACACGGGCATGAACAGCTCTTCCAGTCTCTGCTCGCAAGTTTCTGGGCACAGAACCAGAGTGGAATTGCTGGATCGTAAGGTATTTCTAGATTTAGATTTTTGGAAAAACAGCCCGGCAAGGCGAATTTTATAACGCCCTGCTGCATCGTACTTGCGGCACGCTGCCGGCCATGGCTCTGCTGACAGTCAATTTCTTACGGCGCTTAATCACGGGACATGTGACTATGCCAGAAGAAGTCTTATCATGCCAGCCACTCAGGCTCATCGGTTTTCTTTACTACCAGCCTCACAGCACAGGTTCTTAGGTAGAAACACATGAGCTAAGTCTCAACACAAAGCCACAAATGGCGATTCAGCTACGTAAGCAGAGCTGCTTACTGGGTTAGACTGAGAAGGCCAGGGTCTCCCAGCAGACGGCTACTCATGGCGCTAAGGGCCTGTGGGCCCAGGGCCCTGTAAGCTCTGCACTGTGAGGTTTACAGGGCCTGCTCACCCCACTTTCCAGTGGCACCGCATACTGCAGGGCAGGAGTACAGGGGGACAGTCCCGACTTCTTCCCAGAGCTGCACCTTCGTCCTGACTGCCCTCTGCTGCTGTCCGGGGGGCCCTCGTGGTGTTCCTGTGCCCTCGCCCACATGCGGGCATCTGCAGGCCTGGCAGGGCCCGTGCTATCCCCCTGGCTCACACACACCCCACTCTAATCTGTCTCCCTAACGTCCTCTGCCCTCGACCTCACCGACAGCTCCAGGCCCCAGACCAGATGCAGCTCCATCCTTCTGCTTTTCTCCACCGTCAGCCTGAGCTTGCCCTCCATCTTCAGTGCAGCTCCTGCTGATTGGCCCCTTCCATTCCCACAGCCCAGCTGTGCTCCCACCTGAGGGCTGCTCCGCCCAGACGGAGCCTGGTGACCAGTCACCGTGGTGATGTCAGTGTGGGTACCCCCGCTTCACCTGCCGTCCACACTGCCTTCTTGCCGAGCCCAGCCCGGGGAAGACGGCACCAACTTCTTCCCTTTCTGATACTGAATGTGCTATTCGACGTTAAACTTGTCATCTCTGCAGCTCTCCTTGTACCTATTTTCAACGCACCCCCTCATATTCTCTCAATCTACGGTAACAGAGCCTGCCCAACTTTTCTCATCAGTTCAGTTCAGTCGCTCAGTTGTGTCCAACTCTCTGTGACCCCATGAATGGCAGCACGCCAGGCCTCCCTGTCCATCACCATCTCCCGGAGTTCACTCAAACTCACGTCCATCGAGTCGGTGATGCCATCCAGCCATCTCATCCTCTGTCGTCCCCTTCTCCTCCTGCCCCCAGTTCCTCCCAGCATCAGGGTCTTTTCCAATGAGTCGGCTCTTCGTTATCAGGTAACCAGTTGGAGCTTTACCTTCAGCATCAGTCCTTCCAATGAATATTCAGGGTTGATTTCCTTTAGGATTAACTGGTTTGATCTTCTTGCTGTCCAAGGGACTCTCGAAAGTCTCTCCGGCCCCACAGTTTGAAGGCATTAATTCTTTGGCGCTCAGCCCTTTTTACTGTCCAGCTCTCACATCCATAAACAACTACTGGAAAAACCACAGCTTTCATTATACGGACCTTTGCAGGCGGCAAAGTAATGTCTCTGTTTTTTAATACACTGTCTAGATTTGTCATTGCTTTTCATCCAAGGAGCAAGTGTCTTTTAATTTCATGGCTGCAGTCACCGTCTGCAGTGATTTTGGAGCCCAAGAAAATAAAGTCTGTCACTGTTTCCCCATCTATTTGCCATGAAGTGACAGGACTGGATGCCATGATCTTAGTTTTCTGAACGTTGAGTTTTAAGCCCGCTTTTTCACTCTCCTCTTTCACCTTCATCAAGAGGCCCTTTAGTTCCTCTTTGCTTTCTGTCATAAAGGTGGTGTCACCTGCATATCTGAGGTTACTGATACTTCTCCCCACAGTCTTGATTCCAGCTTGTGCTTCATCCAGCCCGGCATTTTGCATGATGTGCTCTGCTGCTGTGCTGTGCTTAGTCGCTCAGTTGTGTCCGACTCTTCGCGACCCCATGGACTGTAGCTTGCCAGGCTCCTCTGTTCACGGGGATTCTCCAGACAAGAATACTGGAGTGGCCTGCCATGCTCTCCTCCAGGGTATCTTCCCAACCCAGGGGTCGAACCCAGATCTCCCACATTGCAGGAGGATTCTTTACTGTCTGAGGCACCTGTGCATATAAATTAAATAAGCAAAGTGACCTTGACATACTCCTTCCCCAATGGTGAACCAGTCCACTGTTCCACGTCTAGTTCTAACTGTTGCTTCTTGACCTGCATACAGGTTTCTCAGGAGACGGGTAAGGTGGTCTGGTATTCCCATCTCTCTAAGAATTTTCCACAGTTTATTGTGCTCCACGCAATCAAAGGCTTCAGTGTAGTCAATGAAACAGAAGTAGATGTCTTTCTGAAATTCTCTAGCTTTTTCAATGATCCAATTGATGTTGGCAATTTGATCTCTGGTTCCTCCGCCTTTTCTAAATCCCGCTTGAGCGTGCGGAAGTTCTTGGTTCACGTGCTGTTGAAGCCTGGCTTGGAGAATTTTGAGCATGACTTTGCTGGCGTGTGAGACGAGTGCAACTGTGCAGCAGTTGGAACATTCTTTGCTATTGCCCACACAATGATGTTTTTCTTCTTGAAGATGAATGACAAAGCAGGAAAAAGAACACGTGAGCCTCAGCTTCTTCTCTGCCTCGGAGCTGTCCTGCCCGTCTCTCGGTCTACCCCAGCCTCCCGCTTCTCCAGCAGCATGGGCGGTTCCTTCAGGAAAGCAGGCTTCCCCGGCTGCTCCAGGATCCTGCTCCACTCAGCCCCTCCTCCTCCGTGTGCGGGAGGCGCTTCCTCCAGCACTGGTTCCCTCCTCCTCGTCAGCAAACACAGTAAGACCCCTGCACCCTCACAGAAACCCCGGAGGGACCTGGCTCCTGCTGCCCGGCCCTTCTGCGCTCCCCGCCCGCCCTCTCTGCGACTCGGTGCCTCTGCCTCGCCGGCCCTGCCCATCCCCTCCCCCCTGCAGAGCAGCTTTTGCTATGCCCATGGCCTCCCGCCGCCTCCTCCCGGAGGCCTCTTGCTGCGCTGAGTGCGGGACACGGGCACACCCCCTCAGGCTCTGCCTGCTCCCGAGGCA
>NW_011494625.1:571141-585509 GCF_000754665.1 Bison bison bison
GGCCCAGTCTCAGCGTTTCACCTCTTATCAGACGCCTTCCCAACTCAGGCCTCCTGCCCCAAGAGGCCTTGGAGCTCTAGGTCTGCGTTGTCACCTGTGTGCTGGATGAACCTAGACAATACCAAGCTGGCCAGCGTCTCCCAGAGGACAATTCTTGCTTCACGTGAGTCCTCTTGGTTCCCTGTTGCTAACAGCATTCCCAGTGAGCAAAGCGACACACACACACTCACACACACACATACTCGCACTGAAGCAACAAGTAAACTTTTACCCACAACAAGGCAGCTCAGATTGGTGACCAGTACCATGAAAGGGCATCAGGGTATTCTTTTTATTGTTAAAACTGAGAAAGGTATTAATGTCACATTCGGAAACTCTAGGATGTTGTGTAGAAACAATGAAGATTTGAGTTAAACCAAACCTGTTGATATTTTATAACAGGTTTAGTAACTGGTTCTGTAAGGACTATTTTCTGTGTTGTTGCTACTTTTTAAGGTGTTTGAAGAATTTAAGAGAAGCCCCTATATGAAATTGAAAAGTGGTTTTTAATTTGGTTGAGGAAATATAACTTAGCTTTTAATCAATGTGCAAATGTTTAGCAAACACCCATTTTCAAGTTTCAGTTACTCGACGTGTACGATTCATGCAGTGACGACTACACCGGGAACACACCTGTCCGTGGTCGGGAGCCCTGGGTATTAAGGTTCCCTCCCTCATAGGCATGCCGGCACGTCTCTCTTGTCGGAAGGGTGGCTGGAGCCACAGGTGTGTCCAGGACGTCTTGCTCAGAGCTGCAGCCTGAGCACGTGTACTAGGAATGTGAGCCCACTGAGGAATCTCGGCTTAGGTTCTTTTGATCGTGCACAGAGCACAGTAACCACTGTGGCCGAGTAACCCCTCAAATTACCAGTCAGATCGCCCTTTGCCCCCCATCAATGGACCGTTTGTATTCTTCAGTTAAAATGCATCAGTTTTCAAGGAGGCCGTAACCCGACAGTGGGGAATATTCTATGTTATAGAGATTTTTATTGTAGGAAGATTTAGTCTGCATGTCATGTTTTATTTTTATAATCTAGTATTGCCATGCACAGTTGTAGAAACTATAATGAAAGTGTAAATCTTCAACCTGAAGGGCGAGTGCCTGGGACACGTGTTAGTTCAGTACTGAAGGCTTCTCCTTCCTCCCTGCCTCGGTCTACACATGTACCGACTCAGGAGGGCATCCGCGAACCGCGCCTCTAGCTGGAAATCCAGGGCCTAAGGGCCAATGGCTGCAGCCAAGAGAGCATCCAACATGCTGCTCTGTAGGCCCCCCTTCCCCGGGATGCACCACGAGGGCTCCCCGTGCATCCCACCCAGACAGCACCCTCACTGCCCCGGGGCTGGGGCCTCGATGCTCAGCTGTGGCTGGCATGCACTGCTCCTGTTCAGTCTTAGTGAAAACAGGCTACCCAAGTTTGTAAGAAGCAGAATGAAAGGTAGCGATTATTAGTATTAGTTATTATTACTATATTTGGAACTATTATATAGTAAAGAAAAGCTTTCTATCTAAATATCAACATGGATGTCCAGATGGTCCAGTGGTTAAGTCTCTATGCTTCCAGTGTAAGGGGCGCAGGTTCAATTCTTGGTTGGGGAACTAAGATCCCATATGCTGCTTGGCGCAGCCAAAAGAAAGAAGAAAACAAGGGCTCAACGTGTACCACTATGATGCCGCTGAGAGATCCTGGTGCTGCAGTGACCCTGCTCGGCCCGTAGAGTCTTCTGTCCCGAGCTGTGTGCCAGAGCTCACATCCCCCCACCCCCTTCTCCCTCTTCAGAGCTGCTAAATCGTGTGTGGTTAGAAGCGGTCATTTCTCATCTTCTGACTGTGAGAGGAGAAATAAACAGGAGGCAGGAAAACAAATCTGGCGACTAAGAAAGCCTGGATCTTGTTTAAAGCTCTGCTTGAGTTATTAAGAATAATAACCAAAAGTCTTATTTACTTAAGTATCAAAAGTGTTTTCAGAAGGGACTAAGAGGGTAATCACATCCATTTTTGTTTTGTCCTCAGACTGGCTTGCATTGAAGACAAACGCTTTTTCGTGTGTAGCCTTTTTTTTTTTTTTTAATTCAAGTGCTTTATTTATTTGGCTGTGTGGCATGTGGGATCTTAGCCCCACTGACCAGGGATCGAACCTGTGCCCCTGCGTGGGGAGTGAGACGTCTGAACCACTGGACTATCAGGGAAATCCTTGCATATACGCTCTTAAATGTCCACACTGTAGGGCAGTGGATTAAAATAAGCAAATTTCAAAGACTAAAGCAGGATGTGAGTGGCTTTTTACCATTAAGAGGTCAAAGTTATAACTGGATAGTCTCTCCTCTTTCCTTTTTTTCTTGAAAGGAAAAAAAGCTTTATTTTTATTTTTCCCTCTTAGAAGCCAACAGGTATTAGACAACCTGTGTTCCTGCTTCTATTAAGGCTTGATTTTACTCTGTGGAGCTGCTGTAAAAATCCTGCAAAAACAAAAAGGACTTGCTTATATTTTATAAGGATCAACCTTATTACTATTTTAACAATTAATTTAAGCCATCTGGTGTTTGGAAAATGGGTCTGATTCTGTAGAGAAAATAAACAAGGTATAATTAGTTCTTGAGTTCATGCTTTTTTTTTTTAAGGAAAAGGAGACCCTTGGATCACATCCCCTGCACTCTATTAATACACACTCGTTTGCCCACCAGCCCTGCTGGGCGTGCGCTGTGGACCAGGCGCTCACGTTCTTGTGGTAAAGAGACAGCTTCTGCTCCCAGGTGCTTCCAGAGGGTGGCAGGGAGCTGCCCGGGTGCCAGTGAACAGCCACAGTCCTGTCCCAGCTCAGCTGGGCCTCAGGGTCCGCCCTCAGGACAAAGCCCACGTGTGGGATGCAAGCTCCTGGGAGCCCCTGGCTCATCTCTGACTCTTGCCCTCAGCCAGCAGTGCCCATGTGCTCCTTGGCTGGCGCTTCTGGGAGCGCTGTCCCCTGCACCTGCCTCCTGCCCTGTGCCCCTCCAACAGTCCCCCCACCAGCTGCTGGGGGCAGAGTCTATCTGACCACCTTGAGTTCCTAGGGCCCGGGAGGATCTGGCATGAGGGGGCTGACTGAGCCGGACAGCTGGCGTGGTGGAAGGCAAGGGGCCTGGCAGGGAGAATGGCCTCAAAGAGGATTTCCTGAGGACACAGCCTCCTTTTAGAGAGTTCTGGAGACATACCAACAGATACTGGGAAGGGGTGGGTTTTGGCTCAGATTGCTCTGGGTTGAAATAAAAAGTGAATCCAAACACATAACTCCTTTGTCAGAGACGAGCCATGTAAAGTCCTCAGTCTAACACTCGACACAGAGAGAGTCCTCGGTAAGGCAAACTCTAGTCTAATATAAAATATGCTGTATCCAGTCTCCACCGTGGAAACCCAAGGCCAGCAGGAGAGGCACACCACGAGGAGGCTGGGAGACGAGCAGCAGCGCCCAAGGCCCCGGGCTGGAGAGCAGCGGCTCAGGGCTCACAGCAGGGCCCTCACTGCACTGTGTGTGTGCAGGAGGGTGTGACCTCTGAAGACACAGCTGGGAGTCGTGCTTAGGGGTCAGGGGTCAGGGGCGGCGGTGATCCCAGGGAAGAGCAGGGCTGCAGGAAGGAGGAGGGGCAGGGGCTCGGAGGAGGAGTGCCCTTGAACACGGTCACAGGGTCAGACGCACTGAGGCACATGGATGAGGGCGGGCGGACGGGGGCTCTGGCAGTGAGGAGCCCAGGCCTCTGGAGGAGCTGCTCCAGACAGCTGGGGTCCAGGCTGGAGCTGCGAGAGGAGGCAGGGCGTCCAGGGTGTTCTGGAGGCGGCAGGATGGACTGTCTCACACGGCGAGGCCTGAGGCAGCAGGCTCCCGGGGAGCACAGGAGGCCTGAGCCAAGGCAGAGCCGTAACTGCTTCTTCACCAGGTAAAGGGAGGCTTGGAGGATCTTCTCGCCTGATAGGTTCCACGAAGACAGAAGTGTCTACTTCTTCAATAAACAGTACTGGGATAAGGGGTTATCATTTTGGAAAAAGTCCATTCTTAGGCTAAGATAAATTCTCAGTACGTCAAAAGTTAAAAATAAAAAAGCCATCTATAGAAGCGCCAGAAGAAAGTACAAGAGAACTTATCCTTCACTTGACCCATAACTAAAGAGATACTGTCTTTCACAAACTAGACTGATAAAGATGAAAACACCTGATGTTCTCAGGGCTGAAGGGTGAGGGTGAGGACAGGCTTCTGGAACGGTGAGCTGCTGGGCAGCGGGCGGATGAGGGTCTACGTTTTCAAGGCTCGCTCCCTCGGACTTTGTCCTAAATAAAGACGTAGGTGCTAGGATGTCTACTCTGGCCCTGCTCATAATGGCAAAAAGCTGAGACCAATGTCATGTAAGCAGTAAGGGGCCAGAAAAATGACAACACGGTCATACTGTGGCACACCATCAGTAGTTAAAAAGAGTGCACACACCCGTGGCACACCACCTTGAACGCACAGGGAATTCTGGAAGGCGGCGCTGGAATCATACGTGCAAAGTCAGAGTTAGAGCCAGGAGAGCAGGATGAGGAGAGCAACTTTCTTTCTGTCTGTATGTGTCTTATCTGGAAAATGCATCACTTTGATGGAAACAATGATAAGTAGGGGCTTCCCAGGTGGTCCAGGGGCTAAGACTCTGCGTCCCCAACGCGGGGGGACTGGGTTCCACCCCTGGTCAGAGAACTAGACCCCACACGTTGCAACGAAGACACGGCACAGCCCAACACACAAATAAATCAGTATTTTTGAAAAAAAAAGTAAAGTAATATAAATTTCAAAAAAGAAAACAAACCCAAAACCCCCTCCAAGTTATCTAGCCATTAAGTCACAAGATGCTTCTTGTTCCCCTTTTTTAACACATGGTCACGAAAATCCTATCTACTGTGCTTTAAAGCCAGGCTCTCTGCCTCCCTGACTTAGGAGGGCAGGGCCACAGTGGGTATGCTAATGAACTGCCCTAAAAGGCAGTTTCCTCATCTGGAAGTATTGGCTCAAAGGCTAACCGAAAGGGTGCAGGTAAATCATTTATAGCACAGAGCCTGGTACAAAGTAAGTGCTCAAAAAAAAAAAAAAAAAAAGTGATTTATTATCAGTATTAGAACTCTTCCATGTTACAGTCTTCCAGTGCCCTATTACATGTAATTATCACTTGACTCTGGACTTCTAGACTATAAAACATTATTATCCTACCCCCATCTCAACAGCCTCCTTTTTACTGAGTCTCAGAGAAATTAAGTAGCGAGCCTAAGATCACAACCTAGAATTTGATAGCAGATCTCTGACTTGAACAGTCTTTCCTTCTCAATCACAAGCATGGGAGGATCAATGAGCCCCTAAATTTTAACGTGAATTTATGTCAACTGTGAAGTTCCTGGCATTGTGCTCTGATGGTACCTTGGACAGAGCCAACCAAAGTGCTGCTTGTAACTCAGTTCTGCTGATGACCACATTTCTTAAAAAGATATTAAATTTTTCTGTGACGGTTAGTGGTGACAGCACAGACAGCTCAAAAAACACAAAAAAGAAAAAAAAAAAAACGCACAGAAGTGGCTAAATCACCTAAGAAATCAATATGTGCTTCATTTAATCTATGAATCTAATCACTGTTGTCCCCAGACTGAGGCATTTTCATTAGAGTGCTACTGGGTTCAATAATTCTTTACACAACAGAAGCTGCTCTGACCCAAAGAACGTTTTTCCTGGGCTGGAAGAGCGGACTGATACCGACATCACTGCTGACTAGACAGAGGCCAAGAGCTGACGTCCTCTGCCTGAGGTCCTCAGAGAGTTACGGCAGAACCAGACCTGAGTCCAGGCCCCTGCATGGTAACCTGCCTCAGATTCCACACAGAGGGAGCCCACTCTTCCTTGCTTTAACTTTTTCATAGGGTTTTCTAGAATCAGTTCTGAGTTTATCTTGGAATTATGAAGCATTATGCTAAGCACATGGAATAAGTATGTTGGAGTTGCAATAAATTCCTGAGTTGATGCAAAATAATTGATTTCCTTGAGTTTTTTTTTTTTTTTAAACAGTTTGGCTCAAACTACAAATCCCCAACACTTTTCAATAGCCTTGACGTTAAACGCTTTCCTTATATATAGATGAACTTTAGTGTAATGTAACACTAGGAAAAGTCCATTTAGAAGAAAATTCATTTGGTATCTGTAGTAGAGATGCCCCTGTTCTGAACTATCTTAAGGAGCAATGATCGGCTGAATGTGAAGGCTCTGACAGTCTCTGACACTTAAATTTAACTGAATGCTATTTAATTAAAGTTGTCATTCAGTCCCTAAGTCTGACTCTTTGCAACCCCACTGCCTGCAGCATGCCAGGCTCCTCCGTCCTCCACTATTTCCCAGAGTTTGCTCACACTCGTGTCCACTGAGTTGGTGATGCCATCCAACCATCTCACCCTGTCGCCCCCTTCTCCTCCTGCCCCCAATCCTTCCCAGTATCAGGGTCTTTTCCAATGAGTCAGCTCTTTGCATCAGCTGGCCTAGTACTGGAGTTTCAGTTTCAGCATCAGTCCTTCCAATGAATACTCAGGGTTGATTTCCTTTAGGATTGACTGGTTTGATCTCCTTGCAATCCAAGGGACTGTTAAGAATCTTTTCCAGCACCACAATTTGAAAACATCAATTCTTTGGCACTCAGCCTTCTTAATGGTCCAACCCTCACATCCGTACACGACTACTGGAAAAAACAGCTTTGACTATACTTTGTCAGCCAAGTGATGTCTCTGCTTTTTAATATGCCACCTACGTTTGTCATAGCTTTTCTTCCAAGGAGCAAGTGTCTTTTAATTTCATGGCTACAGTCACTGACTGAAGTGATTTTGGAGCCCAGCAAAATAAAATCTGTCACAATCTCCACTTTTTCCCCTTCTGTTTGCCATGAAGTAAAGGGGCAGGGTGCCAAGGATAGCATGATCTCATTTTTTTAACGCTGAGTTTCAAGCCAGCTTTTTAATTCTCCTCTTTCACCTTCAAGAGGCTTTTCAGTTCCTCTTTGTTTTCTGCAATCAGAATCCTATCATCTGCATATCTGAGGTTGCTGATATTTCTCCTGGCAATCTTGATTCCAGCTTGTGATTCATTCAGCTCAGCATTTTGCAGGATGTCCTGTTTGTTGTTCTTGTTTAGTTACTAAGTGTGTCCAACTCTTTTGTGACCCCATGGACTGTAGCCTGCCAGGCTCCTCTGTCTATGGGATTTCCCAGGCAAGAATACTGGAGTGGGTTGCCATTTCCTTCTCCATGGGATCTTTCCAACCCAGGGATCAAACCTGTGTCTCCTGCATTGGCACAAAGATTCTTTACCACTGGGCCACCTGGAAAGCCCCTGTATATAAGTTAAATAAGCAGGCTGACAACATACAGCCTTGTTGTACTCCTTCCCCAATTTTGAACCAGTCCATTGTTCCATGACTGGTTCTAACTTGCTTCTTGACTCGCATACAGGTTTCTAGGAGAGAGGTGAGGTGGTCTGGGACTCCTATCTCTTGAAGAATTTCCCACAGATTGCTGTGACCTACACAGTCAAAGTCTTTAGTGTAGTTTATGAAGCAGATGTTTTTAAAATTATCCCCTCCCAGCCGAATATACACACATAAACACACATGTGCACGTACACACAGCATGCTAACCTGCCCGCTTCTCACGTGACTGAGAGCATCAGATGCCAGAAAACATCATTTTGAAGTTAGTCTCCTTCCTCTGACACCTTTGGAAGCCTTTTGGGTCAGACTCTTTTCTGGGACACAATTCAGTTTAAAAAAAAAACAAACACAAACCTCCGTGCCAGGTCTCAGCCGCCTGCCAGTGTGCGCTTGGAACGAATGGAGCAGATGGTGTCAGCTGCTGCCTCAGCGGCAGGGCAGAAGGGCAGCTGTGGGCTCCACTGACCTCAAAACGCCCATCTTTTCCTCAATAAAAGAATTTACTGGCAAACATGTTCTATCCCAGTTGAAAGAAAGATTAAAAAAAAAAATCGTCTGGGCTGCCGTCCCTGACGGAGGATGTTCCTGGGCTGGAGTCCCAAGGGCAAACTCCAGGGCCCCGTGTCATGCTGACCTCCAGGGGCCCACGTGGAGGAGCCGGCTCGGAGCTGCGGCTTGATCAGTCACAGGCCTAACTTCAGATACGTTACATCACAACAGCTGGACCGATGTACCTCTGAGAAGGGAAAATTCAAACCCCAAGTGCAGTTCTAGAACCGCCGTCACCCTCCGGTCGCTCCTGTTCTGCTTCCGGGAGTACAAACGCGTGAACGACCAACTGTGGGGGGAGGGCTCCCCATGTGCTGAGGCAGCAGAAGAGCTGCAGGAACCGGTTATGAACGTGAGACACCCCACCCTGCCCCTGAAAAATGGACCTCCACGCTGAGATCACATACCCTGCCCCTGAAAAATGGACCTCCACGCTGAGATCACACACATTGTGATTGACAAATAATGGAAAAACCCCTCGTCGTCTCACAGGTGCTCATCCGGATTAAACCCGCACCTGAAACCGCAGACTGAAGGGGCCAGAGGGGCCTCAGAGAGCCGTGTGGGGAGGCGTCGGGCAGAAGCGCCAAGGCTTCGGCCGAGAGGACTGAAGCTTCTGAGCCCCGGCCCACGGCTTACCGAAGCCCGGAGACCTCTGTCTGCTCGAGGCGGACACATTCCTGGGGGTGATACCAGATATAAGGCATTATGCTTTTACCCTAAAACACAGGCAAACTTTGACCTGATAATCTTCATTTTAGAAGTTTGTCTTAAGAAAACAGCCAGGAATGTACGTGAAGGTTTTTACAGCCACAATATCTCTAACAGGAGAGGGAGAAAAAGGAAACCGAATAATTGTCAACATTTGGGAGATAAACACATCATGGTAAGCTCTAACATAAAATACTGGGAGTGATAAAAAGAAATCACGAGGCAAAAGAGACCCGAGTCACGTGAGATGCTGGCCAGACCTCAGGTGAAGAGGCCGGAAGCCCCGTGCGCGGCTGTGATCCCCAGGGAGATATGAAGGCGAGCCCATGTCTCCACTTCCTTCACGTCCGAGTTCCAGGCAGGTTGAACAGCTGCCAACGGGCAGTTCACGGAAGCCCGGCCTTCTGACGTCAGGCCGATCCCCAGGCCTCCGGGAGAAATGGTGGAGCCATGTGACACCTGGGGCAGAACCTGACTCCAACATAAACCCCCAGAGTCGGTCAGGAGGGAGCCCTCTGAGTCCTGGGCTAAGATCATGCGTTTGTTAAACTGGGAGAATCAAGACAGATGACGAAGAAACATACCTGACTGTAATTGAGGCTTATGGCCATTAAAAAGGGCCCCCAAGTGATATGGAGAAGCCAAGGAGGTTATAAGAGAATTAGACAAGTCACCGTCTTGCAACCACGAGGTAGTAACTGATTCAGGCAAGGCGCGTTAATGGGTCTGGAAACCACTGGGTCAAAGGCTGATGGGGAACCGTTTATTTATTAATCACGAAGAGAAATGGGATGTTTGTCATGGAAATATCTCGCCTCCACTTTAACAAAGGATCAAACTGAGCACAAACCAGTAACAGTTCCAGCGGCGTTGTGGGCGTTGACGGCCGGAAAGGGAGGAGCCTCACCACCCACTCAGGGTTCCTGCCGAAGGGTTTGTTCCAAGTGTAATAACAGAGACACACTGACAGATTCAGACAGGCAATAGTCTAGACTAAATATGCCAATATCATGGAAAAAAAAAAAAGGCAGAGGGTCTCTTCCTCATCAAAGGAGACTTAAGACGTGCCTATACCTCTTCCGTGCATGCACCTCTTGAGGCCTGAATGGGTTCTGGCTCAGAGGCAGTTATGAAGGTGGGGCGGCTGGAGGTGTGAAAACGGACTGTGAGTCAGCCAGCACTCACCGATGCTCAGATCTGAGGTGTGAAAACAGTGCCCTGAGACGGCAGACACATGTCCTTGTCCTAAGAAGACACCGCTGACGTCTACAGATAGGGTTACGTCTGCAACCTAACGTCAGCGTTGGTGAAATTAAGTGAAAGGCAAAATATTCATTCTTTTACATAAGCTGCTCAAGTTCCAGTAAAATAATTTTTTAAAGGAGAAAACCATCCAGAGAAGAGTGATACGCTACTTTTCATTCAGAAAAAACACGCCTGAGCGACGAGTTTTAACGTCAGCCCGTGAGCTGTCTTAGGTGCCTACCCTGGCAGCTGAGTGGAGCACGCGCTTAGAAGGTGCACAGTGAACCTCTTCAAAGTTAAATCTGCAAACATCATCCATGCTGTCACCAAGTACCACGGGTGTTATGAGATTAGAGCGAGGATTTTAACATATAGAGAAGTGTTGATTCCTGCCCCAACACTAATAAACCAAGAAGTCACTTCAGTCAAAACGCAGAGCTCATGGAAGCCTAACTTCACAGCCATGAGTGATATGTCCACCTCTCAGACACGGTCTGTTTCCTTTGCTGAGTGAACAGGAGTTTGCTTCCCACAGGCCTTTAAATGAACGACATCTAAAGGGCATCACTTCCACCTGAACAGGATGACGGGTCAGGGGCCGTGAGGTGGGTGGGACTGCTCCAGGGGAGGGGAGCAAGGCCCAGGGGCGAGGCCTGGCCTTCAGATGTAAGGGCCTCGGGTGTTTGGGTACAGCTTCTGCTGAGAGACCTTAAGCTTTTTAAGTTGGTAATGTCACTAGCAAAAAAAGTTCATGCATGTAGCCTTAATGTATCTTTGTTTTTAAATTACGACACGTGCTCCTGTGCTGCCATATGAGGCATGTTAAATTAACCTTCTTTTGCAGAGGGACGTTAGGAACACCACGAAAGCCCCCAGGAGGAGCCTCTCCTCACAAGGGCCTCAGCTGGCTTCAGCTGGGATGTCTTCAGTGGTCTCAAGGGAAGGGCTGGGGGCTCACCTCTCAACATGGCTTGTTCATGTGCTGAACGGGTGTTTCACTGATTCACATGGTAACTTCCTTTCTCTCTAACACGGAATGTGAGCTTCACGGGGGAAGGGGCAGGGACAGGACCTATCTCATTTATTATCATTTATTGCTGTATCCTACTGTCTGGAAGAGTATCTAGCACATAAAGAGCTGCAGGAATAACGGACAGAGACTGACTGGTTTTCAGAGCCCTCTTCTGCACACCTAATTTGGCTTCACATTGAAACAACAGCAAACCCTCTAATACACACCCCACAAGCCCAGGATCACCGGAAGTGCTGTTCCGCTTAACTCAATGAACCCTCAACAGCCTTACTAAGCAGGTATGGCCGTCACTCCCGTTGTGACTGAGGACAGGGGCACAAATGGCGGCCTAGTGACCTGCCCAGGGGCAGTGGCTGGTGGCTGACCCGGGACTTGCTGGGGACGGCGTGGCTGTGGGGCACAGCGGTTCCTCCCGCCAGGTCAGAGGACTGGCTTCGATGCTTGATGCACAGACCCCAGGGCTAACCCTCCCGCAGGTGACAGGGGACAGACTTCCACATGCATCTTTTCCCAAGCCAGACATCCGGAGCCTCTGGCTGCGTAACAGACACCGTGGAGTCGGTGCTCTGACACTGGGTCTCCCTCTTTGGGTTTGGTCGAGCTGGTCCCTAAAAGGCCAAGAGTCCAGCCATGGATGCCACCAGCCCTGGGGGTGAGACCCAGCCTCAGAGTCACCACTTGACTCGAGCAAGCTTCCTCTTCGGAAAAACGAGCTGATGATAACACGTCCTCCTTCCTGGAACATCTGCCACTGTTTGGTCCAACTCCCTTCCTCGGGCAGGGCCCTGGCACGCATGTCGCCCTCAGGGACTCACAGCGTTCATTCACGGGCACAGTGACTCCACGCAGCTTTACCGCAGTGCACCGCGATGGCCTGGCACACAGCTGTCCTGTGTTTCCACTGGAATGCTCTGCCTCTGCAACTAGATTTCACGCGGTGACACTGACTTAATTCTGTCTCTTGCTGCACAGCTCCCCCTTTCTCATAAGAGAAAAATATCCTCATAGAAACAATTTATAGCACATCAAAATATTGACAGGAGCCTTAAGCCCTAATGTCTGAAGATAGCTGTGGGAATGACTTATCACAGAAGCTCCACTGTTTATAACCCGGCGATTAGGGAGTATTGACAGATGCAAACACATTATTGATGTCAATTAGAGACGCACAGACTGATGAGGCTCCCGAAGAGCTCTGACACAGGCAGTTAGGACAGCGCCCGTCAACACACCTCGAAGCCCCAGAGGACCGGGGAAGGCGGGCGGCCAGGAAACAGAGGCCCTTCCACACTGGACGCGAGGCCACGTCAACTGAGACGCACTCGGGAGGGTCTGACTGGCATGACACTGAGGCCGTGTGCATGAATGAAGGCTTGGGCGTGCATGCAGAGAAGGCGTGCATCCTGCACGGCCAGGATCTGAAACCAAACCGGGATGTGTCCCTGGGACGCTGGCACTGCAGTGTCTCCCACGGGTGGGGCACTGTGCCACTGCTCTGGCTCTTGCCGGATCTTCTTGTCCTGGCAGAGGGGGTTGCTTCCGCCTATCTGATAGAGCAGTCCGTCAACAGGGGGGCGGCCGGCCACCAGTGAGTGGGACCCCTACCGGCGGCCACGTGCTGCCTAACGGCTCCCTAAACTGCCCAGCAGAGAACAAGCACGGTTGCTGGCCGAGAGGGAAACATGGGCTCCCTTTAAAACGTGTTTTCAGTAAGAAAAGCACTTAGTTATTAAGAAAAGCAGGGACAGCCACACACAATGCAGAGTACTAACTGTTATACAATCATGGCAAGAAAAACACGGCAGCTACAGGGACAGCTGCAAACTTCACACAACAGCTGAGAGTCACTGAAAACGCGTGTGCTGAGCCTGCTCGGCTGAGACACATCGGGATCAGAGCCAGACACAGGATCTGTGCTCTCTTCCAGTCTCCCCTCCTCACCCCACTCCTCTGGGGAGACCTGTCCGGTCCAGTAAACGATGTCTCCCTGGTGACGAGGTATCCGCGGTCTGTCATCTGTGTGAAGGGTGGCTTCTGTCACAGCTCATAGGTCCCCAAAAGCCGCTGTGATCCCCGCCACCGCTCGGTGTTAAAAGCTTCTGCGAAGTGTAGCCAAGGGCTTTTCTCGACTTGGCCCCGAGGCCGCAGCTGACAGTGGGAACCACCGTTACATAACTTAGGCTGCGAGCCACGGCCCACGTCAACACGACAGGCTGCCTGTGACACCTGGCAGCCAAGCTGTTTCAAGTCAATTCAGTAAATGCAGAGGGTCAGTGGCAAACCTCACCTTGGTCAAAATCCAGCATTCACAGGTATGCTTCTGGGATCTAACTATCACCATCAATTACTTTCAGAATCAGAGAACATCAGGCATGGAGGGGGGCCTTGTACCCCTGCACACCCGCGGGAGGAAGCTGGCCTCAACGGCCGTCTGCAGTGCACAGGGTCAGGAGCAGGCTGGCCCGTGCGCAGTGACGGGTGTGCACTGAGCTCTGAGGGCACATCCATGTATGTGCAGGAGACCCTGGGACACGCTCGGCTGAGTGAGTGCAGATTAACACCGTGAAGGAAGCTCCACTCCAACCTCAACAAGGTGTGTTATAGAGAGCAGAGTCATAGAAGGAACTCCTGTGCTGTCAGGGTCTTGGAAAGCAAGGCACCCAACTCCTCACCTTTTCCAGATGAAGCCCACTGGCTCGTGAACTTGCTGGTGATGCTGCCTCAGGTTTTGACAGACTAGAAAGGCAATGCCAAAGAATGCTCAAACTACCACACAGTTGCACTCATCTCACAAGCTAGTAATGTTCAAAATTCTCCAAGCCAGGCTTCAATAGTGAACCGTGAACTTCCAGATGTTCGAGCTGATTTTAGAAAAGGCAGAGGAACCAGTGATCAAACTGCCAGCATCTGTTGGATTATCGAAAAAGCAAGAGAGTTCCAGAAAAACATCTACTTCTGCTTTATTGACTATGCCAAAGCCTTTGTGTGGATCACAAGAAACTCTAGAAAATTCTGAAAGAGATGGAAATACCAGACCATCTGACCTGCCTCTTGAGAAATCTGTATGCAGGTCAAGAAGCAACAGTTAGAACAGGACATGGAACAACAGACTGGTTCCAAATTGGGAAGGGAGTACGTCAAGGCTGTATATTGTCACCCTGCTTGTTTAACTTATATGCAGACTACATCATAAGAAACACTGGGCTGGATGAAGCACAAGCTGGAATCAAGATTGCCGGGAGAAATATCAATAACCTCAGACATGCAGATGACACCACTCTTATGGCAGAAATCGAAGAACTAGAGAGCCTCTGGACGAAAGTGAAAGAGGAG
>NW_011494625.1:585609-586010 GCF_000754665.1 Bison bison bison
CTACAAGGCTCTGCTGTCCCTGGGGTTCTCCAGGCAAGAACACTGGAGTGGGTTGCCATTGCCTTCTCCAATGCATGAAGGTGAAAAGTGAAAGTGAAGTCGCTCAGTTGTGTCCAACTCTTCGAGACCCCATGGACTGCAGCCTACCAGGCTCCTCTGTCCATGGGATTTTCCAGGCAAGAGCACAGGAGTGGGGTGCCATTGCCTTCTCCGTGACCAACCTAGATAGTATATTAAAAAGCAGAGACATTACTTTGCCAGCAAAGGTCCGTCTAGTCAAAGCTATGGTTTTTCCAATGGTCATGTATGGATGTGAGAGTTGGACTATAAAGAAAGCTGAGCACTGAAGAATTGATGCTTTTGAACTGTGGTGTTGGAGAAGACTCTTGAGAGTCGCTTGG
>NW_011494625.1:586110-586531 GCF_000754665.1 Bison bison bison
ACTAAGATCATGGCATCTGGTCCCATCACTTCATGGCAAATACATGGGGAAACAGTGGAAACAGTGACAGACTTTATTTTCTTGGGCTCCAAAATTACGGCAGATGGTGAAATTAAAAGCCAATTCACTGCAGCCATGAAATTAAAAGATGCTTGCTCCTTGGAAGAAAAGTTATGACCAACCTGCTGCTGTTGCTAAGTCGCTTCAGTCGTGTCCAACTCTGTGCGACCCCATAGACAGCAGCCCACAAGGCTCTGCTGTCCCTGGGGTTCTCCAGGCAAGAACACTGGAGTGGGTTGCCATTGCCTTCTCCAATGCATGAAGGTGAAAAGTGAAAGTGAAGTCGCTCAGTTGTGTCCAACTCTTCGAGACCCCATGGACTGCAGCCTACCAGGCTCCTCTGTCCATGGGATTTTCCAGG